>NC_051178.1:110107022-110164522 GCF_013339695.2 Rhipicephalus sanguineus | reverse complement strand
GGGGCAACGTTAGAGGAGGTTGGCTTGCCGAGGCTAGCGGAATCACGAGACGCTCCATCCTGTTTCTTTTTTTCTTTCTTTCTTTCTTCTTTCTTTCTTTCTTTCTTTCTTTTTTCTTTCTTTACTTCGTGTTAAGGATCACAAAAGTCTCTGTGGCTATCCATTCATCCACCCCGTTCCACCGCATCTAATGTTATTCCATCCCATTCATTGTTTCATATTACGTTACTGATAGTGACGTCTCGACCTGGAATTTGACTTTTCTGCTCGAATAAAATTATTTGATTCAGCTGATTGCTAAGCTGGTACGTAAGAAGCGAAAACAGAGCTTCGAATGTTTAATTTCACGGACTCTGGGAAAAGGTTGGAAGTCGGCGCTTATCTTAATTTGTCACGCTCTCTTAGTCCTTTGCCTTAGGGCGCGCTGTCACATACCGTACATCTGGGAAAAGGTGACGGTTTGGATTACATAACTTAACTTTCCAGTATGCACTTATACACGGTTGACTGTTTCGACCTTAAAAGATCAATACGGCTCATGAATACTCATCTGAACGGAATGTCTTGTTCCACGCTTTCATCTTCGCCTCTGCAGTGAAATATTGCCGCCTTTGTGTTTTTTCTTCCCTTTTAATATTTCGTAGGTTGTTGGTCCGCCCAATTACAATGATTTTCAAGCGCTTTATAGACCAGGCTAATGAGATCAGTGCAGAAGAGAAAGATAAAATAAATGAGTTGGGCGCCGTACTTCTGTATACGGCCTAGCCTTCGTTATAACAAAGTAGCATGCGGAATTAGTTTGTTATATCCGATATTCGTTGTAACAGTAGAGATAGAAAATTAGCACGAACAAATCGACAACCCGCTCGCGCGGAAATCCTAGATACAAAAACAAATTATTCTAGGCTTTGAAACCACTGTAAACGAGGTAATCCTTACCCGTCTCCTTGTGGCATTTCAAACTAAACAGACCGAAACGTGAGAAGGCTAAATCACAACTGAACAATGTTCGTTTTGACAAAACGGACATGCGTTCATGTTTATTTGAAGAATCACGTTTATTTGAAGAAAGATTGTGACCAAATTTTTAAACAATGTTTAATGTCACAATCACGTTTAAAGAAATGCGGTTGTGAAATTGTCTCGCAATAATTATTTAGCTTTTTAGTGCTACCTCTTGAGTTTTGAGCCTTTGAGCAAAGCAATATTTCTTCGTTATAGCCGACATCGCTGCGGCGCTGACGTTTTCGGTATTGTTATTAAAATAATAAGTTCAATGAAATGAGCGTGACCGACGAAGTTCGTATTTAACTTTCGTTGATTGATTGATTAAGTTATTCAATCAATCCATCAATAAAATTCTTATTCGTTCTGCTATACCGATAATTCGTTATATCTCGTGTTCGTTTATAACGAGGTTCTGCTGTACGTGTTTTCGAGGTGGACCTTCGGGTGAGCGAGTATTTCCACCGCTAGGTCTCTTTCCCTCCGTTCCTGCCTTGCGCCTACGACACCACAATGAATGTGCGCACCTAAGAGCCCGAATGTCAGCAAACATCGCGGCCTCAGCGTTATTGTTGCCCAGATACCGCGGTGCGCGCGTGCCAATGCTTAGATGTTTGACGTTGATGGACTGAAACAGCGTGTGCGAAATCGTTTGTCAGCTCTGCCAGACCTCGTTTCTGCACCTGCCACGAAGGATTGTCTGAAACTGTCTTCGGGAGTCTTTCTTCGCTTCTACCGTACGGCGAGAAAACGTGAGCAGCAACGGTTCCCAAACTAACCCAAATACGAAAAACATAAATAATAATAAGTCAGGAAATAAGGAACAGAAATAAATTTGAGAAATTGCGAGCTGAACTATACAGGCGTATTTTTTTTTCATGGGGTGGTTCGGATAGTGGAATTTGGACGCACGCACACACATACACAGAGGGAGAGAGAGAAAAAAAAGAGGAGTACGGGGATGTTCATAATTACGGATGAATTACTTTTTAAAGCTTTGTAATTAAACTATGTTAAGGCAAGATCCGTGGACCTTACCACCGATCATTATTAGACTTTATACATGAAGCAAATTTGCATGTGTATTTTTGACACCACCAATTACTATGCCTAAGGGCAGGCTTTCGCTTTCGAAATTAAAAAAAACTAATCTTTCATACCACTTCATACATTCACACATGTAATGCCACTTTCAAATTGCACACCATATGGGGAGCTCGTATATATGACAAACTGCTTTGAGTTACATGGTACGCAATCGCGTTACAATAGTTAATGAAACAATTAGGTATAGCATCTCGCCAGCTATGTGCACGTCGAAGCGTGTACGTTGCGCAATTTAAATGTGTTCGTCTTAGGATATGCCTCTCTAAAAAAAAAAGTACCTCTTACTCTTTTTCGTGAGGTCTGACTTGCAAGAATTGTCACATATGCTATAAAAAGATACAAATTAACTCCTCTTTTTATAAAGTCGCGCCTCCCACGACGCTCCAAAAAGAGTATATTGTCTAAAATTATCTGAAATAATATCCAAAAGAGAGTCAACGTGAACCTTTAAAGAGAGTTATATATGTCACAAGTCAGAACTCACCAAAAAGAGTAACAGGTACTCTCTTTCCATTTAGAATAACATGCAGAGTCCGTCCAACCGTAGGAACACACCGTTTGATTTCTGCCATAGATTGTCACCGCTATATGGTATATGAACCCGAACGCCACTTGTGCATGTGTAAAGGTACGCCTAAATGGCAAGGGCTTTTTACCGATATGGGTAGAAAAATTGTTTAGTTACGTTGCATTATTAATGGCTGACCACTATACTTTAACAAAGGATCGGACTGCACCGCACGTTGTTTTCAAGGTACGCGGGTACATATGACGAAACTTAGAAATATTTTTGTTTTGCCTAAATCGAGACAGCAGACTGCCATTATCTTATATTCTTTCAACTGAATTGCAAAGTTATTCAGAAGCCATCAGTGCTGTGTGTGTCAACGACGGCGATTCTATGATTATCTCTATTTCACGATAATTATAATCTCCTCTTATTCGATCCTTCCTCGCGAGGCTCCAATAAAAATGCCGGTCTTGTATACTCGAAGTAAAACCAATTTTTTAACAAATTCAAATACACAAATAATGTAGACAATTAGCATTTGATTCCAAATATCGACCATTAAATGCGCTTACATACATCCCCATTGTCATCGCTTGCGTTGTACGCGCGAAAACACGCTAAATTATTGCGAAACGCGTCAAATATTTAGCCGCCCAGACTTTCTGCTCATTAGAACCTAGCTGCCACCTCTCTCGATCGCCAAAACTGGGATGCCGGCCCAGTTGTTGTGGCTGCACCGTTCCTGCGTGCGTCGCACAAGGATCGAGTTACGTCCTACGTGTTACGTCGGCAAAACGACAACTGTTTCGGTAGACTTTGCGATCCGTATCAACTTCGACAACTTTGATCCGCCGATCGCCAGCTACAGACTTGGCGGGTCGCCAAAGCGCGCGCGCGCGTTGGGAGCGCGGTCGCGAGATCGAAACCAGCGCCGCAACAAGCAACAGCGGCGGCAGAGCTAATGGTCGTCGTCTTATCGACAGTTCTCGCCGCGCGCGCGCTCTAATGGCGGCCTTTCGGCACGTTAAGCCCCCCCTCCATCGAAGGTTTCCGAGATAAGGGGTGTGACCGCCGAAAGCCGGCCCACCCGCCGTATCATTTATAGCACCTCATTTCCTTCAGCTGATTTGTTGCACTGCAAAGAGTTATTAGGGCGAACCGGTTCCCGCCAGCCTCTGTCAATTATTAAGCGTCGCACGCTCTGGAGTAAACGTTAGCGCGACCTTTCTCGGCGCGTGTCTTAATTGCACCTGTTAAAAAGGCCACGAATGACGCTGCATGCTACTGTCCAGAAGCGACATATGCACGATGCCAAAATGTCGAAGGTCGCCTCGGGTCCTCTTTTATTTGGCCACCGGACGGGTCGATCAATACATCTGTGGAAAAGCGACGTACTACAATACACGATGTCGCATCCTCGCGCGGCACCACGCGCAAAATCGTGCTCGGGTGTTACGCGAGCAGGATTTAGATTGGAGATCGAGATACCTGCATACGAGAGCGCGGGGCACTCGGCCAAAGAGCAAAACGCTCAACTGCACTTGTTGCAATGCCACGGTCCGCGCACAGCTGACCGCGCGGCTGTCAGGTCCGCGCGTTTGCGCTGCCACGAACCCGGCCCACTTTTTTTTTGTATATATGTAATTTCTCTCTCACTCACCTTGACTGATTCTCGCCTGTCGAGGATGTAGGTGCTCTCCGTGCTTGCCATGGCTAGTGGACTGCGTCGCTACGCTGACAGGCGCACACCGTTTGCAGTGAATGAGTTTTTCAAGCCAGGCTGCTTGCCGCAGCGCGATCCATATGCGGCGCTCGTCGCACTGCAAAGACGGCACCGGCAGTCGCTACGAGTGGAGAGTGCTTCGCCTCGCGACGCTAGCAACCTACGCGAACGTGTGACACGACTCGTTTCGTCGCGCAGTTCTGGCTTCAGCGGTGCATGCAAGGCATCTTGTACCCGTATTACTACCGCTCGCTCGGATATCTTGTCGGCTGCTAGAGCAACAGATGGTGCGTATATAGCTTTCTCAGCATCCCGCTTGGCGGCGCTAAGGCGCGAAAAACCATGGTATTGAAAGAGCACGGCCAAGCTCGGTTCGGCAGTAAACGTACGTTGAACTAATGCGATGTTTTTTAAGTAGTTACACTTGATAGTTATAGGCGAACGGAACAGTTTAGGCTTCGGTAACATCTTTTAGATATTAAAGGCACACGGCGGTTTGCATATACTGCGGAAATTGGCACTCTAAAGTACAAGAACCACGCAGTTGTGGGTGTGCTCTATTCATATATGCGTACCCGCAGATTCTATCCAGGCGGCGCAACGAGCGCAAGCAAAAGAAGCAGCGAAGGCGAAACAACCGAACGCACGCACAAACGCTGGTTGGAAACACGGCAACATGAAGATGGCTGACAGTGCGGGTGTTCTTCGGCGGAATCGACCGGGAACAAAAGCCGAGGTGACAGTTTTTTTCTTTGTAACCCCTCTTCGGCACATTACGGGCGCGTACTGCGTTTAATCCGTTCGCGACCGTTAGTTGTTTAATCGTTGCCTCGCGCTGACGTAAGCGGGGCCCGATCGAAGGCCTAGCTGATCGTTTTTCTACCTCCGATATCCTCTTTGACTAGCGTTCTAAGCAAACTGATAATCTGACGCGTCTTTCTGGCGCATCGGTGGCGCCGTGTCACCGAATATTAAAGCTCCCTGAAGCGTCCACTCCATTTCTACTGGCTGTCCAGCTAACTGCTGTTTCTGGAATTTCGATTGCGTTTCGCGTGACCTAGACTTTACTTTCTGCTTGTTCATTTCTCGTTGACCAGAATTTCTCAAGCTGGCCCGATGAGCCATTCGACGAAATGGACAGTACGCTCGCAGTTCAACAGGTATGTAACGTGCAAGCGGTTATTTGTTTGGTTGTGTTTGACGGTTTCTACTAGCCGTGCGATGACACGTTCTTTGGTGTGCAGTTCATCCAGCAGGCGATCCGCAAAGACCCGGCGAACGTCGATGAAATCTTGACGCCTCCCGATGGCCAGGACGAGGGAGTGTGGAAGTACGAACATCTAAGGTACGTTCGCCCCCGCTTAATGTCGTTGGATCAGTGGGAGGCCTCATAATAGAGAGTTCTTAATATTGGTGTACTTCGCGTTCGCAATCGCCTTGGGTTATCGCAAGTGCGCATGCGTCTAAAGCCAGCCTCTTGGGGTACGCACGCTATTCTTCAAAAATAGCGTCCGTACGCAAAGCCTGGTTTATCACTTCTAAAACAATCTCTTGAATTTGCTGTCTCTTAATTGCATCGAAAGTCACATTTGAAAGAATGAGGTTAGACCAACATTCTTCTGTGCATCCTTGTAATACCTAGCTTCGTCTTGCACTGAGCTGTGTATTTGACATTCTTTGGTTGTGTTGGAGTGATGTGCTTAGATTGGCATGCAGTCACAAGATGTCAATGCTAATTGGGTTTATTGTGGTGTATGGGCTTGGGCATCCCGAAACAACCATTACCCATGTGTAAGCCTGCTGTGTGATGTTATCGTTACAGGCAGTTCTGCATGGAGTTAAATGGTCTTGCAGTCAAGCTGCAGGTATGTGAGGTTTGTAGTTGTTTTTAAATGGCTTATCTAATTGCATGCATATCACCACTAACACTTTCTTGCTTTTATCACAAATGTCTTTGCATGACTTCACATTTGAACTACAATGAACATGTCCGCGACAAAAGCACAGATGAGTGCCTCATGATTACTTTGATGAGGCTATCAGTTTTTGAAAGTGCCATGACAGTAGCACAGGTGATGCATTTTATTCTAGGGATTTCTTAATAATTCACACTTGCCTCTGGTTCGTCGATCATATTTCGAAACCAGTTGTTTTGGTTGGTGTTTCTTCAATAAGACATTACACATCTTTATTTGCATCACTTGCTAATATATTGAGTGGCAGATTAGTTCATGCTTCTCCGACGGAAAGTATGTCTACAGTGGTAGTTTTTTTTTCTTTGGACAAATAAGACCCATAAGAATCTCAGACATTCTATAAAAAATTGTAGAACGAACAAGTGCTACCTTACAGTAAGATTTCAGTCAGCATACAATTTTCCTTGAAATTGGTTAGAATAATAGTGCAGCTTACCGTACAATTAACTTGAATTACATCAACCAATTGCTATTCCGTGTGCTTGCATTTTCTTGTTTTCCGGGGGCACAATAATGATCTGCCACTCATTGAAAATTCATTGAGTGGAAGGCATAACACATGCTGTTTTGTTTTAGGATCAATAGATAATATGATGGTATACTATACTGCGACATGCAGTCGCAGCCTTCATTGGCCAATGCGGCGAACCCTCTGCGGCAGCTATGGCTTTGCACTACTGCGCTGTGGCGTGACTTGGCTATGGCTTGCGCTATGAGCTTGAGGCTGCAACTTCAATTGTGGCCTTGCGTTTACCATTGCTGGCTGCAGCATCCAATTCGGTGCCACAGTGATTTGAATTGAAATAAGTGTACCAGCTGGTGCTTCTTGAATGCTCAAATGCCCGTGCTTCCATGTCTTGTCACCATCAAAGTGTACTTAGCTGCTAAGCAAGGAAATCGTGGCAGGTCATATTTAGAGGGGTTTGTGAGCTTGAGCTTTTATGAATGATTTGTGAAGTTCAGCGGATATTAAATTATTTGTGAGGTAGTTTCGGTCTGTCAGTGTCCGACCATACACTTATAAATCTGTTAGTGAAGGATGTCTCTTGGGTGTCCCTGTTACGACCAAGCTTATTTCTTGAGATCACTGAGTAAGATCGGGCAGAAGTGCAGACTCCGCTCGCCTGAAAGGGACACGTTCTGCAACGCCAGATCTTGCTTCACAGCATGTTTGCCAGATGGCGCTATGGATGAAGAAAAGCAGCGGAGGAGAGACGCCGTCTCGAGCAGAGCTGTGGCGGGGGCTCCCTTTGTTGTTTCTATGGCAACGGCGCATGGTCGTGCTTTGCCGCGATCCCGCATTTGCTTCCCTACCCATTTTGTCATCTGTACCGCACCCCACTTTTCGGTGGTGCCGCCCCCAGTCAGCGCATGTGCTCAGCATGAGAGCAGGTGTAGAATGATTTCCACACACCTTGACAGATGGCGCTGCGTGTGTGTGAGCAGTTTGCTGAGAGCTCAAGGGGAGCAGAAAGCATGTGCAGAAGTGAGAAGGGGAGCAGAGGGAGAGGGCAAAGGAATGAACTAGACGCTCGCATCCATGTTGCACGGTTTGTCCCGTGGGAATTCGTGGAACGGCAGAATCGGCGCTCCTCTCTTATCTTCTCTGTGCACCAGATCTAGCAGCTCATGAAATTACCTAGTTGCCAAAGAAGTTGGTGGGACCTAAGAAGAGTCTAGAGTCTGTTTGCTTGTAGATTTTTGATGCTGTTCCAAGTTCACTGCTGCTTGTGTGCTCCATCTAGGGGTACGTGTACATCTCGTGAAAGATGTGCTCTCGGGCAAAATAAAACAAAAAAAAAAAGTGCTTGCCTATTCTTCTACTCCTGCCCTTATCTTACTGCATCTGCACGGCTTTTACAAATAAATAACAGCTGCAGGTTTTTCAGGCCTGGGTGTGCAATGTAATAAACTACAGTATTCTGTCACTGTTTTTCTAACCACGGTGGGCAGATTTTGGAATAGAAATTTCTAAAGCTTCAGGCAGCTTTTCTTGCCATTGTAGCCCTGTTGCTACACACCATGGTGCCTTAGCAGCTAAGGTGTCCTATTGCAGAGCATGAGGGTACAGGTTCAGTTCCAGGCCACGTGCAACACTTATTTCGGCAACCCATAAAAGATCATGGCACAGCACCAGGGTCGGGGGGTGAAAGATGGAAGGTGGAGGAGAGGCCATCTTCTCAGCATAAGGAGTACCCTAACCGCTGCGCTAAAGGTTAGGGTATCTCTCTCCCCATTAAAAAGAACCTGTTGGTGCATGGCAGTAGTGGGTATCGAACCCAGTGACTCTTCCATTGGAGGCACACACTATACTACTACTTGACCACGCTGCGGTTTAGGTGCCACTAAAGATCCCTGTCGGCTGAAATTAATCCATAGTCGCCGCCACTCCTCTCCCCGCTATGGTAAACGTACTTATTTGCAGTAATATTGCTGCAGAGATGGCATGCCTCATACCCATATCGTGGCATTGGCATGTAAAACCTCCAGAATTTAATTTTTTCCTTAGGAGCCCAGTGGCCCTCTATTTCAGCTGCTAAGCAACAGCTCATTGGTTCAATGCTATCTGTGGCAGCTGCGTTGCTACGTGGTGAAATGCAAAAGTGCACTTGCGTGCTTGGATTGGGGTGCTTGTTCTAAGAACGCACCAGGTGTTAGTGATTCACGAGTACTACGCTACTGTTATGTTTTATAACCGAATTGTCATTTCGACACTTTATACCCTAGAAGTACGATTTTTCTTTTTAATTGGGGAAAGAGCTTTTGCTGAGCAGTGGGAACGTCTGCGTACATTTTGTCGGGTATGTCGCTGTTTGCCGTGATGAACTTCTTTGCCGGCCCTGCTCGTTGATTGCAGGCCGAGTGCAACGCAGACAGCTGCACCCAAATGACGGCCACGGAACAATGGATTTTCCTCTGCGCTGCCCACAAGACGCCCAAGGAGTGTCCAGCTATCGACTATACGCGACACACGCTTGACGGAGCTGCGTGTCTCCTCAACAGCAACAAGTACTTTCCAAGCCGGTACGAAACCTTTTTAAAGTGCCATGCCTTAGCTTATGGGACCAGAATGCGATACTCTAAATAACTTTCAGCTGAGACGTTATCTTTCAAGGACGCTGTTGTCCTTACTTTTTCAATCATGGGTTCTTTATTAAGAGAGAAAATTAAGGTCATTGTTGTACTTCTAAATTTCGTGCTCAAACTTCGGACGCTGCTATGTCTGTGTGATGTTGCAGATTTCAAATGATCTTTTCGTATTTTGGCCTGTCTAGATATAAGTTCCCAAAACTTGCCATGTTAAATGTCAGGCTGTCTTGGTGTATAATTTTTATAGATGAAAAATGTCATATGTTCGAGTAGGCACCCTAAAATGTGCATTCTCATCATGAGATGGTGCGGGACACATTTTATGAAACCCGTGGTGTGTGTGTGTCATTGAAGGAAAAAACGGAAAACTTCTACAAATATAAGATAGGCTAATCATCAAAAAAAGCAACCACTTAATACCTTAAAGATGATTTTACAATTAAAAAGGCTGACTAACCAATTTTATGGATTTTTTTCGCAGAATTTGCAGGCACTGAGACTTGAACACATCACTTTGTGGGTACATTTTAATAGAGTGTGGCGCCCTCTTTGTTCAGATCCCGGTTTTTAAAGCATGCAGCATTGCTAGCAAAGCATCATTTCTAAGATCATTAACACAGCTAAGCAAGAGAACAGAAGTTGGACGAGCGCTGCATACATTTTGCGTACAAGAGAATTTTCGCTTACATTTTGCATAAGCAAGTGAACGTGACTGTCACAGATGATTCAAGCTGCAGAATTCAAGCACACTTCAGTAGGGTTTTTTTTTTTTTTGCAACTGTGTTGTTTGCTGTCCTAAAAAAAAAAAAATCGAGGTTTATAGTTTTGCAATCGAACATGCAGTCTTAACATTCGACATATCTCTAGCATATCTCCTTTAATTTTCCGGTAGAAGGGACTGAAACACTTTTTGAACATAATAAGAAAATGTTCCCAATCAGAAGACAATGCTGATAGGCCAATGATTTGCTTTAATGTGGCAAGGAATCTATGATGCTGTTTAACTTGTCTGTCAATCTTTCTTGCGAGATTAGAAGGCCCCTGCTTTTTTTTCTGCCCCATGGTGGGGTCCAGTTAATGGCATCTCGGAGTTCTAACTCCTATCCTATTTTTCACATAAGAATGCAGTGTATAGTGTCATCTTGTCACAAACAAATCACTTCCGCAGTTTACCTATAAACTGGGGTGGCGGGGTATGTTTTGCTGCATTTTGTGAAAGCTTCCACGGTGCCCCAAAGCCAGAAAGTTCGGGAAACTCTGCTGTAATTTGTTTCTTTGGGATTGCTCTCAATCGAGTGTTTGCTCAGGTTTCAAGAAAAAATGTTTCAAAGTCCTACTGAATTGCTTGATGCAGCTGTGTTTAGGCTTGGACGTGCATGTTGATGTTTCGTTGCTGAGAGAAGAACGTGCCGCAAACCTGTCAGACCCTACTGCGGACGTATTTTCACGTAGGACTGTTCTTTTGTTTTTTGCAGAGTTAGCATCAAGGAGTCCTCGGTAGCAAAGTTAGGTTCCGTGTGCCGAAGAGTGTACCGGATATTCTCTCATGCGTACTACCATCATAGAGCCACCTTTGACGAGTTTGAGGTAGGCATGCATCTTCCTTTCTGTTGTTCTTTTCCCATACGAGATGCAGGGAACGGGCTTCATAACAATTAAACGGCAGAAATTGTCTGGTGTTAATGATAATTGTCAATGCAAAATACAGTCGACGACCGATAATTCGGACTCCACGGGGAATGTAAATAAGTCCGAATTATCGAATGTCCGAAAAAACGAATGCGTCCGAAAAAAAATACTTTTATTGACACTTCGGGGTCCCGGTGGCCGAAAAAAAGTTGTCAATGCGTTGCTGCCCACACTTCCGCTTACGTGCAACCAAGCCTGTATCTCGGCCAGTGGGATGTGATCGTTGGACGATGACGAGCTGGTTTCGTTTGTGAAGGCAACGCGTCTGTGCGGCGCACTTAGCGGTCGCACAAAGAGGCAGCATGAATGGCGGCGCGGCGCGTTTGGGTTCTCGCCTATTAAGTGCGTGCACTACACATGCAACTGCACCAGGCCACATGCACCATCCAGCAGTTGACTGAAGATGCTTATCGTAAGATTTCAGCGATTGAACCGTACTGGCGCGCTTGCCACCTGCCGCCATCATGCCTCCGTGCATTTCCACTGCTTATCCATAAAGACACCGCACGGCGCCGTGATAGCGGCCCCTTTGAATTTCCAGTCCGCTTCACCCATAACACTTCGGCATCGCGACAAAGCTGACTATCGGACTCTGCTACTGTTTCAAACAGGTTGACTCGTGAAAGCGCTGGTTCGAACCTACGAGATGATAGACACGGCAGGGGGGGCTTCAATTATTGCCTTTCGGACCTGCAATTTGGGCAGAAAGTCCGAAAAATCGGATGCTGAAAAGTTTTAGCGTCCGAAATTTCCGACGTTCTTGACCATTGACGTCTGTGGGGCTGGTGACGGTGCCACAAAAGCGTCCAGAATTTTCGAGCATGTCCGGAAAGTCGGGCGTCCGAAAAATCGGCAGTTGACGTATCTGCCGCGTTTCGTTGTCGTCGGTGCGGCCTTCGGCGCTGGATGTGAGGGCACCGTTGGCGCCATTTAACTCAGATCTTTTGAGACAGCAGAGCGTAAAATAAAGCAAGCCTCAAGATAAAAATGAACGCGCGCAGAACGCTTCACCACAGACGCATTCGACAGAATGACGGCGATAGCAGCGCAGCCCGGGGATACAGGAACCGGAATGTAGGATGTTTGCGATGTCGATACGATTTCCCACAGTTGACCAGTGCCTTTAAGATCTCTGAGGCATAAAGTAGCGATCGAAATAAAGCCTCATAGATCACGAATTAGCTTTCGTTTGATCTCTGAGGCCATACTTTGTATGGTACAGGTGCCGGAGGAGATAATGGCTGGCGATTCGGCTTGCGCGACAGTCTCGGACAGGGTCCGGATAATCGAATGTAGATCTCGCAGCTGTCGAATATGGGTCGTCTTTACACATTACTTCTATGGGATCATCGGCGGTGCCGCGCGACTGTCCGAATTTCCGAGCATGTCCGAATTATCGGTGTCCAATTTATCGGTCGGCGACTGTAGCTTGATATGGCAATTCACAACAGTCTGTTAGCATTCTGAAAGCTTGCCAAGCGTCTCAGTGCTTGCATGGATGAAATTCTTAAGAAAGCCATCTGCGCTGTAGAAATGCACTTCCTTGCAAGCAGTACACTCCCAGTGGCATTCTGTTCTGCCTGACAAGGCACTTGCCTGTGGCATGGTGGTTAGGGCATAGTCTTCACTACTTGAGGCTCAGAGGTTAAATTTTGTGGTCAGAACATTGTTAAACATATTTAATAGTTGTGCTTATACACTGTACTATTCGCTGCTCTGATTATGCTTGCATGTGTCTGTGTGGGTGATGAAAGCGGAACCTGGATTATCGGCGTGTCCGGAATTCATCGTGTTAGTCAAAGATGTGGTTTGTATTTGAAAATAAATGTGAAGATCCCATGCACTGTGAGAATCTGTTAAGCAAGGCATTTTTTATGCAGTTACCTGGCATCAGTTGGGATTTTTGCAGTGGGTTACCACGTAGTGCAACACATGTGTGGGAGTCAAGCGCTTTATATGTGACAGTAACTACATGACTAATTTACTGTATCCTAGCCAAGGAACGTTACAAGTTGTCACATTGTGCCTTGGCTAGCCTTGATGGTACAGGGAAATCATGGTAATTGGAAGTCTCTTAGCGGATAATTAGCAGTACTGATCAGTTAGTTGTAAGATATACTTGAGTAGGGAAAAAAAAACTCCTGCAATTTTCAGACTTCTAGAACCACAAATCAGTTATTTCTAACAGAGTTTACTGCTCTCGCAAACTGCCTTTCAAATAAATTCAAAGTCGGATGCACTGCTACAGCAATGTTAGTGTTGCATATCGTGTAATTGTATGTTCTAACCTTGCTTAGTCCGTTAGACCAAGGCACATGTGCCATCTTTCCACAAAACCAGGTTAGGCTGCCACATTGGATCATACCGTTAATGTGCGCTAAGCTTTGCAGCAAATGATTAATTCAGATTTAATGCGTTCCACATTGCCATCAAATGCAGAGCATTAAATGCTGTGGTGTTACACAATAGGCCATACCAGTGGGATTCTGCACTCTCACTGTTCTCTAATTTGATACTGCTTCCAAAAACACAGTAATGCACTAGGCCTTCGTGGTGCGGTGCACTCGGTGAACCATACTTCGGACAGCTTCAGAGTAATTTCACACGATTTCTGATGCATTATGGCGTGCTGCTTGAAATTTAATTCTTCGTTCCACTCTGCCGGCTAGGCCATGTGCCATTTTGAATGCAGAGTTGACTGAGTTCAGTGGAAGTGACATCTTCAAGCACTCCGGGCGTGGTCTGTGACACACTTTGAAACTGAAACACCCTTCCTTTCAAGTAGCTTAATTAGATTGTTTAATACGCAATTTAATATGCTAGCTGCTATTTGTAAGTCGTGCATTAGTCGTACTTGAGACTGCATGCTGGTGCCTCGTGAGCTCTTCTTTGTCGGCACATCGGCTAGCACAGTGCCCAGCTTTAAAGTGACTGGCAGCCAAAATTTCCATTGGAAGAAGTACCCATTGCAAGGAGGAAGGGTGAGGGCTCCATCTAGACAGTGCCACATTAGCCTCGCTAAAGGTGCTATCACGACACTCAGTTAGCCATTGCATCTTTTGCGCACCAGTAATGCCCCTTGGCACAGTTATTGCGAGTGTTTATGAATGTATCGTTTTACACAGTCTTCCTCACGTGCCCTTACAGTGTTTTGAGTCTTCCCACGTGTGCTCTTTCTGCAGAAGCAGACGTGCCTGTGTCGCCGTTTCACCACGTTCGTGACCAAGTACAGCCTGATGTCCAAGGACAATCTCATCGTTCCCATCCTTGACGAGGAACTCACCGCCGGAGAGAGTGAAGCCTGAGATGTATTGCCAAATATAGCGCAGAACGTGCACTGCGACCTTCCCGCTTGGCAGACGTCCTCTCCCGTTGACCGGGCCGTGGTCGCCCGTCGTCTGTCGCTGCGCATTTCTCCCAGTAGCACTGTTTCAGCTTTTCACTTCCACCTGTTCCAACCACCCTGCCCACACTGGCACGGACTGTTGTCGACCTCGGTCGCGGTAGTGTCGTGTGCGTGCACTCTAGAACAAGTTGTTTTAGATCCACACTTCCATACGCAGCACCACGGCGGTTACCTCTGTTACCGTGTGTGAAATCTCTGTGACGTCGCACCAAGGCACTGCACTGGTTCTCAACTTTCTGGGTTCCGGGTCGCATCTGTTGAGTGGCAGCGACAGCGTTTATTGTCACTTCGTGTTGTCGTAGGCGTGCCATGCTCTCGTGCGTGGTTAGCGGTAGGGACTGGAGTGGATTGCATTGTAAGTAGCGTAGCTGCTAACTGGGAGCCTGCACAAGGACGAGAGAGGATTCTGGGAGAGCTGTGCTGTACATGCGCAAATGCACTTTCTCCTCATTGCCCTTCCCCTGACTTTCTACAGTTGCCTCCCGAAAGTGGGAATGTCTGCGTAATGAAACGGCGCGTGCTTTCTTTTTTAATTGTCTGAATGTATGGGTATTTAGCTCTGTTATTTATTTCTTCCGTACATTTGCCTGCAGAGAGGTCCGATAGTGCAAAACGGCCATTAGTGCGCAGAGACGTGCGTGAGACGGTTCTTGTGATGAGGCAGAGATTGTTTCATACTGTTGTATACCTTGGGAAAGCCACCTGTAAGATTCATTAATAACCAAGAAGTATTTGAGAGTCGCATATAAGCATGACCTGCCATTCACAGCAGTAACATTAATATCGTTGCACAATCATCGGACGGACACATATGGACGTGTGGTATTGATAGCCAGCCCATAGTACATGGAGCTGTACAAGAAGGCAGTTTTCTTCGCTGGCACGAACTACACTCAAACCTCATTATAACAAAGTCACATCTGCTACGAAAATAACTTCATTATATACGAAATTTGTTATAAATGTTTATTTGTAACACTGTATCTATGACAAGACTATTATTAATTTCGTTATAAACGATAATTCGTTCTATCCAAGTTTGTGATATTGAGGTGTGAGTGTACAAGTGTTATTTTAAGTGTGCAGTTGTGGTATCTGTGCATATACATCTGTGTTTCAAAATCATTTCGCTTATATACTTACATCTTTTGCGCAGCACTGGGTGTCGTGTGTTAGATAACGCGATTAGGTTAGGAGATGGTACCCGACAGCTCCTGTTTTCTGCCTATGTTTAGTGTACTATTTCCCATTCAGTTTACCTTGCCTAGTCCTTGAAATGTCGCACTAGTTTTCATTTCATTTTTTTCCTATGTGACTCTAAATGCTTTAGCCAATTTCATTGCTTACCGACTATGTGGAAATGGATGGTACTTACCACTGACACTTGTAGCACCATAAAAATCGTACGTTGGGTGTGGTTTGTTGGACAACATTTTGCCGTGCTTTTGCGACATACTTACGTGTACATACGCGACTATGGCGGTGCATCTAAACTGGGCATAAAAGATGATTGCAGCGAAATTGCACTTTGTCTAAATTGATTAGAAATGAATACTTGCATACCTTAGACACAGCCTTGACATAGCTGCAGGGTTCATGATTTCCACTTACATCTTGACAACTGCCTTTTGTTTGACACCTGAACAAACAACGTATGTACTTGGTGGCGAGTGTATGCGATGCTAGTTCCAGAGCAAGGCTTCCAAGATCTTTGGCACCTGGGTGCCACCACTTAATCTCCGAGGTCACTCCGGGGCACTGTGTTGGTTCTCAACTTTTTGGGTTCCATGTTTGGCAAATAGTAACGGCAATTTTTACAGTGTAGCTGTATATGGTACCTTACTGTACTATGCATCTTACTGTGCATCAACTAAAATGTATGTGCCACACAAATAGGGCTAAAACACCACTGCACTGGTCCACTAAAAATATAAAAATATAGAATGGAACACACGGGTGAAAACACCAGTTAAGATAGTGCACAAAGCGCCAAGACAGACAACACATTTTGTGAAATGCAGAATTTGGCAAAAATACGCTAGTACCATGCTACTCAAATGGAAAAATTTTAAGGAGCATGCGCTAAATTCAAAAGGAGCTTCTGGACAAACATTTGGGACGTAGTTGCAGGGTGTGTGGCGGCTATGGTTCAAAATTCTGTCTCACCTCTGTGTTGTGTGCTAAACACCTTGGCTGATTACCACCTTGACATGGGGCTGTCACAATCTTTTTTTAATCTGTGTCAAAAATACCTACTTTCATATGTTTTCCCTGATGCATCAATTTGTATTTACAGCGCGATATTTTGTGCAGGGTCTGCTCTATGTGTACGCACTGAAACGAGGCATTTTTGTGACCCAAAATTTCGTAGCAGTTGGTCTTTCATAGCGCAGCTTTTGGTTCCGTGCTGCTGAAAAT
Organism: Rhipicephalus sanguineus; assembly: GCF_013339695.2. Classification (NCBI taxonomy): domain Eukaryota; kingdom Metazoa; phylum Arthropoda; class Arachnida; order Ixodida; family Ixodidae; genus Rhipicephalus; species Rhipicephalus sanguineus. The sequence continues at coordinate 110,147,597 of NC_051178.1, read as the reverse complement.
TTCAATGCGATAGCATTAAAGAGCTCGTTTCCTAGAAATTCCGGTGTCTATGGGGTCGGCGGCGTCATCTTTGGTTGTGAGCGAAAATTCGAGGTAGATGCAAATAAAGAAATAATAAAAAAAACTTAAGTTCGAGTCAGACGGGGGATTCGAACCTGTGACCCCTTGCTCCGTAGCACGATGCGTTAAGCCACTCGGTCACCACGCATACATGCTCTAGCATACTAACAGCGAGCTACTTCATCAGCGGTGTGTCAGTTTCCCCACGCTCGGTCTTCCAGAGGCTTAGAAAGCAGACTCTTAGTTTGCTGGGTACATATTTTCATCATCCGGCAGGATTCCCTAATTGTTTACAAATAAGTTCTCAGTGTGCTGCCCCTGTTGGAAGTGGCACACAGCACTGCAAAGCACAGCCATTGGCGTGTGCGCTTTATGCACCCTCGAGCTGGATGCACACGATTGACGAGATCACAGACGAATTGAATTGGTACATGACATACAACGTACATCAGACGGCGTTGCGCTTAGCACTAATGCAGCTGCGAAGTTCAACAAATGACAACACGTACGACCTAATCTCAGTGTTGCAGAAATGACTTAATCTCATGTTGCAGAAGTGTCGGAACACTGTGCATTCACTTGCTGGCATTGATCTAATGAGAGATAAGGATCTCTTTCATGCCTGTTGATTCTGTCACAACTTGGATCAACCAGTTTGCCATCGATATCTCGTAGCTTTTGCGAAAGAAATGCCAATGGCAGTTTTAGAAACCCTAGCGGTATCTTCATGTGGCCACTTGATAGTATCCCCTTCTCAGCGAGTTGGTAAAATGGTGGCTGGTGTCTGAGAGGCTCGTTAAGACATTGTTTAATTATTCACTTTAAAGCCAATTTAAATTGCACAGTTGGAGCTGTGGTGTAATGAAGTTTGAGGTGCACGTTACAGAAGAAACCCCAGGTTGTCAAAATTTTGGGAGCCCTCTGCAGCGGAGCCCCTCATAATCGGCGGTTACTAAGCAGAAATCTAAAGACTAGCACCACTTCCTGGGCTTTCAGCCAAAGTGCAGAATATATTGGTGGAACAGATAGAAGTTTTAAGGAGGAACACCAAGGAGTTTATAAGAGGTTTTGAGGATGGACACCTGGGAGTGCTAGTTTTAGAGTCTGCTAAATGGGCTTGGCTTCGCTGCTTCTCGCCTTCAATTCAACTAATTTCTAAATGCTCACCTGTACCTTGTTATCTGTCATGCGAGTAGCATAAGCCTCTTCAGGTAGTCCACCGAAACAGAATGAACAGTAGTGCTCCAGGCGGTTCTGTGTTAATTGGTTGGGATAAGTGAAATCGAAGACTTTTGAGGAAGTGCCGTAATGTGTCTGGCCAATATGGCAAACTACACTGTTTGCAACTTTGCGAAGGAAAAATTTTCAGTCGAGGGACCTCTTCACACATTTGCAGCCTTGCTGCACATTTCCACATCAATCGTGACCTAGATGTTTCAAGTTCCTTTGTACCATGTGGAATGAGAGGTGCACCTCGGCAATGCCAGTGGGATAGAAGATCAATAAAGAGAAATGTAAAATGGAGAAGTGACCTTTGCTTCTGTGAAATCTCGAGAAAAGTGTGCTCAGCAGTAATTGCACGTGTTATCAGGTGCTATGTGCAAAAATAGAGTGGGAAGCAGCGTCATTTGAAGCACCATACTATGGCTGTATGTCTTTCAACCTTCTCTGCATTTTCGCAGAAAGTACATCGTGCCAGGCCCATAGCTGGGGGGTCTAAGGGCCCACCCCCCCCCTCCCCACAATTTTGGTGAAGTAGTAGGGTTTTACGAAAAATTGTGAGAATAGGTGTTTCTGAAATAATCAAGGTTTTCAGCAATGGGCCAACCCCCCCCCGAAAAAATTCCTGGCACGGTCCTGCATGATGCTATGGTTACGTTTATTCTCTCTGTCTTCGATGTATAGTAGAAGGTGTGTTGGAAATGTGAAAACATTTAGAACTCCACACTTTCATTAGCAGGCCTATAACTGCTTGCTATTTTTAACGTAAAATCATTGTATCCATTATTGGTCAAAAGTAAGAGGACGCCAACCAAACACTTAAAAAAATAACAAGCGTTCGGCTCCCGTACGGGGGCTGAATGTCTTTTTTGTTATTTTAAGTGTTTTGGTCGGCGGTCCTCTTATTTGACATGATGTTCCCGACCAGACGAGGTTTCGCGAACTCTTGATTCAGTACCAGTGTTCATTATATGAAATGCCAGGTAGCAAGGTTTGCGATTAGAGGTCCGTATAATGAATCGCGTGATGGTTTCATAGTGGATGTCATTGCCCTCGTCTCTTGCAAACAAGGCTGCCTAGGTATGAATACAAGAGTTTCATAATCTCTCGTTATAACGAAGTCAGTGGGACGGCGAAAAAAATGTGTTATAAGTTAAAGGGACACTAAAGGCAAATATTAAGTCGACGTTGATTGTTTAAATAGTGGTCCAGAAACCTCGTAGTGCTACTTTTGTGCCAAGGAAGTGCTTATTTTGAAATAAAATCACGTTTTAGTGGTCCGCATCGCGTTAGCGCACTTCAAATCACCCGCCTGAAAGCAGTCTTTTTGACATCACTGTTGCCATGCCCAACATTGCCTGCCTTTACTGCACGGCATGCATTGGCGGCGTGCACCATCGGGCATTGTGGCATTTTGTCAAACTTTCTGTCAGAGCGACTTTCACGAGCGTGCAAAACACACGCGGCAGTACGCGATACCGAAACTACCACTGAGACACGATCGCGTGAGCGAAGCCCATGGAGGAAGGTCCCTTCCACCATGGCGAAGCCGGGCAAAGCGCAGTTGGGCAAAAACGAAACCCTCTAACCATGCTCGCCGTTCCCCTTGGCAACGCCAAAGAGGTTCTTTTTTCCGTGAACCAAACAGAAATGAACAAGTGGCATTTTGTTACGTCTCTGGATGCACGGAAGGTTCTTTTTTTATTGCAGCTAGTTTGATTACTAGTGATTAATTGTAGTCAAACGCTCTCACGTCGTGTGATACATTTAGCTTAATTCCTCGGTGGTAAGTGGGGCACTGCTGTTGGTAATATTGCCATTTTAGACGTCATACGTTGGGCTTTCACTCTGACATAAATTGTTATTCGCCTTTAGTGTCTCTTTAAGCAAAACTTTATTCAGTGCAAAAAAAGCACTCCGGATAACACAATCACATGGCCGATCATGCAGTGCACCCATTGGAATGCTACTGTGCAAGTCAGCCCCAGTCTTTTGACCACTTTATCGCATTCAGAGACCGCAGTTTTGTGGTGTCGCAGAGCACCAGGAAAACTTTATTGTCGTGTAGATTCTATCAAGGGGGGACACTGGCAATGCAATTACAACCGAGATTAATAGTTTGGGCGCACTGTACCATGAAATTTGACAGCTCCCGTTTGCACTGGGCACTTGCTTGGTATACCTGTTACTAGGCGGTCATCAGTCATGGGTTTGGTACTTTTGTGACCTCTTCCGTGCCTGCATGAGACGTTGGCGGCATTCGACACTGCGTGTGCAAGAGGATCACCGTCTCTCGGCGATGCCTCTGCTCGCCACTTCATTTTAAGATTCGAGTAAATGCGGCTTAAATACGCCTGCATTTGGGTCAGGACTGGAAGAAATTTAGAAGCGATATTTTGAGTAAAGCGATTTTGTTATAACAAGGGATTACTGTATACTGACATTTCTTCTAGTGAGACAGCATAACTACAAAATGTTCAAAATTGCTTTATTTACAAGTATGCTCTCCAGTGCACATTTACTGCTCTGCAGTCTGCTGCGTCTTCTGCCTGCGAGGTGTCCTCTTTGGAAACTGCTTCTTTCTCGACTTCAGAGGCTTCTGTTCTGTAGACCAGCTGCCATCAGTGCAGCCGGGTGCCTGGTACCTGAAGAATAGAAACGTGAAGAAATCAGGAGAAGTACCTTGATGTATCACATGACGTCAGAATAATAATTGTTGTCTACCATTAGTGCAAGCAACAGTTTAGTAAGGAAGAAAGAGGAGGATATGAACAGGACCAGACTGATAATTATTAATTACTCTTTCACGGTGTCAAATTCTGCACTTAAAAGGGACACTAAAGTGAAACAGTAGCCAGTTTAGGCTAGTAAGTTTTTTTGAAAACTCTATTGTCATTAATTTCATAACAATAGGTTCATTGGTAGAACAGATAACTGAAGGTCAACGTTTCCCTTTTAATATTTCTTGCCGAAATGCCGAGACTCGAAAGTTGGCACAATACCTTGGATTTCACATCCTCATTTTTTTGCAGCGAGGGGGGGGGGGTCAACCTATCTTTTTTTTAACCTTGCCATGCTAGGTGCCTGGCTCCTCTCCTACACATAATTATTTTTTTACCAGTAAAGAATTATGCAGTCATCAGCAGACGGACACTATCAAAATCTTTGACCATCACAATATGCTGGTGTGGAAACTTCCTAGACTCCGTTTCACACATCAGGTGCAATGCTGTGGAAACTATGCAAGAAGTTCGGTCTGCAAAATGCAAGCCCGCGCGTCTCTCGCTTGGCCTTCTTGTTGAAAACGCTCGTGTAAGCCAAGCAAAAACATGCACAGGAGGTGTCCCGACGGGCTGCCAATCAAACACCAAAAAACGAAAGCGAAGAGACCCTAAGCGATCGAGAACAACGTATTGACAACTGTATAACCAGGTTTGTTTCTGAGGCACAAAGTAATCTTCATTTATTACTGAGCCTAAAGACGAAAATATATTGTATTACGGGTGGTAAAATCATTACGGGTGCTTGGTGCGAACGCATCTACTGCAAGAAGTCTCGCTAGCCTCCACGGCGTTACACCTGATATATGAAACGGAGTATAGATGTCGCCACCTGCATTTTATTTTTTCTGTGTGTGTTTTCGAGCTTACTAGGCATCTTCTCGGGCAAGAATGCTGCGGTGGTTTTGGTATTGAGAAAGGGTACCTTAATAGCATAAGATACAGTGTTGTTTAAACCTTTGCATAAGTAGGGGAGGTTTCACACCATTGCATCACTGTGGTTCATATGGGAAGAATCATTGACTCAATTTCTCCTCTGAGAGGTTTTGGCTTTCATTCTTTCTTTCAACTTTCAGTGTCACCTGCGTGGGGGGCATCTGCAAGTTGCATGTCACGCATGTGCACGCAAAAAGCACAGGGATGCACTTCTTTTTATGGATCCTCATTCAAAGAAAAAAAAATGGCATAAAGAAAAGTGCCAGCTAGTTTTCATGTCACTGCCTCTTGGAATAGTTTGAGTGATCAGAGTTGTCTTTCTTTTTATCATAAAATAGATTATTTTACAACAGAACCAGTGGGATGCCAACTTCCATGGCTTCGTACAAACTGAAGCTCTTTCATGGGCAGGCACTGCAGTATGTGAAAAGTGCAAACCAGCAAAACTTCATAAATACCACTTACCATCTGTACACGCAATAAAAACGTGCAGCAAAACTATATACTCCACTGGCGTAGCCGGGAGGGGGGGGGGGGAATAAGCATATATACATAGTCACATACAAATGTACGCACAAGCATACAAAAGTATAGTTGTGCCCCCCCCCCAAAAAAAAAAAAAAAAAAAATTCTGGCTACACTACTGCTACACTGATGCAACCCAAGAAAAAATGTGGGCTCTGCCCAGAGAACCATGGCATGCCTGCCGTTCACCTGTGAAAGACAGTCGTTCTAGCTGGTTTCCGCTCGAACCGTAAGTAATTTTTCTCGTAATGTAAATACTACACGTGTTAGTGGTTAAAGGCGCCCTCCAGCACTTGAAGCACCTATCTTTTTATTTGTGGGTTGCGTAGACTAATGGTTGGAAATCATTTTCGAATATGTCAAAGCACCGATGTCAAAGATTTACCATTTTAATAACACAATGAAATCGCTACAGCGCTGCCGACCACATCAATGCACCGTGGCACTCGCCATAACTATTGCGAGTGGAAATGACAGAGAGGAGCGCAGGCCTTTGATTGGATAAATGTAATGTTAGAAATGATTGAGGAAAGGAAATGCACTAAAAAAAGTTATTAATGGCTTTTCTTTAGCGTGCTTTTCCATCGAACGCCAAACAGACACTGTTGAAAAAAAATTACTGCAAAACACGATAGAGGAACTGGCCACTATTTCGCCTCTGGCTTTTTGCCTGTGCTGATTGGATGTCCACATGAAAGGCTTCTCCCACTTTTTCCTCTTGCTTACGTACGTTTGCGAGCTTCCTCATTTTCCAGATGCATTATCCTCCTTCGAGATCGAGGAATCTTTGTACTTTTTATACTAACGCAAACAGATTGTGCCATGAAAAAAAATTTATATTTAAAATGTGGTAGGGGTGCTGCCTGTGGCCTCCGAGCATAAAAAAATGAGTACATGAGGTTTGTCGTTACACAAAAGTTTTTGTTCTTGCTCGTCTACTCTCCTGCGCAGCCTCTTGTGCACTCATGAGTGTTGCAGCATTCAAAGGGTGAGTCTTTCACCTGGACGCATTGCTATTGAGCTCGTCCTTTTTCTCGGAGTGCGGGGGTGGGGGTGCAGCACCACGTATGTGCAACCTGTGGTAAGATTACAGTGGTAACGGCGTGATTGCTTCGCTGGATGGAACAGGCGACAATGATGTGCAAGCTTCTCCTACGTAGTACCTTTCAACTCATTTCATTCGTGGCACCTTGTAACATCAGTGGAGAGTGAAATGTGGTCATGTGATCCCACAAAGATCGAGTTGAGGGTAGGCATTTTCCTTCTTGTATTTTGAATTTTTCTGGGTTGAATAACTATGGAGTGTGTGCCCCTATCACTGCCATTCTTGCTGCATTAATCTTCTCATCCTTCAGTCTACGCAACCCACAAGTAAAAAATGGGGGCTTGAATAGTGTAGGAGGGCCCCTTTAACAGTTAGTTGTTACTACCTACAACATTAAGCTGCACTGGGCAGCAATGTCAGAATCCCTGACTAAATTTACTATAACGTTCCATGACTTAAAACCAGCAACACAAAGGTGCGTCTGTATGGAAAAAACTATCTAAAACACTCAAGAAGTGCTTGACCTCACGAAAATGAGTAAGCACTATTGGATGGATCATTTATGCAAATTGTGGGCAGAGCTGACATTTTTTTCTTGGGCTGTAACCGACTATCCCACACACCGCCCCACTACTTGTTTTGCAGCTGTAGCCAAAGTCGGCACCACTCACCCTAGCTGTGTCGCATCAACTGGATCCTTGCTCAGAAGTATGTGAATCGTCGGTATTTCTCGGACAATCTTCAACCTGTCGAATTCCGGCGACTTCGGTTCCCAGCAGTCTTCGACTCTACACAAGAAAACGAGTGGTAGTGAGAACCATTTTCCTTTTCACCACAACTGCACGAGATTGAACACAATCAGCGTATGGGATGTGGCACTACTCACTTCTTGTACAGGATCTTGTTCACTTGATGGACCTCCTGCAGGTGTACAAGCTCCCTTTGTTACCTCATCAAGTGAAGTGTCGGATGCAGTGTAAAGTAAAACCCGACACAAAAAGATAAGGAATACATGCAGGACAACAGCTCATTATGTGTCGTGGATAGTGTGCTGCTTTCCTTCTTCAAAGATGATTTGTCACCAACTTGCCCAAATGCCAATTTGACTTGCTTTGAAAAGCGTGACAAAAAAGAAGAAAAACAGCGCCTACCACTCCTGTGTAGAGTTGTTGAACGCTTCGCTAGTGAACAAGAAATAGTGTATTCAAGGGCAGACTTTGGTTCTACAAGATAGTGCTACTGCTCAGCTTCTTCCGCACGGACAGAACTATTGACGAGCAGGGCTCGTCCATCGTGTTTTTCCTTTTCACACACTGCCAAGGATTAGCTGGCTTTGTCTCGGCCCTTTTCCATGCTTGTGGGAGACGGCGGCATGCATACCATTGGGCAGCAAACGCAAAGGCAAGTTCATTCGCAAGGATGAATGAAGAAATGTTCGCAAGAAAGGGCCACAATAAAACAATTCGGCCAGTTTTGGTCAGAATTCCGGATAACAGTGTGGCAGAGAAGGAGTTATGAAGAGCCACATTATCCGCAATCCATGTGCAGCCGTATACTTGAATCTAGAGAATGCTGCAAGGTTATCCTTTATTGCAGCACTCTTAAAAGGCTATGCAAGGGAATATTGACTTGCCTTGTGCTTTCGCTTCATTATCTCGACGCACGTGATGGTTTTTGCCAGAGCGTGACCTGAGCCGGTGAACACTATCTGCCTTTTTGCTTCGTCCTGAAAAAAAGAATCAAAATCGCTCACAGAATTTTGCAAACGGCGTTTCTATGCTTATATTTGTTCTGGGTGCCGCTTGAATACTCGCCTGGAACGCTTTCTTGGCGTATTCTAGCAGGTTTCTGAGTTTGCTGTTTGGCTGCACTTTCATGTGAACAAAGTCATCACGAAGATCTTTAAAAGGTGGTGGCCCGAAGCTCTCTTCGATCGATTCCCCTTTCGTATAGTTCTCCACTGAAAAGAAATAGAGATACGAAGTGGCATAACGCTTAAGCTAGATAGTAAGGGCAGGCGCCCTTATTATCTTGCAACTGAACGAAATTTGAGAGGCGTAATGCTAACAGAGAGAGTAGCGGAGTGGATTAGAATAGCGCGCTGTGTAATACTTAAAGCGTGTGATGACATTCGGTGTCAAAGAAAGGCGAACGCAGCTTTAAGTACGACCAGTAATTTCGGATCGCTGGGAAAGGTGATCGTTCTGCATTGGATGTAAACAAGGCTAATGATGATGGACTGCGAATGGAAAGTCGTCGGTGAGTTTACCGGTGCATGGATTGCCGACGCTGTCGAAGTGAAAAGCGTTCGAAAAGGTGCACAGTGACGTTGACACAGTGCGTAAAAAATTGGCAAGTCAAGTTACAGTGAAAGAAACATCGTGTTAATAATTATTTTTTCCCCGACGGCAACGGCTGCAACTTACTTGCAGAACAGTTCTCCGAGTGTCCTGCGTTCTCTCGAGATGAGGAGCTTTAAAACTGTCGTTGATGCAGTGCGAAGGCTCCGCGTTAGCTGTTTACTTTGAGCAACAGCCTAGCCAACGCTCACGACGCAAGACTAAGCCTAGACACTATTTACGACAGCAATTTTCTTTCCTTTTGGCGCTGTGGTGGCATGATGGCTAGTTTGCATGTAAGGAGGCCGCCATTACCGATGTGGCTTGGCTTCGTTCACTTTGGCTACAAAGCTTTTTCTTTGGATGACAGCCAGAAGGCAACGTCACTAATACCCCATTTCGAAAGTGCGGCTTATCGTCGAAACGTATAGCGTCATATTAGCCGCGTTTCTTCCTTTTTTTAAATTCCCTTTTTATGCGAAAGTTCATATTTACACCCAAAGTGGGGAAATTTGCTTGGAGGTAGGATCGATGGATGGATGGATAGAAAATTTTATCAAGAGTCCCCGAGCCTGGCTGCCGTATCATGGGCTCTCTGGACGGCGCAGATTTGGCTTTACCCGCAGTTTGATCTGGAAATAGCAGCTTGCAAAAAGGTTTTCATAGGCACCGGACATTTGAAGACGTCATTTTTCCTGAAGGGCCCGCGGCAACGAGGAGGAGCGGGCAATGAATTGTGCTGGTCTTTCCGCTGCGCGCTAATCGCGCGCACCGAAGGACCTGAATAAAGTTATTCATCCATCCATCCATCCTGCGAGACACTGGGCTGTCCAACACGTGGTGACAGACACCTACAATTCAGGAGATGCTCAGGCGGAACAATTGCTGGCCATGCAGGCCAGGCTAACCCCGCCTGCTGCAACATCACAACCACCACCACCAGATTTGGTCTCTGTAGTCGGGGCTTCGCAGTGAGGTATTCCATCTTGACTGGTCTGCTTGATCTATGCCTCGTAACGAGGGGCGTCGCCAGAGCATGTGTTCTAAATTCGCTGAATCGCCGCACTGAGCGCAGGTATCGCTAGTATACGTGTCTGTATAGCTAGATCGAGTAACCTCCCAATGCAGAAATGTTACTCTGCATTCGGTTTTCTTCTTCTTCCGTGACAACGATGACGACACATTCATGAGCCTTACCCGAGCTTTGCATACACAGAATAGACTCGACATTTTACGTTCGTATACTCTGCAAATAATGTTATAATTTTGTGTGTGCCCCGCCCGCGGTAACATATTGCTTTCCAGTCGCTTTCATGACTTTCGTATGTCTTCAAATACTTTTTACTTGAGCAACGGAACCATTGTTAAACTGCTGTAGAAACTTCCCACTGGAATACATGAGAAAGGATACGATGGTCATAATGACAGACAATTGCATCATAACCGAAAATTCCGTTTCCAAGCTCGGCGTGACTCTATCTATCTATCTATCTATCTATCTATCTATCTATCTATCTATCTATCTATCTATCTATCTATCTATCTATCTATCTATCTATCTATCTATCTATCTATCTATCTATCTATCTATCTATCTATCTATCTATCTATCTATCTATCTATCTATCTATCTATCTATCTATCTATCTATCTATCTATCTATCTATCTATCTATCTATCTATCTATCTATCTATCTATCTATCTATCTATCTATCTATCTATCTATCTATCTATCTATCTATCTATCTATCTATCTATCTATCTATCTATCTATCTATGTGTGTGTGTGCGCGCTTGTGTACTGTACGTAGCCGTCCACGTTCTGTTGCTCTCGTGGTCGTTTCCTTGCATATGCCAATATTAGCATAGGAGGGCATGATGTGTGACGAACATCAATGCCTCGTCATATGATGTGAATAATATAATGTGTCCGTCAGGTATGTAATGAAACCATATCCCCCCTCACGTGATTGAATTCCATGTGTGCTATTCATGCCATGTTTATTAATCAGGAGTCAAGAAAATATGTGTGTTCAGTTATTTAAATACCTTGAATTCATTAACTTTTTACTGCCTCACAGCATGTGGTTTTCGTAACGATCACTCATGCAACACACAATTGGTTGAACTCCAGCACTATACATGGTAACTCCCTTGACAAGAATAAACATGTAGATGCACCGCTCCTTGTCTCCAGGAAGGCGTTTGACAACTCATCACTTGCTAAATACTAAAAAAAAATTTTAACGTACATAATAAAACTCGAAACCGGATTCATAGTTATCTAAACGGTCGCAAACATTGCGTAGTCATTGCCCATAGGCATATCTACCGGGGGGCAAGGGGGTGCTACCTCCCCCCCCCCCCCAAAACACACACACAGAAATGTTAGGGGGGCGGAGCCTCTCCACTTTCGACAGTGGTCATTGTCGGCTGCAGAATGGGAAACTAACAAGCGAAGCAAAGTTTTACATGAACGCAGCAATAACATAATTATGTAATAAAATGTGTCCTACGGTTCTGCTGTGACGACTGTTCGTGTGTCGTGACCACGCACTGCAGGCTCTTTGCGGTGCGGGCTGCCTATCCAACGCTTTCGCGCCTTGCACTCGAGCATTGCAGAGGAAGCTATCGCTCAGCAGGGACTCTATAACAATACATCGATCTGTAATGATTTCATTTTGTCCTGCCTGGCCTCAAATTTAAGTAATCCACGAAGCAAATATGGGCGGGAACCAGTAAACGTTTTATAGCCCGATCAAATGCTTTCCTTTTTCAGGAAATGTAGTTTCTTCCTTTGAAAACGAATAGCATCGCCACTACTCATCCAAGCTGCTGTGAGTGGATGAGTGTGCAGAAGTGTCGAGTATTTTAGTTGTGCCGAGCCAGGCGAGCCACAAGAAAATTCCCACTATAAGTTGGCGGATAAGTTGGCGGCCGAGAAACCACCGCCAACTTATCGGCCTACCGCTGCAACGGAGCCGGCGAGTCGCCTCCGCAGCTGATTTCGTTCGCTCAAACCACGGCTGAGAGCAGCACGTTCGCTGCCGCGCGAATGCGCTAGTCACATGTGTTTTTGTTGTTTTTTTTTTTCGCGAGCTTTTTTGGCAGCTTTGAAAAAAATAGCTTTATCGCAAATAATGCAATGAAGGTTTCTGAAGACGCTCTCGAACTTTGCAAGTCGCATTTCTTGCTTAAAGCCAATATTTAGCAATTTATTTAAATAATCCTAATTAACAAATTAATCAATTACGAAACAAAAAATTGTCTGTGGTGCGCAAGGTAGCTGTCAGCAACTTGCAACTGATTTCACTCGCCTGCCTTTAAAGGGGTCATGAACCACTTTTCCAAGTAATGATCTAATGACCTCAGTATCGGAGTTTACTGCCTCCCGAATCGATTGCCGCAAAAATTTCCCGAATCCTTCAAGAATGAGCGGAGTTACGGGGGTTTGCGCACGCTCTAGCGCTTTCTCTCTTTTCTCGTGCCGACGAGCGCACTGGAAGCTAGACAGGGAGGGATGGCACGGGGGTAAGAAGTTACGTCAGCGCGCGTCATGAAACGCGATCGCTCTCCCGCTGTGATTCGCGTGCGCGAGTGCGGCTACCGTGTAAATTTAGCAGACTGAGGAGTGCGGCGCGGGCAAGTGGCGGCACCCCGTGGCAACAAGCGCATCTCATCCAGCTATCGGCCAATAAGCATGCTATATCTCTTGCGACGTAAACTGGCAGATCCGCGACGTCAACGTGCAGACGCCCCGCCCACCGACGAGAGTGAGAACCGGCCTCTGTTTGAAAAGAGGGCGTCTGAGGAAACGGCAACTTCGCGCTCCGCTTGTGGCCTTTACGCGGCGGGCACGACTGTAATAATTTGCAGAGCAGTTCATAGCCGTATCAGCTTTCCGCAGGATGTGTTTTTTCAACAAGCCCAAGGGGTGCTTCATGACCCCTTCAATATTGTATTTTTTTACCCTTAGCTAAAGATAGCTGGGACACCCGGTGTGCGGCGGACAGAGTGAGAGACGCCAGCCCCCCCCCCCCCCCCCCCCCCCTCCACTCGCGAACGAGTTGATACGCCACTGTAGCGGCCCCTTGACCAGTCTTCGCACTGGTCCCCTCTTTTTGGGCGTAATAAAGAGTACACCACCACCATCCCATGACACCGTTCTGGGGCCACTCTTATTCCTAATATATATTAATGACATTGTAGATGACATAACAGTCCCCCATAAAACTATTTGCAGACGGCTTGTCTACACAGTTCAGGGCTGGGCAAAGATACTTTGAAATTGTATCGCGATACGATACAAGATACTCAGGCAGGAAGTATTTGAGATACAGATACAAGATACTGCAATATTGATTGTATGCGATACGATACATTCCAATTGTATCTTAAGATATCTCGATACATTCGCAAATTTGTTACTATATATCCATATAATGTAGCAACGTAGCACTAAAGGCCTACACACAACAATTTTCGCTCGAAAATTTATTAACTGCGAGGAATTTTCTTTCATTTGAATGAAATGCCTGTTGGTATCTCATAAGTTTTGTACTTCTAGCTCAAGCTATGTCAGTTTCTTTCCGAAACAGCTTATGGCGTTTCTTTAGCTGCTTAAGCGGTTTTTGCTTGTCGCTTTTGTAATTGACGTAAGTCACTGCTCGGCTTGCCGATCAGCTAGCGGGTTGCCATATACTTACAAGAACGTCAATAAAAAGCCTCTGCACGATGGTGCAAATACCGCTGTGGAGTTCTACCTTGTCCGTAAACGTATTACGGTTTTCACCATAGCGGATCAGACGTATTGTACAGTTGTACAAAGCGCCGCAGGACGCCGCCGCTATTCACACTATTGACACTTGCGATTAGTAACAATATATAAAAGACTTTAGGAAAGCTTAAACAAGGAAAACAAATATATCTAAATAAAATAGAAAAACGGTTCCGTATCAAACACAGCGAATAAGTATAGAAACACAATACAGACGGCCACCCCAAGAACTGGTGATATATTTAAGAGCTAATAATATGATTAAGAATAATTGTCGCGTTTTGCGTCGCAAAACCACGATATTATTATGAGAGACGCTGTAATGGAGGGCTCCGGAAATTTCGGCGACCTGGGGTTCGAAAAGCTCAATACAAGTGCACGGGCCTCGAGAATTTTCCCTCCATCGAAATGCTGCCGCCGCGACCTTCGGGACAGCAGTCAAGCACTATAACCACTATAGACCACCGCGGCGAGTGACCCCTAATAGCTATAACATTTAGGCATTTAAGGTAAGACCGTAGAAAAGTCAGTGCCTATGGGAAACAGCGTAAAATGGCTCGTCGGGACGCTCATGAGAGAAACGGAGCATTTGGTTTGTCGAATCCCTTTGCTAACAACTTAAAGATGGTTACTATGATGAAAACTCAATTTCGCTAATATACTTAGCAGTAAGCAGAATTTGTTACTGTATATACTCTGTAGGCACGCCGGGATAATTATATATTTGTTACCAACATCGCCTTACATGATAGTAAATTCAAGCGGGATATAAGTATGCAAACAGTAGAAATGACGCAGATAGTTCAATGGTAAGAATAAAGCAAAGAGCTTATCTTGGCAGCATGTTAAAAGCATTTGTAGTAAGCAGACCGAAGAAAAAACGACATAGAGACATAGGTACACAGTAAACCACTTTACACCCTTAAGGGGGTTTTGCCGTGTCTATAACTAACACCCTTACACCCTAGGAAAAGGGTGTTTTGACGTATCAAAACACCCATACCATAGGGTGTTTCCAATGGCCTAAACACCCTTATCACTGAAAAATTTGAAAAAAAATCTACCAGTCAGGGAACATGCCATTATAGATAACATCAGCATAGAAGGTGTGCGCACGCGCCACACCGCGGCACACACAACAAAGCGTATTGTCACATTAATTTGTCACACAAACAGGTCGGCACGATGGTTGAGCAGAAGCTACCAGGTCTATTTTATGCTGATGATATTGTCTTATTTGCGGACAGTCAAGATGATATACAGCGACTGGCAGATATATGCGGAAGGGAATGTGAGGCGTTAGGACTAGGATTTAATGCAACAAAATGTGGATTGATGGTATTCAATGATCACGAAGACCATGCGGTCTTTATACAGGGCCAAAAAATACCGAGGGTAAGCGAGTACAAGTACCTCGGAGTATGGGTAAATGAGGGGGATAGATATATGGAGGTACAAGAGAAAGCATCGGTAGCAAAGGGAAAGAGGAATGCTGCAATTATGAAGCACAGAGCTTTATGGGGGTACAATAGGTACGAGGTGCTTCGAGGGCTGTGGAAGGGTGTGATGGTCCCGGGGCTTACATTTGGGAACTCAGTGGTGTGCATGAAGTCAGAGGTACAATCAGGAATGGATGTAATCAAAGGACGGTGGGCCGCCTCGCGTTGGGCGCTCACGGGAAGACGACAAATGAGGCTGTAAAGGGTGATATGGGATGGACAGGCTTTGAAGTGCGGGAAGCTCAGAGCAAAATGAGATTCGAAGAGAGGCTGAGGAAAATGAAGAAGAGTAGATGGGCAGAGAAGGTTTTCAGGTATTTGTATAGAAAAAGCGTTGACACGCAGTGGAGAAAAAGAACTAGGAGGCTCACCAGTAATATACGGCTAGCAGTGCGGGCGATATGGCAACAAGGAGCATTAAGCGGAAGGTCAGAGAGGCGGAGAGGACTTATTGGATGGCAGCGATGGAAAAGAAGCCGGCTCTGAGTAACTACCGAAAGGGAAAAAAACGAAATAAGGAGGGAAAGGTTTTATGATAATTCAAGGGGAAGCGCTTTACTGTTTGAAGCAAGGTCGGGCTGCCTTAGAACGCGTAGTTATAAAGCGAGATTCAGTAACGAAGAAGAACAATGTACATGCTGCGGGGGAACTAAGGAAACGATGGAACATGTACTGATTGAATGTGGCGATATTCACCCAGGTATACGTGTGGGCACGAGTCTACATGAAGCCTTGGGTTTTAGGGACAACAATGGAAAGCGGAACACGTCCGCGATAGAAATAAGTAAGAGACGGTTAGAGTATTGGTGGCAGAAAAGTAGAGATAAAGAACAAAAATAAATAATGGGGGGAAAAATAAGGTCATTCTGCCTTGAGAGGCAGAGAGATAGACCGTGAATTTATATTTTTTGGTATAATAACATAGATTTAATCAATGTAAATAAGGTATTAGGCCAACATAAAACAAGGAAGGTTTTTTTTTTTTTTTTTTTCTCCGAGCCTGGTGGCAGACATGTCACCGCCCCGTTACAAAGGGGACGCTCATAGCATCCATCCATCCATTGTAAAATACCACATGGACGGAGCGCTCGTGCTACACAGCCTTAAACTGACCATCTGGTATATATAGCCATAGTATCTTAAGCCGCCGTTCAGCGCCGGTGGAGATATTTCTGTTCCGTATAAATGAACATTAAACATGAGTAGAATAGGCGTAAATTTATGGTACGCTTGTAGATAGCCCTAAAAGAGACATATCTTTTAATCTAAACTCGCCGAAGATCCAACGACATTTTAATCAGCGAGTCCCAGTTATCATCTGGCACGCTGTGGTATGGGCCATGGGTGTTTCGATAACACATAACACCCTTAACTCCTAAAGGGTGTTTAGCTAGAGCATTACCCCCTAAAGGCTGTTTTGGGGAAGGAAAGCACCCTTACACCCTAATTTTTGCAAATTTGGTTAGGCAAAAGGGTGTTTTGCTTGCTTGAAACCCCCTTAAGGGTGCAAAGTGGTTTACAGTGTAATGTATGGGATGGAAAAGAAGGAAAAGGACAGCTAAGAAAGAATTTGAGCTTATGATTTTAAGCACATGATTATGATTTTTTGGGCTTATGATTTCGTGCTTATGATTTTCTTTATAATTTTGTGCTTATGATTTTAATTATGATTTTATAAACTCTTTGAATAAAATACCAGACGTACGCCATGATACCTTCGGTTAGGTGGATGCCTGTTCTATTAGATCCAGCATCGGTAACGGTGCGCGGTGCAATAGCTGTTAGAATGTTATTTGCATATAAGTCAATCTCATTGCATCTAAAGCCAAACTTACATCCGCGAAATCCTTCAAATCGCTGATGTGTGAAAACCACGATATGCAAAGCAACCCCCCATTCTTGCATCATTCAGACTTCGTAACGAACCACCACGCAAGAGAAACTTTGACAACGACACTACAGCGGCATCAGGATGTGTGCGAAAGACGCCGCACGCATTGGAGTACGCGGCACAGGAAGGGCTAAGTGCCAAGCGTCATGACACTGACACAACTAAAGAGAAAAGAAAAAAAAAAGCAAGGAAAGAAAAATTTGGCTAGATATAGACGTTCGCGTGCTTGTCTGTCGAGACGATGCGAGCGCCACCACGTGACTCTGCTCCACCAATAGGGATGCTCAGAGCTCTTCGCCTATCCTCGCTGGAAAACTCTGGTGTAAAGGTAAAATAATATGCCACTGCCTTTAGTTGCATTCTGGTGACAGTGGCAGCAGTACCAGCTTGAGAAGCGGAGTTCAGCCAACGTTTATTGTTTCGCCTGGTGGTGGTGCGATCACAGTATCTTGTATCTTAAGATAGACGATACATGCTTCAATGTATCGGAAATACAGATACTGATACACGTATTGGGAGACGTATCGCGATACAGATACAAGATACCCAAAGAGTATCTAAGATAGTATCTGAGATACATGTATCTTTGATACTGCTCAGCACTGTCTACACTCAAATGAAACAATCCTGCAGAGCGACCTGGATAAAATAGCAAATTGGTGTCAGTGCTGGCACATGAGCCTGAGTATTAATAAGCGTAATAACATCCGTTTTTCAAGTAAAAAATTCGAACATCAAACACAGTACAAAGTTGAAAACACGACACAAAAAGGTTGCTCACAGTGTTTGGTGTTTACTTCACGCAGAAACCTAAATGGAACGTGCACGCGTCCAGCAGGGCAAATAAAATGTGTTTTTTTTTCTCTTTGAAATTTCAGATCAGCGTTCAGAGATGTTAAAGAAACACCCTATTTTTGCATGCCATATGGAATCATGGATCCTGCGTCACGCCTTTGGGACCCTTATCAAGACTGATACAAATTATAGAAAAAAATTTCAAAAGCAGGCTGCATGGTTCGTCTCGAAAAATTACAACCATTTTCAAAGCCTGCCATTGTAACGGTTCGGCCACAAGACGTGTATACACCGAAACTCAGTGGTTCCCAAATGGGGCTCCGCGGAGCCGTCTTCGGGGTTCCGCGATGCCATCGCCCGCGAAAAAAAAAAAGGTTTTTGTAGGCGAGTTTTGACCTATTCCCAGTTCCAGGCCCTGCTCCAGGAACTGCAGCAATATTCTGAACAAGATCACCCCGGCTTCCCCGACGCTTCAATTAAAAAACTAAACCTGCTACATCAACCACAATAGCGCTGCATTTCCTTCGCCTGCTCTGTCTTCCTTTTAATACGGTAGCGAGAGCGTTTCGCAGGCCCCCCACCCGTTTCGTCACACCAAGGGGTCCGCCATCACTTCGACCAGTCCAGAAGGGTTCCCCGGACACATCGACGGCTGAGAACCACAGTGGTAAATGTTTTACAACGAGGCGAAGCGGATGTCCGTATGCAGGTTGTCCCTATAGCGCAGGTATGTACGTGCAACAGAAATCGGGCAAGGTCCACTCGCAAATTGTATGAACTGTGACCTAAATATATCGGCCACTCGAAATGATGTGCTATGGGGATGCTTAAAAACCGCCACCTAAAAAAGCTCTTGCCAGTTCCCGCAGAGGGCGCCTAGGAGTGGGAGGCCCTCATAAGGACGGAAGGCAGGTACCTCCAAGTGCATCTTATACTAACCAGGCTGTACAAGTCGCCTCCACCGAGGCCATCCACAAGTGTCAGTAGACTCTCAAAGTTTACTAAAGTTTTTTCCTTCTCCTCCACTATAACTACCACTGCGTCGTTAAAAATCAAGTGTCGGCGGGCAGAAACGCATGTGTCACAAAAATTGGGCAAACGTCACTACTCACCATTGGCCCACTAAAGCGCCAAGAAACGGAGAATGCAGCCAAAGAGCACGCACGCTTGCTCAAGATCTTGCACGAAACGCCAGGCGCATGCGGCAAGCCAGACGAGCTAGACGACGCATGTCGCGGCGAAAAGGCTCATGCTGCTCAAATGGAGAACTTTAAAGGAGCTAGCGCACGCTACATTCAAAAGGGTCTTTCTGAACGTTTATGTACTCTTCATGAAAGTTCTGTGCCCTCCTGTACGTTTCTTTAAAATTCGGTGTCATCTCTGTGCCGTGTGCTATACACAGCTTCGCTGCCAGTGGCCTAGCCAAAAATATTTTTTTTGCGGGAGGGGGGTGGGGCGATGACCCCTCTCTCCCCTCCCCGAAAAAATCTCTTCACAATTTCACCTTCACCGAGTAGAATGAATGGCTCCGTGATAAATACAGCGATAAGCACCGGGGCCGCCCCTTTCAGCTTCGCTGGTCAGCCGTATTCACAGGATCCTGTAAGGGCGGTCATTCATTCATTCATTCATTCATTCATTCATTCATTCATTCATTCATTCATTCATTCATTCATTCATTCATTCATTGCTATGGCTATCAGTGCTTCTTTTGTGTGTACCTACCCTCTGCTTGGTGAGCAGGGGTAAGGGAGGCTTACCAGGCTGTGCTTCTTGATGACGTCTTCAGCTCGTTCCGGAACCCGTGGTCTGGATGTCTCTGTCGGTGCTGGAGAGAAGGGCATTCGTAGGAGACTTTTAAGCGGCACCATTCTAGGCATTTTAATATCTTGCGTTCCTTTGGTTAAAGGATGAAATGGTTACTCATTTTATTGTTTTACTGTGTTTTTTCTTATGTCCATCATAGCACAGCTATTTGGACAGGCAGCAGAACTCTGTTGTATAACCATATCGAGTAAGGGGCCTTTTTGGGATGACTTAGGTTAGGGGTGTGCCGAATAATTCGGCTCCACCGACGCACACTGTGTTTGGGTACTAAGTTGTTTTCTTCATAAGAAGGTACATGTGCTTTCTGTTTTACCATATAATGTGCATAAATATACCTAGCTTTTTGTGACATATTATATGTATGTGTGTGTAAATGTGCTAAAAATCAATTGTACGTGTTGCCTCCGCGTCATTCCATGTGTTTATTTATGTCCATGTTACTGAATTATGTTTTGTCTTTCTCGTGAACGTATTTCTAGCAAGAAAACGTCATGTTCAGTTGTTATTGATGTTAACCGTTTGTGATACAATAAATTTTTCTAAACACACATGCTCAGCGACGCATTTCGGGACGGCGTCTCGCTCTCCCATAGGAGGGTACACTCAGCATATTCTGAACCGTCAACTATTTTGAACGGCGAAGCTGTTCTACCTCAGTAAAATGTGTGGCCGTGCCCGAAAACTATCAACATTGTGGACGGGTATGTGCCACAGAATAACCCCGAGAACGAGTACAGAGAGACGGAAAGGAAGACAAAAGTTCTTGCCGGAAAAAGAATTATTCACGAGGCCGGATTCGAACCCGTGTACCCTCGATGCGAGGGCGAGCGTCCAAACCACTCGGCTATCCAGGCACGCTAGCAGAACATATGTCATAGCCTTGTATAGTATAGCATATCAAGGGGGTGGGAAAGGGAAGTAAGCATTAGGAGGAGAGATGTGATGGTGAGGAGGAGGGAAAGAGGAGGGCAGAAAGTAAAGCGTAGCACAGAGGGAATGAGAACTAGAGAGAAAGAAATGCAGAAATAGAAAAAGACACAGAGAGAACATCAACGAAATATAGAGAAAGAAGTAGAGAGGGAGAAAAAAAGATAGAAAGAGGAAGCAAGCATCGCGACAAATACCGCACCATGTGCGCCTGTACAAGCCGCGCATGCGCGGTAGCTGAGCCACGAACACCGACAGAGACATCGCGCGCAACCCCTGCTCTATAGTGCATACATAGCCTGGCTGCGTACTCCTGAGGAGGAATCCGTGCATCTCAAACCCCGCTCTATAGTGCATACATAGCCTGGCTGTGTACTCCCGAGGAGGAATCCGTGCATCTCGAAGCTAGACGTGTCGGTCGACGGGAAGTACAAGCGGCGACGGGCACGTGCTTCACTGTGCCAAGCTTTGCGCGACTTAGCACAAACTGCCCGCATTATTTTTTAACACGAAATTGCTTTATGTCGGGGTCCACCACGGCTCCACTGACGTATTTCCGTCACGGATATGACGTTGTAAAACATAAAGACTAACAGATATGGTAAAGAAAAAAACGGGAAGAAAAAGTTCCGTCACCGGGAGCCGAACTTACGACCCCTCGCTCCGCAGCGCGCGGCGCGAAACGATTAGGCCACAGACGGCACGTTCTTCGCCTTGCTAACGGCGAGCTATTTATATACACCATTTGCCGGTGGCGGTACTCAGAGATCAGTGGTACATCAGCGTGTTTTCGTTATCACTAGCGAGATGGCGCGAAGGGCTCGAAGAGCGCTCTTTAAAGATCGACGCCTCACGCGTCGCGATGAGTGCGCGCCATCTACAGGGCGTGGTCGCTCGTGGGCGCGCTTATCTCATGGCGGTGGTTTGTACGTCTTGTGCTTTCACCGCAAGTTTGCGTTGAGAGCACGAAGGTCACTTCGCTCACTGCAGCGGCCGCTTTTGCGAAAGGAGCGCGCTGCTCACACAAAAATAAGTTACAACTGTGACAGTTCGCGCTCATCCTGTGTATGTTCGTTCCGTGCGTCCTTTCTGCCTGAGCAGCGCGTTTCAAGTTTCGAGCTGCTTGCCGTTCTTCGTGTGACATTACAATTTGTTGCTATAGCATTCATTACTTCGCCGTTGGGGCGAAAGAATGCCTAACAAACGCTCAACTACGTCTGTGAAGACACGTTTCACTTTCGTGTTATACCGATTCCTATGACAGAGGAATCAGCTATGTTTTTTTCTAAACATGCCTTCTGAAGAAAACAAAACAGAAGCACATCGCATAGTAGAGTCACGGCCACTCGAGTTTTTCTATCGAAGGGCCGTGGTAGAGAACATAGTACTCTAAATCGTCGAACATATTTTTTAAACACAAGTCGGATGTCCGCCCACTACAATGCTGCGCGTCTGTCACTCGTCTGTGCAAAAAGAGTCGTGCTTGGTGGTTTCCATTGTAACCTAAGCTTTTCGTTCCGCCGGTTCGCGTGGCCAGCAGAAAACGGTTATGTGCCAAGAAGTTTCTAGCAGCATAGCCGTTGGGAAATGAAAGCGAGGGTGAGGAGCAAAGAAAGAAAGAGGGGAGAGGGCAAAGCGCGTATGCGTCACAGAAAGCAGGTATGTGCCAAGCAGGGGCGTAGCCAGAAATTTTTTTCGGGGGGGGGGGGGGGGTCCAACCATACTTTATGTATGTTCGTGCGTGCGTTTGTATGTGTGCGTGCCTACATACGCAAGCAAAACTGAAAAATTTCGGGGGGGGGGTTTGAACCCCCCCAACCCCCCCCTTGGCTACGCCCCTGGTGCCAAGCAGCTCCTGTCATCAGGGTGTCGGAACGAATTGTTTTTCGTTTCGGTTTTAGTTTCGTTCCACCGCAAAAAGTTCCGTTCCGTTTCTGCTCCAGCACACCGAAAAAAAAATGTTCCGTAACTGTTCGTAACGGTTTTTTATACAAAAATTTGAAGTTAAGGTAATCATGAAAAAAAAC
Organism: Rhipicephalus sanguineus; assembly: GCF_013339695.2. Classification (NCBI taxonomy): domain Eukaryota; kingdom Metazoa; phylum Arthropoda; class Arachnida; order Ixodida; family Ixodidae; genus Rhipicephalus; species Rhipicephalus sanguineus. The sequence continues at coordinate 110,124,947 of NC_051178.1, read as the reverse complement.
ATTGGATTTGTGATGTAGTTACTTGCCCTTCTCTTAGGAAAGTGAGACAAGGGTAAAACACGTTCTTCAGAGGAGCGGAAGTAACTGTACCACGAATTCCTACCAACTTGCACAAAGCAGTATTAATTTCAGTCACAGTATTTATTTTCTCAAAAGACAAATACGATTTTTTTTAGTGGGCTCAATGCTTTGTGTCAAGGGAGTGAGCACGATCTCAGAAGCAGCACGTCATTGAGTCTACTCTCTGATGTCCGAGACCACTGTTCTGATAAAAGGATCGCCAGGCCTGCGCGGAACACGCAGCACAGTCACAGCGAAAGCTGGAAGAGCGGACTTTGTAGAGCCCGTTGTAGAGTCTCTTGGGGCAACTGATACAAGTACATATGCAAGGTACCCACGCCATAAATCATCGTAATTTTTCTGAAGCAGCGAAGTTCCCACTATGCAATTCTTCATCATTTTCCGGAAAATCGTGGTACCCGCTACACGTCTGTAAGGCATGGGCACTTTGTGCTGTGGCTGATGACGAAGAAGAATTATGGCTGAGCACTTTGCAGTGGGTGGGAAGCAGTGTTGCGAAATGGGAGCTTCTATTCCATTCCAATTCCATTCCGGAAAATTAGGACTTGCCGCAATTTCATTCCTTTCAATTCCTATGAAACTTAGCCCATTCCCACTCCGGGAATGGCCGGACAGTTCAATTCCATTCTTGTAATTCCTCAACGTAGGAAATGCATCAACCACGAATGCATCATGAGCGTGGCATGTAAATCATGACATACATGACATGCATGTCATGGTTTTCATCTTACCAACTGTTATTCATGTTCTTTACAGTCACTTCGCGCAATACCAATTTTGGTGTATAACAATCTACTGAAACGGCCGCTAGCGCACCATGAGCGTGGCATGTAAATCAGGTAGTACATGACTTGCACGTCATGATTTTCATGTTACCACCTCTCACTTACCTTCCTCATACGGTCGTGTCGCGCAATACCAATTTTGGTGTATATCATGCAAGCGAAACGGCCGCAAATGCACCATGAGCGTGGCATGTAAATCATGACATACATGTCATGGATGTCATGGTTTTCATGCTACGACCTGTTATTCATGTTCTTCATACAGTCACATAGCACAATACCAATTTTGGTGTATATCAATCTAGCGAAATGACCGCGAGTGCGCCATGAGCGTGGCATGTAAATCATGTCATACATGACATGCATGTCATGATTTTCATGTTACCACGAGTCAGTTATGTTCTTCATACAGAAATGTCTCGTCATACCAGTTTTCGTATATATCCCTTCATTTAAACGGCCGCGAGCGCCCAGAGACCATGTCATGTAAATCATGCTGCACATGACATGCGCGTCATGATTTGCATGTTAGGACCAGTCATTATGTTCGTCATGAATTCTTGTCACGTTGTACCAATTTTGGTGCATATGAAATTAACGGAACGGCCGCAAGGGCCTAAGGTCGTGGAATGTAAATCATGCTGCTCATGACATGCGTGTCACATTTTTCATGATATGACATGTCATTTATGTTCGTAATAAGGCCATGTTATGACACACCAATTTTGGTATACATCCGATTAACGAAACGGCGAGGAGAGCACAAAGTCGTAGGCGGCTAGATAGATAGATAGATAGATAGATAGATAGATAGATAGATAGATAGATAGATAGATAGATAGATAGATAGATAGATAGATAGATAGATAGATAGATAGATAGATAGATAGATAGATAGATAGATAGATAGATAGATAGATAGATAGATAGATAGATAGATAGATAGATAGATACGCTTAAAGTCGCAGAAGTTCGCTAAGAAATGCTTCGCATTTAAAAATACTAATCCTACACAGTGATCAGAATAAACATTCTGTGGCGCGTCGTAGCCTCCGAGATTGTGTGCGCGAACCTTGGGGGCCTTAATGCCCATCCGTGTGCCTTCGCGTTTAGATTACAAGCCATGTCCTCCATGCAAGCGATGTCCTCTTGAATCAGACGCCCTATGAAAGGTGGACGAGGACCGAAAGACAAGGACGGTCTTGGCGAAGGAGCTAGGCCTCACAACGTCAACATGCACGACTGTTGGGGACGCACTTGTGCGGGCACGGCCGTAAATCTCTCGAAAAACATCCCCAACACCATCGCGTTAAGAAAATAATAACGTAGCACCGCGGTTGTGAAAATTCCTGGCCTTCATCTATGGCGTCAAAGCGCTACTTATGTCACTTTCGCCGCAGTACTCCAGCTGTCACGGGTCTCAAAAAACTTGGTTCGATAATTACACATGCGCGCACAGCTCGTATATTTACGAGTGCAGGTATGATTGCTGACGTCTAAAAACTTCACTGGCAATCATTCAGAGCTGTTCGTGTCTTTGCTGCGGCCCTCAAAATGAATAAATGAAAACGTACGCCAGCTTTCTTTTGTCGCATGCTAATTTTTGATACCTTCTGGTGATACGAATTTCGGATGATGCGAGTATTTTTGGTGATCCCGCGAGCTGCGCGCACGCTGGTGCCACTGTGTCTACGACGTCACTCCTCTCGAATGCGGCGCAGACCAGCAGCGGCGAGCCGCGTGCGGCGGTGTCGGAGAGCGCGTGAGATGCCAGCTCCGGTGACCCAGTTGTGTGATATCACTGATCCTCGCGCATGCGCAGCACGGCTCATGACGCTCCACGCGAAATCGGCTCCGGCTAGGCAAGTGTAGCTAACGCTACAATAGGTGCTAATGACTACTGCAGAGATACGCAACATACGGTAGGAAACCCAACAAAATGAAAATTCAGACGATGATGGATACTTCAAGTGATGAAAAATTCCCCCATCTATCTATCTATCTATCTATCTATCTATCTATCTATCTATCTATCTATCTATCTATCTATCTATCTATCTATCTATCTATCTATCTATCTATCTATCTATCTATCTATCTATCTATCTATCTATCTATCTATCTCATTGTGCAATGCTCCCTTTTAGCTTTTTCCTTCCTCCATGCCGGGAATCGGACCTTAAACCACATGCTTAACAGCGCAACACTTCAGCTGCTACAGGCAACAACGACGGTCATGCGTGCATATCCAGGCAACAATGAAACGTGGCAACTTGAAATGACAAGTGACTTCGATAGAAGTCCCGATTGCCATATCAGAAACGGCTGATCGCCGACACGCCCACGATCGAGAGAGCATCACTCATAGGAAAACGGCGCATAAAATGTGCATGTGACCGGCGCATCTTCGAGGGCCACATTTCTGTACCCTCGCCGGCACCGGATTTTCTCGCGTACAGCGCCTCCACGGAAATCTGAAACCAATCACAAGCTTTCGCTTGAAAAATCGTCGAACAAAGAGCGATGCTGGAATGTTGTTAAAACGTGCAATGCCGCTATATAAACTGGCACTTATTGCGTGCGTACCTTGAGGCAAAGAAAGAACGCGAACTTAATTAAGGAACAAGAGAAAACACCAACCAAAATTTATTTTAAAATACCCGACGTTTCGCACATCCCACCACTAACGACACATATATCTATAGCTTTGGCAGGAATGCGAAGAGGGAAATCAGCTTGCGAGAATCAAGTAACAGCAGACCTGTTAAATGACGGTGGACAGATTGTTTTAAAAAGAAAAAAAAAAAAGCTGGCCGCTATCAGCCCACCAGAATCTTCGAAGAATGCTAGCGTCATCTTAACCATAAAAAAGGGGACGTCAAGGACTTAAAAACATGCACTCCGATCAGCTTACTATCCGTTAAAAAGGTAAGCGCTCATAGAAGTGGCTGTCATCAATTTTACACAGACACATCAAGTAATATATATATGCTGTATACCTGCAGCGCTGCCATCGGACTTGATTTTGTCTCATCACAAATGCTCAAGGCACATATTAGCATTTTTGCTGCAGGGACGTATGCAATTATAACATCGCTGAGCCGTGCCGTGTCCCCATCAAGCGAGGCGGGAAATGAGGTCTCTTGCCTTCTTTTCTGAGCCATTATATAGAGGTGCCATAAATTACATTGTCTCCGGCGCTACATTAAGAAGCCAGTTGTATTTACAGATTCATTGAGCGTTGTGCGCGCATTGCACACTGGCAAACCACAGAAAAAGCAAATGCTTAATTATATCGAGAAACATTTAAATACAGCATATCCGGGACATGTTGGTATTGAAGGGAACGGGCAAGCGAATGCTTGTGAAGCAGTAGTCGCACAAAAAAAAAAAAAGATGGTTGATCCCTCCGTCATCGGAATCGGAATAACACGAAAGTAAAGCGTGTCCATACAGAAGTAACTGAATGTTTACTGTACATTGATATGAGAGAGTTTGCACAATGTATATTGATGTATGGCAGCTATAGCACCGCTTAACGTGGATGCACCCACTTTGATGATTGGTGGTACATCTTCATCCCGACGACTAACGTCCATGTTAAATGATTAAACAAACCCTTGTGGTAGCTATAGTAGTTAACGGTGAAAGCGTAATCGGAGAACGAGGTGTGATAGCCAGAAGAGCGTCGCATATTGGACGCAGAACTTGGTCGCCATCCCGCGGCATGTTAAAATGTGATTGAACACCACGGCCGTACTATGAAACGCAAAGCGCGTCGCGCCGCCCCGGTAGCCCGGCCGCGATTTTTCTCGGGGCGAGTGCGTGAGTGGGGAACGCAGTGCGCGTCGCAGAGCTATGTTTGGTGCGGATGAGCGTGTTGCTATGAGCGACGCCGACGCTGACGCTTTTACGACGCTTGGCCAAAGGTCACCACCTCGCGGTGTGTTAAGGCATTGACAAAATTCAACTTCTATTGAAAACGCGCCGAATGGGACGGACGCGTAAACGCGTTGCAGGTGCTAGTCGCGGAGGCCACAACAATGACGAATTACTTTACCTTACCACTCCCAGAGGTCAACACCACCCCGCCGACCGGGAGAGTGGTAGATATAAAAGGCGCGTTCGTAAAGCCTTCAGAGTCTGTTGTTAGACGATCTTGACCTGTAGTCAAGAAGGCAATAAAGGAAAAAAAAAGACCGTGGCGCAGTGAATAGCGTGGCCGGCATCTGTTGTTGCGGACCGAGCGGTCGTGGGTTCGATGACCGTTGACGGTAGCTTTTTTTCTTTACCATCTGATTGTGTATATTTTTTCGACGTCATTTCCGTGACGGAAATACGTCACTGAAGTCTTGGTGGACCCCGGCATAAAACACTTTCGTGTTAAAAAAATCACAGCATATCCATGGAGTGAATGATGATGAGTGGGGCGAAGCCCCGGAGGGAATCATCGGTAAACCGTGAAACTCTTCCGTGAAATTCGCCCAGTACATCATATAAAGAGTGTGAAACACCGTGTATATATTAAACATCAACTGTTGGTTTGCGTGGTCCCTTCATTATCACCGCTTTGTGATCGGTGAAATGCAGGGAAAGTGTCCGCTCCCGAGCGAAAGAGAAAGCGCGCCAAGAACGACCGCGTTCCCCGCTCGCCCTGTGAGAATTAACGGCAAGGCTAGAGGGAAGACACGACGCGCGTAGCGTTCCGCTTCGCGTTCCACGACGCGAGGTCGGTAGCATGCCCAACGAAAGCCAACGGAACGCGATCATGCAAGTGCTCCGGCTTCGCGAACAATGCACGGCGTTTACTGCAAATAAAGCGTCCCAAAACCAAACATCTTGCTCAAGGTGTGCTTTGCGTTTTTCGCAGAAATAATTTCTTTATCATGTACATTAAGACGAAAAGTTGAAAGCTCACTAGAGTATATCGCCCGCAAAGTATGTCTTTTAGTGTGATTAAATCAAGGAACACTACGATGTCTTGTAAATTATGATATCTAGTGAATTGCTCATCTAGTGAGCAATTCATTAAACTAGAGCTGGCTACATACATACATACATACATACATACATACATACATACATACATACATACATACATACATACATACATACATACATACATACATACATACTACTACTACTACTGCAGAGGAGGGAACGACCCACACCCTAAGGAGCTTCGCCCCTAAAAAAAAAAAAGCCTTGACGAGATTAGTGTGCCAGACCAAGACTTAAAAGCGCGTGTCCGCCACAATCTGCATGCGTCAGAGGTGGCAGGGACAATGAAATCTCGAGGTCAACATCAAGCTCCATACAGTGCGACCTCGGATAGAAAAAATGTAGTTTTCTTTCCCCCCTCCCCCCGAAAGAAATATCTGGCTACGCTTCTGGTTCCTCCAGTCATGTGGTGGAAGAGTTTGGGCTCATGTGTTTCACCAATTCAAGTGACCCAACCTCTGTGCACAGGTGGTGCATATATCTAACTTTAGCTAAGAATCTCTGTAAAGTAGCAATGGAAAACCTCAGTGTGTACCACAGTGATCACAAAGCAGTTATCAAAGTGGTTCCAAAGCAAAATTTTCATAAAGTGCATTTACTTGTACCTTGGTTCAAAGAGCACAGACGAAACTGTTGCTGGCAGTCTGGCACCTAATTTTCCTCAAACGCCATTGAAGCAGATGATGAAAAATATTTGCAAAATGAAACACATTCAAGGCAGCTGGATGATTCACTTCTACTTTATTGCGACATGCGCGTACCGGAGCGCCACTGAGTAAATTGCGTGTACGAAGAATGATGCGCTGACGCTGATATATGTACCTATTTACAAAAAAAAAAAAATTGCAGAGGCTTTCTCATGTACAGCGTGCTAAATAAGTGAGACACAATAAACACATCTCTGATGTCGCCCGCGAGGCCATGCCTATAAAAACCTACAAGCTAACTTCTTCTTTCTTGACGATTTGGGCTGGAGTACTGCCCGGGCCGCCTCTTCAAAGACCTGCGAACACGAAGCACAAATGATACGTTAGTGTAACGAGGTTGCTCCATATAGGGCATATTCTTATGAAGTGACAATCACATAGCTATAGTTGAATTCAATCATATAACCGACCGCCACGGTTGCGGCACTGCTGACGACCACGATGTCACGGCATCGATACCCAGTAGCGGCTGCGGCTTTCCGATGTAAATGAAAAGCACGACTACTCGCGCACCGTGCTTTTGTGGTAGGTTGAACCACAGTTGGTCGAGCACAGACCGGAGCACTCCATTACGACGTCTTGCGCAAACCATGTGTCATGGGACGCTTAACGCTCCAACTTCAATCATAACAATAACAGTCGGAGTTCAACGTCCCAAAACCACGGTATGAATATGAGGGACGCCGTAGTGGAGGGCTCCGGAAATTTCGACCACCTGGGCTTCTTTAACGTACACTTCAATTTATTGGAACACGGACCTCTAGCGTTTTCGCCGCGATCGAAAACGCGGCCGCGGCGGCCGGTCCTTCAGGTCAGCAGTCGAGCCCTATAACCACCAGACCCCCGTTTCGGGTCCAGCTTCAGTCAATCATTGAAAAAACAACAGGACTGGACCACGGGCGGTAGCAATCCTGACGGTAGCAAGTAAACGTCCAGCCTCGCATGTGTGATCTATACGAGAGAGAAACAAAATCGCAAGGAGGTTTATCGTGTACGCAGAAACGCCGAGTCGGACGGGCGAACAAAGGCAACGCGCGGAGCAGTAGCGTAGGAAGAAATTTTTTTCGGGGGCGGGGGCACCTCCTTGATCCGAACTGGGTCTGGGCAGAAAAGGGGGGTCGATTGTCATCTTGTGCTCTGTATCCCATGGGGAAAAAATTTTTCGGGGGGGTATGGGTTCGTGAATCTGCACAGGTGGTGCATATATCTAACTTTAGCTAAGAATCTCTGTAAAGTAGCAGTGGAACACCTCAGTGTGTACCACCGTTTCGGGGTGGTACACACTGAGGTTCGATCCCGCGACCTTCGGGTCAGCAGTCAAGCACCATAACCATAGACCACCGCGGCGGGTAGCGCTGAGGTATAAGTTATTTTGCGTATACGAATTTCAGCTTCAGCTTCACCGCTGCTCGTTTGACTAACTCGCGCCCGCAGGACTCTTTCTTGAACGCCTCTTTGTGGCAGCGGCACGGTATCGTGGCGCCGTTTATCATGCACAGGGCTAATAATCTGTTTTATCTCAAAGATTTCGACGCAAACTTTCGTCCAAATTATAACTTTTGTCATCCCTGTCATTCTTGCTGTCGCGATTAGACGGGTCACACAAAGCGCTTTCAGAGAACCTTTCACGAATTAGTACAAACCCTAAGCATAGCGCGTGCTACCACAAATAAAATTATGTGATAGACATCTCATGTATATATATGACACACAAAAGGCTTCACACAAAACGCTTGGCGCATCGGCGCAATCACTACAGCCGGATACAACTTAAGAAGTCCGGAGAAGCCCAGACGACCGAAGCGCTGCCACCGACCGCCTCCGCGACTAAAACAATGACCCGCTGCTTACGCGCTCGGCCATGTTCACAGAAGGCGGGGTTACCGACCGTCCGGCTCATGACGTCACTCTAGAGTGCGCGCCCATTGGTGCAGGCTTGCGTGCATCCGCCTTTGAGGAGGAAATGCCGCTGACTTCTTAAGTTGTATTCGACTATAGGTACATGTAACTCGCTGTCGTAAAAAAATTGGCCGCGTATCTGCGTGCTCCACTGCAACTGCCGTATAAAGACGACAGTGGAGGCGCTGCGTGAGATATGGACGCCATCTGGCAATACGTCGGGAAACATGAGCTTGTGCAGAGGGTTTCCTTCCTCCGTGGCAGAGGGCGTTCGTCGGCGCGCATATGGCATTTTCAGCGCAGCCGCATTTTCAGCGCAGCTTAAGAAACTAGGGTCTTTAGAATTACGTATCTTTGTACTTTCTCTTAAAGGAACACACCACCTAATACGTACCTAATGATGTTGCGCCTCAGGTATGCGTAATATTTACTTTTTGATCGACAACGTTCACAAGTATGAACAGCCGTACCACTTCAAGATGGGTGGGCGGTAAGCAAGTGGTTCAACTTTGGCCGGGTCGCTGAATCGGGTGACAGACAGACAAGCAGAAAGAAAGACAGACAGACAGACCAAAATTTCTGCGTTTAAGTTCCCCAAGAAAGACTATCGTTTTTAATAAGCGCTACAAGTCTTATAGAAACACGCACCTCTTTGACACGTTCTCCCGTCTTGGCCGAGCACTCGACGTAGCTGTAGGCTTTGATCTTGGAGGCCAGCTTCTTGCCCGATGCTCGGCTCACGAGTTCCTCGGTGGACTCCTCTTGGCGAAGGTCAGCTTTGGTGGCTGCAAGTTTGAGACGAAATGCTGACTTCAAGTATACAACTACACTCTTAACAGTGCGGTCCACTGTTAAATGTAATACTTCAACGTGTACAGGGCCCTTCATTCGTGGAACTTCAGACGCAAATTCCGGCAGAAGCCACGTCTATTCACAGTAGAAGTGTTTACAAACGTGCCAGCGCCGCATACCAGAAATAATCAGACACGAAGCCTTGCGATTCCACAGTTTTCAGAAGAGAAAATGCGCACTGATGTGCTTTCTTTAGCAGTGGACCACTGTGCACATAAGGTTACAGACATGTGAGGCATCACTTCAAAGCACTCGTACACAGTAACGGCGTCGGTAGGGCGCGTAACTTTGTAGTTCGGGACTGAATTAACGGGAACGCGAATGTGTATCATATAACTATATATCTATAAAGAGGTTACCATTGCCTCAGGATTTCTGCTAAATGCGTGCAGTATTTCACTATACTGTCCTACTTTCAACGTGCGTCCTAAGCGTTAGTAATTAAAGCGTAATGTCACCATCATCACCATCGCCCTCCATCACACACGATTATCACCAGTAATCACCGCATTAAATTTGGGCAGCTCAATTCGCCAGCTACTATCGTCCGTTTTCGGCCGGGTTAGATGCAGCAGGCAGCCGCTCCTCACTTTCCCAGTATCGGCATGACGTACGGCACACCGCTTCGGCAACCGTCACGCCGCTTTTTGTAAATGTTAATTGCTGACTGGTTTAATTAAACACGGGCATTCCATTATGCCGTGGAGGTACAACGTCTGCCTTCTTCCGGAAATCCACACTAAGAGGTAGAACTGCGTGCTTACATTAAAACTTGTTGCTGGGCGAGTAATTCAAGACACTAGAATAAGCAATATGATATTCAAATATGTAGTTACTAGTAACGCTATGCCAAGTGTTTAGAAGTGATAACTAGAACATATAAGGTGAATGAAATGTGGCATAACAATCTGACAACGAAGTGTCAGCATGTAGAACCAGTGGCGATGTAGGCGACCGAAAGAGAACAAGTAGCGGAAAGCAACAATGCAATCGACTCAGAAAGTTTAAGTAAAGTAATGAATGCCTCGTGACAACATACGTTTTCGCCTGTGCTCTCCCCAGGAGGAGGAAAACGAAGAAATAGACGGAAAAGAAAGGGAGGTTCTTAGACAGGCTGGCTATACCTTGTGCTGGGGAAAGGGGAATAAAAGATAACAGAAAAGAGATATGTTACAAGAAAAACTCATCACCATTAATTGGCTAAACGACTGTATGTTTCGTTCTCTTTCAGCAATTAAAAATGATCAGACACCCTTGCCCTATCGAGAAAATAGGGGCAAACGAAGTTGGCCTGTGCATGCCTCACTTTCTTTCTTTCTTTCTTTCTTTCTTTCTTTCTTTCTTTCTTTCTTTCTTTCTTTCTTTCTTTCTTTCTTTCTTTCTTTCTTTCTTTCTTCTTTCTTTCTTTCTTTCTTTCTTTTGCATTGTGCAATGCTCCCTCACAACTGTTTCTCCATGCCGGGAATCGGGCCTTCATCCACGTGCTTAACAGCGCAACACTTCAGTTGCTACCGGCAACAACGACGGTCGTGCGTTCATATCCAGGGAACAATGAAACGTGTCAACGTGAAATGACAAGTGCCCTCGATAAAAGATCAGATTTGCCGCATCATAAACGTATGATCGCCAAAAAGCACACCTTCGAGGACCGCACTTCTGTACGCTCGCCGGCGCCGGGTTTTCCGCGTACAACGCCGCCACCGAAATATGTGTCAGTTGTAACAAGCTTCGCTTTAATAATAATTAAAACTGTTCGCTCTATAAGCAAACGTCTGTGAATTCGGCCGGCGTCATGGCTTGCCATCGTCCTCATATTTATTGGGAAGATCGGAACGGCAAGAGAAGCGGTGGATGCTGCGGCCAATTCAAGTGAGAGTTGGGTGATTCCACGTAAGATCGAACAATCGATGGCTGGTCGACCTCTCAAATTTATTTCAAAATTTTATATATTATTGCCTGATGAGTGGAAAGAAGAGATCCGCAATTTGTTTTGCCGCCAAAAATTTTTTCGAAGCACAGGAAATCAATAATGACGAAGAGGTGGAGTGGAGCGCTCATCCGCTCTGCTGTTTTGGCCAACTTTCATTATGAATTGCACAAAATATATTAAAGTTATGTAGCCGAAATTTCTTTAACTAAATATATGCATGTTTTTGCTTCTGCTCAGGTATTTTTAGTTTTGATGTGTAGTGTAGATGTTTTTATAAAAAACCTCAAAATTGGCCCAGGAAACGTTATTTTCTTTACTTTGAAGGTCTTTATCTCGAAAAATCCTTGTGGCAGAGCGACAAAAATTGCGCATTACCTTTTTCGCATGCTTATCTACCACACTGCCAAATCTTATATTTATATACCTTTTCAGTAAAGAGATATTATCGGGCTAAGTTAAAGAAAACACCGGACAATGAAAACTTCTGACGACAATAAAAAAAAAAACCATTTTTTATATTTCTTAAACTTTGTCCACTTATTCTCCTCCACATCAGCTTTCATAATCATTGAAAACATGTTGCATAATGTCGTTGCACTAATAGTTACGACCCCTCCAATGAGACCCTTAGGCAAGGATTGGCAATTCCGACTTCTTGCCCAGCAAGTGCATAAAATGCAGGCAGGATTGAATTGCTTTATTATTAAAAGGCCAGCAGGTACCGAAAAAAGGTGTCGCCGGCACTGAAGACGTTAATCTTGAAATTATTTCGTCACTGCAGCGGCCACGAGCGCGGGGCTACCGATCAGGCGCGCGCGCACCCGAGATGCTCGTTGTAAGAGACGGCGCAGTGAGAGCTCGTTTTCGCGTCCTCAGACCGATTGAGTTCGAAACAGCAACACCTCTGGGGTGACTTGAACGCACGTACACCCGTAGTCGCAGTGATCTGGTTAACGACATCGATTTATTTTTCAGGGGGCATAAGAATGCCATCGTTAAACTGTGCGTTCCGTGAAGATCTTTCATTGCAGTGGTAGCAAAAGCACGCGTAGCACAAGTAGTGCGTCTCAATGCCAGTCACTGATCTTTCGGGCGTTAAACATTTCTTCAAAGCGTATATGCCTAGGTCGGTAACTCTGCGAAATTTTGGCTTCTTTGCAATAATTAAAGGAGTACTGACACGATATTGAGACATCGGAAAAGGGACATTTTTTGCTTCGTTGGTGTGCAGCAACGCTGTCCACACACTGGAGTCGGAGAACACGTATAAAATATTTTAATTTGACTTTGAAGTTTTCGACGCTGAGCATCTGCAAGCCAGCTCCACTGCAATGACATTATCCCGACGAGTCAAGACAGTTTCCCCGAGTATGCGAGTTCTGCGTCCTGCATGCAGCCTAAATCGCAGAAATCACTGTCAGGGTCACAGGACGACAATTCACTCATCGTTGTTTATGTGCACCACGAGCAGATGACGAATTTGCTGCTAGTACGTCGCGAGTTTCTGTATCTCCGTGACGTCACACTGCTATGAAACGACACTGAGAAGCCACCCCCTCGATATCTAAACCCAAGGTATCTTTTTAAGGTGGCGATAATTAAAATATATACGATGCATTCCCAGGCACCACAATAGTCGTTTTAGGTTTCTCGACACCAGTATTTTTATTTAGAGCAAAAATCCGAAATTTTAAAAAATTCGTGTCAGTACTCCTTTAAGCTTCTTGTGCTTCAAAAGGTAGTCCCCACAATACACTCATTCCGAGCTATACTTTCTCGCCATGAGACGCACAGGAGGAGTAGAGTAAAAGCAAAGCACAAGAACCATCCGCGCCGAATGAAGTGTGAACAGCGCTCTGAACGCGCGGCTATACTTCAGGCCGTCTGCTGCCTACATCTAAGATAGGCAAGCGCATCCGGTTACCGATAGTTTTGCTTTTCTTTCCTTTGACATTCCGTATTTTGCTTTGCCACTAGAGCGCCGCGTTAATGCTTTCCACTGATCGCAACCGGCGCAGCGCAGTTTCTCTGGCAGCAGCGTGCGCGAAGCGAGCGCTCATAGCTCCCTTATAGAGTTCTCATCTTGCTTCCATCTCCGCCTTATTATCAGCGCCTAGCTGGGTGATTCCACGTAAGATCGAACAAACGATGGCTGGTCGACCTCTCAAATTTATTTCAAAATTTTATATATTATTGCCTGATGAGTGGAAAGAAAAGATCCGCAATTTGTTTTGCCGCCAAAATTTTTTTCGAACCACAGGAAATCAATAATGACGAAGAGGTGGAGTGGAGCGCTCATCCGCTCTGCTGTTTTGGCCAACTTTCGTTATGAATTGCACAAAATATATTAACGTTAGGTAGCTGAAATTTATTTACCTAAATGTATGCATGTTTTTACTTCTGCCTCAGGTATTTTAGTTTTTCTGTGTAGTGTAGAGTTTTTATAAAAAACCTCACAAAATGGCCCAATCGGCAAAATTTTCTTTAGTTTGAAGGTCTTTATCTCAAAAAAGCCCTTGTAGCATAGCGACAAAAATTCTGCATTACGTTCATCACATGCGTATCTACCAAAATGCCAATCTTGTATTTATATAACTTTTCAGTAAAGAGATATGATCGGGCTAAGGTCAGAAAAACACCGAACAATGGAAACTTCTGACGACAATAAAAAAAAAAACCATTTTTTAAATTTCTTAACTTTGTCCACCTTTCTCCTCCACATCATCTTTCACAATCATTAAAACATGTTGCATAATGTCGTTGCACTAATAGTTACGGCCCCTCAATAAGACCCTTAGGCAAGGCTGGGCAATTCCGACTTCTTGCCCAGCAAGTGTATAAATGCGGCAGGATTGATTTCTTTTCACTAAAAGGGCAGCAGGTACCTAAAAGGTGTTGCCGCACTGAAGACGTTAATTTTGAAAATATTTGGTCACTGCAGCGGCCACGAGCGCGGGGCTACCGATCAGGCGCCGCGCGCACCCGAGATGCTCGTTTAAGAGACGGCGCAGTGAGGCTCGTTTTCGCGTCCTCAGACCGACTGAGTTCGAAACAGCAACACCTCTCGGGTGACTTGAACGCACAGTGCACCGGTAGTCGCAGTGATCTGGTTAATTGCGTCGATTTCTTTTCAGGGGGCATAAGAATGTCATCGGTATACAGTGCGTCTCCGTGAAGATCTTCCGTGAAGTGGTAGCAAAAGCACGCGTAGCACAAGTAGTCCGTCTCACTGACAGTCACTGATCTTTCGGGCGTTAAACGCTCCTTCAAAGCATTTATGTCTAGGTAGGTAACTCTGTGAAATTTTGGCTTCTTTGCATTAATTAAAGGAGCACTGACACGATTTTGAGACATCGCAAAGGGCATTTTTTGCTTCGCTGGTATGCAGTGTCCACGCTGTCCACACACTGGAGTCGGAGAACACGTATAAAATATTTTAATTTGACTTTGAAGTTTTCGTCGCTGAGCATTTGCAAGCCAGCCATACTGCAGGACATTATCCCGACAAGTCAAGACAGTTCCTCCGAGTTCGCGAGTTCTGCGTCCTGGCATGCAGCCTAAATTGTAGAAATCACTGTCAGGGTCACTGGACGACAATCACTCATCGTTGTCTATTGTCACCACGAGCAGATGACGGATTTCCCGCTAGTACGTCGCGAATTTCTGTATCTCCGTGACGTCACACTGCTATGAAACGACACTGAGAAGCCACCCCCTCGATATCGAAACCGAAAGTGTCTATTTAAGGTGGCGCTAATTAAAATATAGGATGCATTCCCAGGCACCACAATAGTCGTTTTAGGTTTCTCGACACCAGTATTTTTATTTAGAGCAACAATTCGAAATTTTTTTAAATTCGTGTCAGTACTCCTGTAAGCTTCTTGTGCTTCGAAAGGTAGTCTCCACAATAGACTCATTGAGAGCTATACTTTCTCGTCATGAGACGCACAGGAGGAGTAGAGTAAGAGCAAAGCACAAGAACTATCCGCGCCCGAATGAAGTGGTGAACAGCGCACCGACACGCGGCCAGTTCACGCCGTCTGCTGCTGGCATCTAATATAGACAAGCGCATCCGTTTACCGATAGTTTGCTTTTCTTTCCTTTGACAATCCATATTTTGCTTTGCCACTGGAGCGCCACGTTCATGCTTTCCACTGATCGCAACTGGCGCAGCGCAGTTTCTGTGGCAGCAAGCGTGCGTGAAGCGAGTGCTCATAGCTCCCTTATAGAGTTTTCATCTTGCTTCCATCTCCGCCGTGTTATCAGCGCCTAGCTGAGATGCGAACAGAGGGCGGATAGAATAGCGAAGCTCCAGTGCACGTGCGTTCAAGTCACCCGAGAGGTGTTGCTGTTTCGAACTCAATCGGTCTGAGGACGCGAGAACGAGCTCTCAATGCGCCGTCTCTTACAACGAGCATCTCGGGTGCGCGCGCGCCTACTCGGTAGCTCCGCGCTCGTGGCCGCTGCAGTGACCAAATATTTTCAAAATTAACGTCTTCAGTGCCGGCGACACCTTTTTAGGTACCTGCTGCCTTTAGTAAAAGAAAGTCAATCCTGCCTGCATTTTATACACTTGCTGGGCAAGAAGTCGGAATTGCCCATCCTTGCCTAAGGGTCTTATTAGAGGGGCCGTAACTATTAGTGCAACGACATTATGCAACATGTTTTTAATGATTGTGAAAGATGATGTGGAGGAGAATAAGGTGGACAAAGTTTAAGAAATTTAAAAATGGGTTTTTTTTTTAATTGTCGTCAGAAGTTTCCATTGTTCGGTGTTTCTTGAACTTAGCCCGATCATATCTCTTTACTGAAAGCTATATAAATACAAGATTTGGCAGTTTGGTAGATACGCATGCGAAGAACGTAATGCAGAATTTTTGTCGCTATGCTACAAGGCCTTTTTTGAGATAAAGACCTTCAAAGTAAAGAAAATTTTGCTGATTGGGCCATTTTTGAGGTTTTTTATAAAACACAGACACTACACATAAAACTAAAAATACCTGAGCAGAAGCAAAAAACATGCATATATTTAGGTAAATAAATTCAGCTACCTAACTTTTAATATATTTGTGCAATTCATACGAAAGTTGGCCGAAACAGCAGAGCGGATGAGCGCTCCACTCACACTCTTCGTCATTATTGATTTCCTGTGGTTTCGAAAAAAATTTGGCGGCAAAACAAATTGCGGATCTTTTCTTCCACTCATCAGGCAATAATATATAAAATTTTGAATAAATTTGAGAGGTCGACCAGCCATCGTTTGTTCGATCTTACGTGGAATCACCCAGCTGCGATGCGAACAGAGTGCGGATAGAATAGCGAACGCCTCCACTGCACGTGCGTTCAAGTCACCGGAAAGCGTTGCTGTTCGAACTCAATCGGTCTGAGGACGCGGGAAAACGAGCTCTCACTGCGCCGTCTCTTACAACGAGCACTCTCGGGTGCGCGCGCCTGCTCGGTAGCCCGCGCTCGTGGCCGCTGCCGTGACGAAATATTTCAAAGTTAACGTCTTCAGTGCCGGCGACACCTTTTTCGGTACCTGCTGGCCTTTTAATAAAAAGCAATTCAATCCTGCCTGCATTTTATACACTTGCTGGGCAAGAATTCGGAATTGCCAATCCTTGCCTAAGGTTTCATTGAGGGGTCGTAACTATTATGCAACGACATTATGCAACATGTTTCAGTGATTATGAAAGCTGATGTGGAGGGAATAAGTGACAAAGTTAAGAAATATAAAAAATGGTTTTTTTATTGTCGTCAGAAGTTGTTTCATTGTCCGTGTTTTCTTTAACTTAGCCCGATAATATCCTTTACTGAAAAGGATATAAATATAAGATTTGGCAGTGTGGTAGATAAGCATGCGAAAAAGGTAATGCGCATTTTTGTCGCTCTGTCACAAGGATTTTCGAGATAAAGACCTTCAAAGTAAAGAAAATAACGTTTCCTGGGCCAATTTGAGGTTTTATAAAAACATCTACACACATCAAAAACTAAAAATACCTGAGCAGAAGCAAAAACATGCATATATTTAGTTAAAGAAAATTTCGGCTACATAACTTAATATATTTTGTGCATTCATAATGAAAGTTGGCCAAAACAGCAGAGCGGATGAGAGCATCCACTCCACCTCTTCGTCATTATTGATTTCCTGGCTTCGAAAAAAATTTTGGCGGCAAAACAAATTGCGGATCTTTTCTTCCACTAATCAGGCAATATATATAAATTTTGAAATAAATTGAGAGGGTCGACCAGCCATCGATTGTTCGATCTTACGTGGAATCACCCAGTTATAGACCATTCTGTTGTCCTCGTGACTCGAGTGCCTATATAGTCACGTTACACGAGTTACCCGAGAGGCGCACAGCGATGGTGGTAGATGATCGTGACACTACAAAATGATCAAGAAAGCACGTGCTATTAATGCTAACGTTTCTCAGCGAAATGACAAATGTACTGCAGGAGCGACAGTGTACGACCAAACAAGGTCACGTTAGCTGCGTTGTCAACCGCGGGCGTGAGAAGTTCAGAGTGGTAGGTGGGTGGCACCTTTATAAACTATTGGCGGTGCATAACATGAACTCAGTTGGCACTTGAACTGAAGTTTCGGTTACTGATATACAAGTCCCGCAGTGCGCTTCAATAGAAAAAGACAAGAAAAAAAAGAACTGAT
>NC_051178.1:109833334-110106922 GCF_013339695.2 Rhipicephalus sanguineus | reverse complement strand
TAGTTTTTCTTTCTTTCCTTTGAAATTCCGTATTTGCTTTGCCACTAAGAGCGCCGCGTTAATGCTTCCACTGAATCGCAACCGCGCGCAGCGCGTTCTATGAAGCAGCGTGCGCGAAGCGAGCGCTCAATGCGCCCTTATAGAGTTCTCATCTCGCTTCCATCTCAGCCTTATTTCAGCGCATAGTGGGTGATTCCACGTAAGATCGACAAACGTGGCTGGTCGACTCTCGTCAAATTTATTTCAAAATTGATTATATTATAACTGCCTGATGAGTGGAAAGAAAGATCCGCAATTTGTTTTGCCGCCAAAATTTTTTTCGAACCACAGGAAATCAATAATGACGAAGAGGTGGAGTGGAGCGCTCATCCGCTCTGCTGTTTTGGCCAACTTTCGTTATGAATTGCACAAAATATATTAACGTTAGGTAGCTGAAATTTATTTACCTAAATGTATGCATGTTTTTACTTCTGCTCAGGTATTTTTAGTTTTTATGTGTAGTGTAGATGTTTTTATAAAAAACCTCAAAAATGGCCCAATCGGCAAAATTTTCTTTAGTTTGAAGGTCTTTATCTCAAAAAAGCCTTGTAGCATAGCGACAAAAATTCTGCATTACGTTCCTCACATGCGTATCTACCAAACTGCCAAATCTTGTATTTATATAACTTTTCAGTAAAGAGATATGATCGGGCTAAGTTCAAGAAAACACCGAACAATGGAAACTTCTGACGACAATTAAAAAAAAAAACCCATTTTTAAATTTCTTAAACTTTGTCCACCTATTCTCCTCCACATCATCTTTCACAATCATTAAAAACATGTTGCATAATGTCGTTGCCCTAATAGTTACGGCCCCTCCAATAAGACCCTTAGGCAAGGATGGGCAATTCCGACTTCTTGCCCAGCAAGTGTATAAAATGCAGGCAGGATTGAATTTCTTTTCACTAAAAGGGCAGCAGGTACCTAAAAAGGTGTTGCCGGCACTGAAGACGTTAATTTTGAAAATATTTGGTCACTGCAGCGGCCACGAGCGCGGGGCTACCGATCAGGCGCGCGCGCACCCGAGATGCTCGTTGTAAGAGACGGCGCAGTGAGAGCTCGTTTTCGCGTCCTCAGACCGACTGAGTTCGAAACAGCAACACCTCTCGGGTGACTTGAACGCACGTGCACCGGTAGTCGCAGTGATCTGGTTAATTGCGTCGATTTCTTTTTCAGGGGGCATAAGAATGTCATCGTTATACAGTGCGTTCCGTGAAGATCTTCCGTGAAGTGGTAGCAAAAGCACGCGTAGCACAAGTAGTCCGTCTCACTGACAGTCACTGATCTTTCGGGCGTTAAACGCTCCTTCAAAGCATTTATGTCTAGGTAGGTAACTCTGTGAAATTTTGGCTTCTTTGCATTAATTAAAGGAGCACTGACACGATTTTGAGACATCGCAAAAGGGACATTTTTTGCTTCGCTGGTATGCAGTGTCCACGCTGTCCACACACTGGAGTCGGAGAACACGTATAAAATATTTTAATTTGACTTTGAAGTTTTCGTCGCTGAGCATTTGCAAGCCAGCCATACTGCAAGGACATTATCCCGACAAGTCAAGACAGTTCCTCCGAGTTCGCGAGTTCTGCGTCCTGCATGCAGCCTAAATTGTAGAAATCACTGTCAGGGTCACTGGACGACAATTCACTCATCGTTGTCTATTGCACCACGAGCAGATGACGGATTTCCCGCTAGTACGTCGCGAATTTCTGTATCTCCGTGACGTCACACTGCTATGAAACGACACTGAGAAGCCACCCCCTCGATATCGAAACCGAAAGTGTCTATTTAAGGTGGCGCTAATTAAAATATAGGATGCATTCCCAGGCACCACAATAGTCGTTTTAGGTTTCTCGACACCAGTATTTTTATTTAGAGCAACAATTCGAAATTTTTTTAAATTCGTGTCAGTACTCCTGTAAGCTTCTTGTGCTTCGAAAGGTAGTCTCCACAATAGACTCATTGAGAGCTATACTTTCTCGTCATGAGACGCACAGGAGGAGTAGAGTAAGAGCAAAGCACAAGAACTATCCGCGCCGAATGAAGTGTGAACAGCGCACCGAACACGCGGCCAGTTCACGCCGTCTGCTGCTGGCATCTAATATAGACAAGCGCATCCGGTTACCGATAGTTTTGCTTTTCTTTCCTTTGACAATCCATATTTTGCTTTGCCACTGGAGCGCCACGTTCATGCTTTCCACTGATCGCAACTGGCGCAGCGCAGTTTCTGTGGCAGCAGCGTGCGTGAAGCGAGTGCTCATAGCTCCCTTATAGAGTTTTCATCTTGCTTCCATCTCCGCCGTGTTATCAGCGCCTAGCTGAGATGCGAACAGAGGGCGGATAGAATAGCGAAGCTCCAGTGCACGTGCGTTCAAGTCACCCGAGAGGTGTTGCTGTTTCGAACTCAATCGGTCTGAGGACGCGAGAACGAGCTCTCAATGCGCCGTCTCTTACAACGAGCATCTCGGGTGCGCGCGCGCCTACTCGGTAGCTCCGCGCTCGTGGCCGCTGCAGTGACCAAATATTTTCAAAATTAACGTCTTCAGTGCCGGCGACACCTTTTTAGGTACCTGCTGGCCTTTTAGTAAAAAGAAAGTCAATCCTGCCTGCATTTTATACACTTGCTGGGCAAGAAGTCGGAATTGCCCATCCTTGCCTAAGGGTCTTATTAGAGGGGCCGTAACTATTAGTGCAACGACATTATGCAACATGTTTTTAATGATTGTGAAAGATGATGTGGAGGAGAATAAGTGGACAAAGTTTAAGAAATTTAAAAAATGGGTTTTTTTTTTAATTGTCGTCAGAAGTTTCCATTGTTCGGTGTTTTCTTGAACTTAGCCCGATCATATCTCTTTACTGAAAAGCTATATAAATACAAGATTTGGCAGTTTGGTAGATACGCATGCGAAGAACGTAATGCAGAATTTTTGTCGCTATGCTACAAGGCTTTTTTGAGATAAAGACCTTCAAAGTAAAGAAAATTTTGCTGATTGGGCCATTTTTGAGGTTTTTTATAAAAACATATACACTACACATAAAAACTAAAAATACCTGAGCAGAAGCAAAAACATGCATATATTTAGGTAAATAAATTTCAGCTACCTAACTTTAATATATTTTGTGCAATTCATAACGAAAGTTGGCCGAAACAGCAGAGCGGATGAGCGCTCCACTCCACCTCTTCGTCATTATTGATTTCCTGTGGTTCGAAAAAAATTTTGGCGGCAAAACAAATTGCGGATCTTTTCTTTCCACTCATCAGGCAATAATATATAAAATTTTGAAATAAATTTGAGAGGTCGACCAGCCATCGTTTGTTCGATCTTACGTGGAATCACCCAGCTGCGATGCGAACAGAGTGCGGATAGAATAGCGAAGCTCCACTGCACGTGCGTTCAAGTCACCGGAAAGCGTTGCTGTTTCGAACTCAATCGGTCTGAGGACGCGAAAACGAGCTCTCACTGCGCCGTCTCTTACAACGAGCATCTCGGGTGCGCGCGCCTGCTCGGTAGCCCCGCGCTCGTGGCCGCTGCAGTGACGAAATAATTTCAAAGTTAACGTCTTCAGTGCCGGCGACACCTTTTTCGGTACCTGCTGGCCTTTTAATAAAAAGCAATTCAATCCTGCCTGCATTTTATACACTTGCTGGGCAAGAATTCGGAATTGCCAATCCTTGCCTAAGGGTCTCATTGGAGGGGTCGTAACTATTAATGCAACGACATTATGCAACATGTTTTCAGTGATTATGAAAGCTGATGTGGAGGAGAATAAGTGGACAAAGTTTAAGAAATATAAAAAATGGTTTTTTTTTTATTGTCGTCAGAAGTTTTCATTGTCCGGTGTTTTCTTTAACTTAGCCCGATAATATCTCTTTACTGAAAAGGTATATAAATATAAGATTTGGCAGTGTGGTAGATAAGCATGCGAAAAAGGTAATGCGCATTTTTTGTCGCTCTGTCACAAGGATTTTTCGAGATAAAGACCTTCAAAGTAAAGAAAATAACGTTTCCTGGGCCAATTTTGAGGTTTTTTATAAAAACATCTACACTACACATCAAAACTAAAAATACCTGAGCAGAAGCAAAAACATGCATATATTTAGTTAAAGAAATTTCGGCTACATAACTTTAATATATTTTGTGCAATTCATAATGAAAGTTGGCCAAAACAGCAGAGCGGATGAGCGCTCCACTCCACCTCTTCGTCATTATTGATTTCCTGTGCTTCGAAAAAAATTTTGGCGGCAAAACAAATTGCGGATCTCTTCTTTCCACTCATCAGGCAATAATATATAAAATTTTGAAATAAATTTGAGAGGTCGACCAGCCATCGATTGTTCGATCTTACGTGGAATCACCCAGTTATAGACCATTCTGTTGTCCTCGTGACTCGAGTGCCCTATATAGTCACGTTACACGAGTTACCCGAGAGGCGCACAGCGATGGTGGTAGATGATCGTGACACTACAAAATGATCAAGACAAGCACGTGCTATTAATGCTATACGTTTCTCAGCGAAATGACAAATGTACTGCAGGAGCCGACAGTGTACGACCAAACAAGGTCCACGTTAGCTGCGTTGTCAACCGCGGGCGTGAGAAGTTCAGAGCTGGTAGGTGGTGCTGGCACCTTTATAAACTATTGTGCGGTGCAATAACATGACTTCAGTTGGCACTTGCAACTGAAGTTTCGGTACTGTATATACAAGTCCCGCAGTGCGCTTCAATAGAAAAAGACAAGGAAAAAAAGAACTGATGCGACAATAACCGTACCCACTAAGACGTACGGCGTCGAGGGGCAGTGATGTTTGAGCTCGGGTTGCCACTTTGTCAAGATGTTGTTATACGACGCTTGGCTGCTGATGCTGTAGCACAGCAGGAACACGTCCGACTGCACGCAAGAGACGAAGACGGATGAGCTGTCGCCGGAATAGTTTCCACGGGGCATGCAAGCGCGACACACGGAAAGCAGCATGCACTTCCTCTTGCATATACAACACAACCCTATTCAACCATCTAGCATATACATAAACTGAAATAAGGACTGTCAATTCTCACAAATGAAGTACTACGAACGATAATTTAATTCTGTGCAATACCGACATAGCGTGTGCCATTTTCCGTAACACCATTTTTACAGTGCATAGGCTACGCCTTTCTGCTGCTCCGCACGAGGTCACTCATTCGAATTGGAATACAGTACATTTTTATCAATCAATCAATCAATCAATCAATCAATCAATCAATCAATCAATCAATCAATCAATCAATCAATCAATCAATCAATCAATCAATCAATCAATTACTGACCCCAGGGTAGGAAAGCGGCCTCAGCTTCTCGTAGTCTTCCTGTCCCGCGGTGTCCCACAGCGTCAGGTTGGCAGTGATGCCGTCCACAAGTAGACTGCCCGCATAGTTGTCGAAGCTGCAAATCAGTGTCGTGTCAGGGTGAGTGCGAGAGACATAGGTCACCGTTAATAGCAGTACGCCCGACACTTAGTATCACTCTGCATGCGGCCTATAAGCATAAAGCAGGTTGGCAGCAAGAAGAGATGCATGCATGAACCGATCGACGGACGGGTGGATACACATACGAATAGATAGAACAAAAAAATTCAAGCAAATGCCATACATGACAACATGGATGAACGTAATAGGAGTAACAAAACAAAAGAACAACCTTAATTTTTAAAGAATCAGGCAAGCTATTCGGGTATTTGGGCGAATATCCCCGCCTAGGCGTCGGCCACGAACCCTTGAGCTCTGGAAACTTCCTCGGCCCTTTGCACGGCCTAGAGTTGGTTCTCGACAGCAAAGCTGAGCAGTGCAGTCTCCCAGCGCGTTCGGTTCGAGGCTGCGTCCCCGTCTGGAACCCCACCTCCGTCACACTAAGTCATAAATTAATTAACCTCGGCAACACGCTCTAATTAATTAACCTCCGTCATACGCTTTTGAAGAAGGAACGCAGGGAAAACGTACAATCCGAATTCGCCAGAACATCGCGTAGTTTCGCTTGATAACGATATCGCGAACGTCTGGAACGGGAAATCGTGCGAAACGGGAACGTATAAACGAGGTTCTAATGCATATCATCAACGTCAAGTAACACACGTAACTTTTTTTTGCAGTCATTCCTCGATACGTCTTCTTCTTTCTCTCTCTCTCTAAAAGCATACAAGGTAATGGATATATGATTACACATCAAAATATGATGTATTTTTTATTCGAATGTTCAATCTGCGAAAGTTACTTAATTTGACCCAAGTTAACTACATAGTTTGAGGCGACGCAACCACGCGATGCTATGTCTCGGACGCCATTGGCCTGACACGACCGACGCCATTGGTCTGACACGACCGGCGCCATTGGTCCGACACGACCGGCGCCATTGGTCCGACACGACGGACGCCATTGGTCTGGCACGACCACTCGATGAATGTATACGGAGGGTGCGCCTACTACACTTTGTGTGTTCTTATATCGGGTGAGTGGCCGTGGTTGTGCATGGTGCAGATGAGTTGCAAGGCGCTGCTCACACGGTGGGCTCGTAGTCGTTGCCGGGAAAGGCTCCAGTGGTGAAAGCGACCAGCAGGCATGTCTTGCCCACCATGCCGTCTCCCACCACCACCATCTTGATGGGCCGACTCTGCGCCATGCCTCGTGCTCCCGCTCACCGCCGAAAGGGCTGCCGATGCCCCTCCTGCGAAACACGCAAGGCAGATAGAGGCTTAGTCAGACATGTGCAAGTCGAGTGCTGTTCTGGGCTATCGATGTGCGCAGAATGCAAAACTATTGTGCAAGCCTATATACATACCACTTCTCTGGTCGATGATTTTTTACTACGCCACTGCTGTAGCAAAGCGTGCCGGTATATTTTAGTACTTCTTACCATGCGGCAAGAAATATTACTGTTAAGCAAAAATGTAATACGTAATACGTACAGAGTAGCATGTAACATGTTAATATGTAAGAAGTGTCTGTGTGAAACAAGCGCGCGTGCCCCACCACGGCGTTCTAGTGGTTATGGCGCTCGACTGCTGACCCGAAGGTCGCGGGATCGAATCCCGGCCGCGGCGGCTGCATTTTCGCATTTTCGATGGAAGCGAAAATGTTTGAGGCTCGTGTACTCAGATTTAGGTGCACGTTAAAGAACCCCAGGTGGTCGGAAATTTCCGGAGCCCTCCACTACGGTATCTCTCATAATCATATCGTGGTTTTGGGACGTTAAACCCCAGATATTATTATTATGAAACAAGCGCAGTAGTAATCCATAAAACTACTATCTGTTCGGTGATGATGATGATGATGATGATGATGATGATGATGAAGTGTGCCTCCTGCACAGCGCTTTGTTTACCGGGTGACAGTTTTTGGTGATTTTTCATGTTCCTCGCGTAGCCATCGGTATTTTATTTGGCTACACTGGAAGTAGACTGGCCTGCACACCCTCCAGGCATGCCTCCGCCGTCGGCGGGCCCCTCGAGGAAACGGAACAGCGAACTCAGCGACGCCGACAGTGAGTCCACCGAACTGTATTCGGCGAGCAGTGACGATTCCGACGATGGATTCACGCCTGTTTACCTTCGTCAACCAAAACGAAGATCTATGGGTGCTTCACCAGCTTCAACCGCATCTACTGTGAAGCCGAAGGTGGCTTCAATGAACTACACCGTCTTATTTGTGCCTGTTACGCCATCGGACAATCTGAGACACCTGAATCGGCAGACCATCTCGAGGAAACTCGAGTCTCTGGCTCCAAACGAAATCAAGGATGTTCGAGTCAACCCCCGCAAGAATGTCTGGGCCATCGACGTTATACACCAGGCATCTCTGCTTGCTCTGACCAGGGTATCAAGGTTCGAGCTCACCTTCCACTTAACAAGGACTTGGTGGTAGGTGTCATATACGATGTCGACATCTCCATTCCTTGTGGCGACCTTCCAATGCTCATCAAGGAAGTTAGTGATCATAGCAACATAGTCCGAGTCTCACGTCAGGGCAACTCGCGTTGCGTAAAGATTGTCTTCAAAGGCGACATATTGCCATCCCACGTGAAGGTCGGACACTTTCGTCACGTGGTCCGTCCATTTACACCACGACCACTCCAGTGCCGTAAATGTCAAAAAATGGGTCATGTGAGCGGAGTTTGCAGGAACGTGGCGATTTGCCCCCGCTGTGCAGAGCCACACAATGCGGAATCCTGCCGAGCAACTGCCCTGAAATGTACCAACTGCCATGGATCACACGAAGCCTCATCAAGGGACTGTCCATTGGTGAAAAAGGAATGTAGCGTCATGAAACAGATGGTACGGGACGGCTCAACGCACAAAGAGGACGCTGATGTGGCGAGAAATAAACGACGCTCGCGTCGGCGACGAAGGTCTAAGGCTACTGCTGCCCAATCTGGACGGACAACGCGATCTCCTACTCCGACAGACCGTCAGACTTCTCCGAAGCGACAGCTACCACCACTGCCGCCACTACCACCGCCCACTGCATCACAATCGGAGAGCCGGAAAGACGCAGAGGCTTTGAAAGCGGCGGCGGATGTCGCGTGGCCCTCACTGCCACAACTGCGCACTCATAAAGAGCCGATGCAGAATGGCCCGCAATGTACATCATCGTCCACAGATGACTGCCACGACAAAAACCTACAAGTCCTCGCTGTGTTGAGGTCTCTCATGACCACGATGCGCACTCTCCTCAACGGAATGACAACTCCGTCAGCTCAATGTGCTCTGCAACTTTTGGATTCCTTGGAGCCAGTCCTTGCAAGCCTTTTTTAACGCCTACTTTTAGACAACCGCAGAGGAAGCGATGTCAAATATTTCTCGGTTGTGACTGTGTGTGCGCGGTGAACACTGTGCGCGTATTACTTGTTCTCTCTTTCCTCCTTGCTCTCTCTATTATTTTTTCTCCCCTTCCCCCTCCCCCCGTGTAGGGTAGCAAACCGGGTGCAACCTGGTTAACCTCCCTGCCTTTCCTTCGCTTTTATCTCTCTCTCTCTCTCTACTATCTGTTGTCAAACACACAGGTAGTTCATTCCGAGTAATTAATAAGTCACACGACTGTAACACTTGGGGACGCGCAGGTACTGCCTCGTCATTCCATCTATGTTGGCGTTTTCGTCATACGCATACTTCTCCGTACTCCGATTTTCCGATGAGCTGAAGGTAATGCCTTCGTTACGTGCGGCATAATATCCGTACTTTATGCACTTCTGCTATGCTACTGATGATGAAAAACACTGTATGAAAGATCGACTGAATGACTGATCGACGATTACAAAATTCAGCATTATGGGAAATCTGGCTCCTCTAGGACACGGAACGTCAGTGCTCACGCGACACGCGGTTTCAACTGTAGCGCGCGCGCAGCGGCTTCAAGTGACGCCAAACGGTCCAAAATTTGTTAGCGTTCATTCGGCTGGGTAATTTCTCGGTGGTGTTGAGGTGTTTATTAGACGGCAGTCGGCGACGATGCTCAATGGCGACAGTCAAGCAAGAACACGAGCTCAGAGCGCGAGCGGGAAGAGCCCAAGAGGACGACCCACTAGAAGGCTATAGAGAGCGCAACCCCTTACTCAACTCAAAGGCTTCGCTACAATTTCCCCGGGTACGAAAAGGGAGCCGTCCGGCGACCTAACAGCTCGTCACTGTAAGTGGGTCATAGTAGGCCTTGAGGCGCTCCACGTTGACTATGTCGCGCCCTCGACGGCGCATGTCCGAAGATGGTTCGATGGGTTCGATCACGTAGTTGACCGGGGATGTGCGCTCGACGACCCGATAGGGGCCTTCGTATTTCGGCAGTAGTTTTGAAGAGAGGCCAGTTGCAGTGGTAGGGACCGAGAGCCATACGAGTGCTCCAGGGAGGAACGTGGACTCAGAAGTGGTGGTGCCACCGCGAATGCTCTTCTGCCGCTCTTGTTCCTGCGCTGTAAAAGTCTTGGCAAGCTCGCGACACTCTTCCGCAAGCCTGGCTGTGTCAGAAATCGGCGCACACTCAGTTGAATCCGGCTTGTATGGGAGTATCGTGTCGATGGTGTGCGACGGGTGCCTTCCGTACAATAAGAAGGGTGAAAACCCAGTTGTGCGTTGAGGGGCGGTATTATAGGCGTAGGTGACGAAGGGCAGAATGACATCCCAATTTGTGTGATCGGCGGCGACGTACATTGAGAGCATGTTGCCGAGCGTGCGGTTAAAGCGTTCGGTTAGGCCATTCGTCTGCGGGTGGTAAGCAGTAGTTTTGCGGTGAACAGCATGGCACTCTTTGAGAATGGCTTCGACGACTTCCGACAAGAAGACACGGCCTCGATCGCTGAGAAGCTCCTGGGGTGGACCGTGACGCAGCATGAATTGGTGTAGCAGGAAGGAGGCAACGTCGCGCGCTGTAGCCGCTGGGAGGGCGGCGGTTTCGGCGTATCGCGTTAGATGGTCAACAGCGACGATTGCCCAGCGGTTACCAGCCGATGTCAGAGGAAGTGGTCCGTACAAGTCGATGCCCACGCGCCCGAACGGACGGTTAGGGCAAGGTAATGGTTGTAGACCAGCGGGTGACACGTGCGTTGAAGGTTTTCGGCGTTGGCAATCGAGGCAGGAGCGAACGAACTTCTGCACGTAGCGGTACATCCCTCGCCAGAAGTATCGTTGTCGAATGCGGTGGTAAGTTTTGGATACCCCAGAGTGCGCGCATTGTGGATCAGAGTGGAAGGACTCGCATATTTCAGAACGCAGACTGCGGGGTATCACAAGTAGCCACTGGCGGCCATCGGCGTTGTAATTGCGTCGGTGCAGTAGATCGTCACGAACGGCGAAATGGTGGGCTTGACGACGCAACGCGCGAGTGGTTGGTGTTGCCGACGGATCAGTGAGCAAGTCTATCAGCGAGGCGATCCATTTATCCTTGCGCTGTTCGGTAGCGATGGTGTGAACGTCGATGGAAGAAACAATAATGTTACGTGACGAGCATGGGGTATTGTCGTCAGGCAAGGGCGAGCGCGAGAGGGCGTCGGCGTCAGCATGCTGGCGTCCGTTGCGGTACAGCACGCGGATATCGTAGTCCTGTAGGCGAAGTGCCCAGCGGGCGAGGCGGCCTGAGGGATCCTTCAATGACGACAGCCAGCATAGTGCATGATGGTCGGTGATACATCAAATGGGCGACAGTTAGGTTCTTCTTGTTTGTTTCTTCCACTCGCCTCGCTGGTTGCGCGACATTTGCTGCTGCCGCCAAGGAAGCCGAAGGCGAGAACTTTTCATCTGCTGGCACCTTGAGGAAACGACCGCTCCGACATCATCTGGATAGAGACGTTTATTCGTTTCTCTCTTCCCCCTGTCACTGCACCCCTGCTTTTATTCCCTGTCTCCCCATTCAAACACTCCTACAGTCCAATCGGAAAGCAGGAGTAACTCTCTCCTTGTCTCCCGGTCGGCTGCCGCTGAAAACACCAGGCCCGGATTCCTCCTCGCCACCTCCTCGCAGGAACCACCGCCTCTCGCCCACTCGTCGATTCGCCGCCGCCGCTCAGCTCCCTTTCAACCCGGTTTCCGGAATGTTCGGCCTCATGCGTTGACGGGTCGTAGAAAAGCACCTCCGGGTACGTACTTGCCATGCTGGGCTGACGGGCCATCAATACAATTGGCCGTGCATCATTGCCGCCGCCTTTGGCTGTCACAGCGAAGGCGCAAGTGTACCTTCCGTCCCTGTAGCCCGGCTGGGCCACGGTCTCCTGTAAGGCACCATAATTGACCCCTTCGGGAGACGTGGGTCTTCGCGTCCTTTGTGACCAGCAGACAGTCGTCGTTCCACCATCCGGTACCCCCGCTTCCGTGTTGGCGCAGGCACGCCGGCCGCGGGGCGGGTAACAATATGAAGGTATTCGGCGAACGTACGAAGTTCGACCCCAACACCTCCCCTCCAACTGTGTTGCACTGTATCTATGACATGCGACACACACACAACCGCATATTCACACGTGTTCACTGACTCGACACGTGAGGCACCACTGTCACTCGTACCTCATTGACTCTGCCCAGCGCACGCGCTGACAAAGCATGTACCCCCCCTTAACTCGCTGTCCCCTTTATGCATCATCGTTAGGAGTCACCAACCGCGACATTGCGTCAGCATTAGCGTTTAGACACCCCTTTTTGTGTTCAATTTCCAGGTTATACTTCTGTAACGCCAACGCCCAGCGTGTCAGCCTCGCGCTCTGCGGAGTGGTTAGAGTCAGAAATTTGAGTGGGTTGTGATCGGTAATCACCTTGATTTTAGCGCCAAAAAGCCAAGCGTCCAACTTCCCCAGTTCCCAAATGATTGCATAAGCTTCCTTTTCTATGGTGGCCCATCGGGTCTGAGTCGGGCTAAGCTTCTTGCTCAGAAAAGCGATAGGGCGCTCCTTGCCCTCCAGATCCTGCTGTGTCAGGCACGCACCAACCGCGTAATCGGACGCATCTGTGGCGAGGATAAATTCTTTCCTCGGATCTGGGGCTTGCAACGCCGACGCCTGCACTAGACAGTTTTTCACCTTGTCAAAAGCTTCCTGCGCCTCTGTATTCCACGGTAATTTCTGCGGAATACGTCGGCCAGTTAAGTTGGTCAGAGGCATAACGACTTTAGAGTACTCGGGCACGTAGTCCCTATAATAGTTGGCTAGCCCTAAGAAACTCCGAAGTTGTCCCTTCGTTTCGGGAGCCGGGATCTCCTTTATCGCCCGAACCTTCTCTGGATCGGCCCCGTGCCTGCCTGATCCCACAATATGCCCCAAGAATTTCACTTCTTGTTGTGCAAACCGACATCTGCTTACGTTTAGCGTCAACCCTGCCTTTGCCAGTGACGCAAGTACCTTGTCCAAATGTTCCAGGTGCTCGTTCCAGTTCTCAGAGTATATCGCTACATCGTCAATGTAAGCGCAAGCGTAATGTCTATGTGGGGCCAGTACACCATTGATGACCCTCTGATAGGTGCTGGCGGCATTCTTTAACCCAAAGGGCATCACTTTCCATGCGTATTGGCCTGAGGGAGTGGCAAAAGCGGTACAAACCTGTGCGTCCTCGTCGAGAGGTATTTGCCAGTAACCCCTGAACATGTCTAGCAGAGTTATGTACTTGGCTTTCGCTACCTGGTATAACAGATCAGTCACCACGCTCATGGGAAATGCGTCTGTCTCTGTTATTTCGTTCAGTCTCCTGTAATCGCAACAGATGCGGATGCCACCATCCTTCTTTGATACGCAGACCAGTGGATACGCGTGCGGACTTTCAACCGGGTATATCAATCCCCACTGCTGGAGCTCATTTACCTGCCTCTCTACCTCGTGCACCAGCGCCACCGGCACCCTGTAGGGGTATGCACGTCTCGGTTGCTCTCCTGCTTTGATTTGTATTTTGTGTGTTCCCACTTTGCAGGTGCCGGGTTTGTTTGCGAATACCCTTGGATGCCTCGCGATTAAGTCTCGCAGCTGTTCTCTCTGTGTGGGCTCAAGATGTGCTATTTCATCAGGCTGCAGCGTCGCCTGCACCTCTAGCCCGCATGGTGGGACCGGAACCTCTCCAAATTCCTGATCGCCCTCGAATATCACTCCTACTGCAGTTACTCGGGTGTGATATGCGCGAAGCTTGTTAGCGTGAATGGTTCTGCGTGAACCGTCATCGAGTTCAACTAAATAACTGTACGGTCGCAGTTTTCCGACTACAGTCATCGGTCCCTTCCACTTTGCCACTAGCTTGCCCTCTCCTTCCTTCTCGAGCCATAATACTTGGTCCCCTGTGACAAACTGTTTGTCTGTGGCCCTCAAGTTATAGCGTCCTACGTACTCCTTCTGACTGACTTCACTTTGACGGGCGGCTCCTTCGCTAGCTTCTTCCAAACTACTTCGGAGCTTCGCAAGATATTCCGCTGCTGGCACACCCAGTGATTCCGGAACTTCCCAGTCTCCTGACCAAGTCCTTTTGAGAATGGATAGGGGCCCGTTCGGCACCCGCCCGTACATGAGCTCGAACGGTGACCGCCCTGTAGTCGCGTGTGGAACCTCACGATATGCCCATAACAAAAACGGAATCATCCTATCCCACTCGCGCCCGTGTTCACTGACTATGTGAGAAAGCATTCTTTTGAATGTGCCGTTCCAGCGCTCCACTAAGCCGTTGCTTTGCGGGTGATCAGGTGTGGAAAACCTCGGTG
The DNA here is from genome assembly GCF_013339695.2 of Rhipicephalus sanguineus. Lineage (NCBI taxonomy): Eukaryota > Metazoa > Arthropoda > Arachnida > Ixodida > Ixodidae > Rhipicephalus > Rhipicephalus sanguineus. Next base: position 110,092,710 of record NC_051178.1, on the reverse strand, counting down.
TTGCCCCCAGTCTTTGCAACATCTCCTGTGTCAACCTTGACGTAAAGTTGGTGCCCTGATCTGAGCAAATTGTCTCCGGCACCCCGTGTTGAGAAAATATCTGCAGTAGCGCGTCACATGCAGCCTTTGCCGTTAGTGAACGAAGGCATACCACTTCTGGCCATCTGGTATGTAAGTCTACGACACAAAGAGCATAGCGGTGACCTCTAGCCGAAGGGGGTTCCATAGGACCGATGCAGTCCATGTTTACTGTCTGAAACGGCGCGCTGGGCCTGGCCAGTGGCGTTATCGGTACCCTATCTATCTGCCTCGTCGGAGATTTCACCTGACATCCATGACACGATCTACAGTACTCCTTTACGTCTCGCGACATCTGTGGCCAGTAAAATGAGCTTTTCACCCGTTGTAGTGTTTTCCGCTCTCCTAAATGACCTGCCCATGGTGAATCGTGAGCCATTTTCAGCACTTCTTTGTGCCTGTGCGATGGTAGCACTAGCTGTTTGCACATGCGACCCGCGAGGTGTTCTTGATGATATAATAGCTCGTCCTGAACAAGCATACCATGCGTTCCGGCCTTTGCCTGCGCCCAAGCGTCTCGCAAAGCCGGGTCTGCTTCCTGAGCCTCACGAAACTCCTGTCGTTTGCTTTTGACCGGCTCGGAACCTTCGCTGTTGCTCTCCGCGGTTATGACGCCCACAATCGCCCGTTGCTCCTCGCATGCCTCCTCTGACAGCTCTACCATGGCTTCGGTCTCCTCGACTGCTGAACACTCGTCTGACACTATGTCACGTTTAACCCTTTCCTCGAGAAGTTGTGCGTAATCGTTGGGCGTGATCAGCGCGTCCGTGCCGTCTAGCAGCTTATCTGTGATTGCACAAAGCACGGCAGACTGCACCGCCTCGGACATCACGTAAGGATTTCCTTCAGTAGCTATGAGCGGCACGTAAGCCAACTCAGCGGTCACCTGTTGCCCGAACGCTCCCGTCAACTTTATCTGCGAACCCGTACCGTTGTACTGAGGTACCACTGCCTTTCTAATGACGCTCACTTCTGCTCCTGAGTCTACCACGGCGTTTAATGACCTACCTGAGCTCTCAAGTGTTACAGTTTCTAGTGAGGGTTGTTTCTGCTCTTTACACTGCGACAACCTGTCTGTCGTTGCTATTCCTAACCCGAATGCAGAAGCCGTCACTCTCGCGACCACTGGACCGTTTTGTTGTCGTCCTGCTGGCCTAGTGCCTTGCCTTGCACCTAAGCCCTTATTGGGGCAATTCCTGGCAATGTGGTCGGTTCCCTTGCACTCAAAACATCGCCTTTTCCCCTTTCCGTCCGTGGGTATATCTACAGGTGTTTTAGCTTTCTTTTGCCACTCCTCGATATTCGCCTTCTTTTGTGCTGTCTTGCACTTTTCACTCTCCTCGAAGCTCTCCGCGAGCCTAGCCACACCACTGGGTAGCAAAAAGGCCTCCTGTTGGTTACAAACGACGTGCGCTCTCGCTTCCGGGCTCAAACATTCTTTCAAGCGATCCGCGACCACTAGCTGCTTGAGTTCCTCGAACGTGCCTACCTTTGAACTTTGGACATAATAGTCAAAATAATTCTCAAGGCGCACGGCAAACTGATCCCAGGATTCCTTTTCTCCCTTTTTCGATCCCTCAAATAGCCTCTTGTACTCCGCCGCCGAAAGCCTGAGACCCTCCAAAATGCTTGACTTAAGCTTAACGTAAGCTTTTCGCTCCTCTGCTGTCAGCCTGCACAGCAGCCCACGCGCCCTTTCGCTTAACTGTGGCAAAACTAGCCCGGCCCACCATTCGCTCGGAACTTCATACGACTCGAGCGTTGCCTCGACGTCCTCGAACCACATTGGCGCAAGTGCCTCTTGGTTCGGCATTGGTGCCAGTACACCCTTTAACAAACTTGCAAATTTTAGTCGCCTGTCTTCCTCCAACCTTCCGCCGAGCGATACGCTGTCATCGCCCTCGTTGGACTCCGCCCGATCACGGGCTCGTAGCCGCTGGCTTTCCAGCATCAAGCGCTGCTTCTCAGTTTCCGCCTCAGCAATTTTCAGTTGAAGCTGTAGCAGCGCTAGCTGCTGTTCCGACGCCGTATCTGACGTGCCACTACCATGACCCCCCGTGCCGCTGTCGGCGACTCCCAACGCCTGCAAGTTTCCTGCCCCGTCCCCGTTCATTTCCGAGTTGTCCCTTTCTCTGTCTCGCAAGTTGTAATGCTTTATCATCGCTTGCGCCCAACAGAAAATCAAGAGGTACCCGCCTGAAGTAGCCTTGCGGTGCGCTCTTCCTCCTCGGAATCCGGTGGACTAGCCTTGCTTCGTTGATCCCGCAGCGCAGTAGTCAGTTGAAGGTGGTTGACGTCAGTCTCGGCCGATGTCGCTCCCCGCTGTCCTCCTCAGTTCAGCCATGCAGATCCTGCTCGACTGCGCCAGTTAGGTTCTTCTTGTTTGTTTCTTCCACTCGCCTCGCTGGTTGCGCGACATTTGCTGCTGCCGCCAAGGAAGCCGAAGGCGAGAACTTTTCATCTGCTGGCACCTTGAGGAAACGACCGCTCCGACATCATCTGGATAGAGACGTTTATTCGTTTCTCTCTTCCCCCTGTCACTGCACCCCTGCTTTTATTCCCTGTCTCCCCATTCAAACACTCCTACAGTCCAATCGGAAAGCAGGAGTAACTCTCTCCTTGTCTCCCGGTCGGCTGCCGCTGAAAACACCAGGCCCGGATTCCTCCTCGCCACCTCCTCGCAGGAACCACCGCCTCTCGCCCACTCGTCGATTCGCCGCCGCCGCTCAGCTCCCTTTCAACCCGGTTTCCGGAATGTTCGGCCTCATGCGTTGACGGGTCGTAGAAAAGCACCTCCGGGTACGTACTTGCCATGCTGGGCTGACGGGCCATCAATACAATTGGCCGTGCATCATTGCCGCCGCCTTTGGCTGTCACAGCGAAGGCGCAAGTGTACCTTCCGTCCCTGTAGCCCGGCTGGGCCACGGTCTCCTGTAAGGCACCATAATTGACCCCTTCGGGAGACGTGGGTCTTCGCGTCCTTTGTGACCAGCAGACAGTCGTCGTTCCACCATCCGGTACCCCCGCTTCCGTGTTGGCGCAGGCACGCCGGCCGCGGGGCGGGTAACAATATGAAGGTATTCGGCGAACGTACGAAGTTCGACCCCAACAGGCGACCATACAAATAGGGTCGGAACTTCGTAAGGGCCCAGATGATCGCCAGGCATTCCTTTTCGGTGACGGTGTAATTGGTCTCGGCTTTAGTAAGCGTACGACTTGCATATGCCACGACATATTCAGGGAACCCCGGTTTGCGCTGCGCAAGGACAGCGCCAAGGCCAACACCGCTGGCGTCTGTGTGTACCTCTGTAGGGGCCGTAGGGTCGTAGTGGCGTAGTATGGGAGGCGACGTCAACAAACGACGGAGCGTTGCGAAAGCGTCGTCGCACTCTGACGACCACGAATGGAGGGGCCCGTTACTTCCGAGGAGCTTCGTCAGCGGCGATATGATAGTCGCGAAGTTTCGAATGAAGCGCCAAAAGTAGGAACACAGTCCTACGAAACTGCGCAGTTCTTTGACAGACGTCGGTTTCGGGAACTCGGTCACGGCCCGAAGCTTGGCTGGATCGGGGAGAATTCCGTCCTTGAACACGACGTAGCCGAGTATTGTGAGCTGCCGTGCTGCAAATCGGCACTTCTTTAGATTCAGTTGCAGACCAGCGTTGCTCAAACGCGTCAACACATGCCGGAGGCGTTGGAGATGCGTGGAGAAGTCTGGAGCAAACACAACGACGTCGTCGAGGTAGCACAAGCACGTGTGCCATTTCAGGTTGCGCAGAATAGTATCCATCATGCGCTCGAAGGTGGCGGGCGCATTACACAGCCCAAACGGCATGACGTTGAATTCGTACAAGCCGTCGGGCGTGACAAAGGCGGTCTTCGGTCGAGCGTCATCAGCCATAGGTACTTGCCAGTACCCTGAGCGCAAATCGATGGATGAAAAGAATTCTGCTCCTTGTAGGCTGTCAATCGCGTCGTCTATGCGCGGTAGTGGATACACGTCCTTACGAGTGATCTTGTTGAGCCGTCGGTAGTCCACACAGAACCGCACAGAACCGTCCTTCTTCGCAACAAGAACGACAGGAGACGCCCAGGGGCTGTTAGATGGTCGAATAACATTGCGTCGAAGCATGTCGTCGACTTGCTCGTTGATTACGCGGCGTTCTGTGGGAGATACGCGATATGGACGTTGCCGCAGTGGCGGTTGGGCGCCAGTGTCGATGCGATGCGTAACGGTGGACGTGCGGCCGAGAGAAGTTTGAGCGACATCGAAAGAAGCGCGAAATTCTTCCAAGAGACCCAGAAGCTGGGAACGCTGGACCGGCGTAAGGTTGTCAGCAATGGAAGAAGCGAATACATCATCGGGCGATGAACCAGACGTGGTAACAGCACTGAGCGTACTGGAGTTGGGGCAGTGCGTGTCATCTGGTTCGTCCATAACTTGTGCGTCTTCGAGGGGTTCCACGCTGCCGAGACATCCTCCTTGCACCAACGTAACACTGTACGGAGATGGGTTGATAACAAAAATTGACGCGCTGCCCTGAGTGACTTGCACGGTCGCGAAAGGCACCAGCAAGCCTTTCCTCGTGCGAACACGGTCAGATGGCGAGAGGAGTGCAGCGGTGTCGGAGAGACTGGCGCAGTAGACGGATACCGCCGTTGACGAGTTTGCAGGCACTGTGGTGTCGTCTTTGACGAGTACCTTGCTCACAGACGATGGACAGTCAGCCGGCGTCAGATCAGAGAATGGTGAGAGCTCTATTTCGGCTGGTGCGCAATGAATCACGGCCTCGTGGTGGGAGAGAAAATCCCATCCTAGGATGACGTCGTGAGAGCATGCTGGAATTATGATCAATTCGACAGCATCGTTAATCATGACGCGGGCTGTGCACACCGCTGTAGGGTGAATACTTTGGGCGCTGGCTGTACGGAGGGAGAGCCCGGGAAGTGGCGTCGTCACTTTTCGCAGTAATCGGCTAAGTTTGGCGTCAATAACGGATACGGCGGCTCCAGTGTCGATAAGGGCAGATGCGCGAACACCGTCCACAAACACGTCTAACACGTTCGATGGGCTTCTCTGAGGGCTTTCGCAGTTCGACAGCGTCGCAGCCCTTGCCTCGTGGACTGCGACGACTAGTTTTCCTGGTCACGTGGGACCGGACGTGGCCGCATCGGTGACAGTGATCGGCGTCGTGGTGACGGCGAACGGCGTGTAGATGGAGCTGAGCGAGACGACGGTGACATAGGCGGCGGTGAAGCGTAATACGGGCGGCTTGACTGGCTGGTGTTGGTTGAGCCGACACGAGGCGGCTGCACGCGATTGCAATAGCGGGCAACATGACCGGCGCAACCGCACGCGAAGCAGATCGGGCGGTTGTCAGAAGTGCGCCATCGATTCGTCGGGGTAGGTCCCATCCATGACGCAGAACGCGGTGGACGAGGCGTCTGCTGATACGACTGCATGATGGGCTGCATCGGTGGCCCAGGTATGACGTCGGCAAACGCAGCCGGCACACTCGCTTCAAAGGCCTGAGGTCTGGCGACGGCTTCGGCGTAAGTAAGTGGGGCAGCCACAGAGATCGCTTGGGGTGACCTGGCTACAACTTGCGCGTAACTGAGCGGTGCAGGCGCCGGAGGGGGCTGGTGGTATTCCGGCATGACTTCCGCGATTTCCTGCTGAATAGCGCGGCGTAAGGGAGGCAGCAGCGTGGTCGATGGCTGTTCAACATGCTGCTGCTGAGGGAAGGCCAGTAGGGAGAACTGGCGGGCAATTTCCTCGCGCACAAAGGACTTGATCTCGGCTAGCAAGGCGGACTGATCAGAAATGGCCGACAAGCCAGCTAGATCGGCGTCGCGTGATGCAGGTCGACGGGTCAGCAACCGCTGCCGGCGCAGCTCCTCGTAGCTTTGGCAGAGCGTGATCACCTCGGCCACAGTACGAGGGTTCTTGGCGAGCAGCATAGTGAAGGCGTCGTCGTCGATGCCTTTCATAACGTTGCGGATCTTGTCAGACTCAGGCATAGCTGCGTCGGCTTTCTTGCACAGGTCCAGGACGTCTTCTATGTAGCTCGTAAAGGACTCACCGGTCTGCTGAGCTCGTTCACGTAAACGTTGTTAGTTTACGTAAACTGCACGTAAACGTTGCAGTTTACGAAGGGCAGGGCGGCCAAACACGTCGATGATGGCGGTCTTGAAAGCAGACCACGTGGGGAAATCGGTGGCGTGGTTGTACCACAGGCCCGCCACACCCGCGAGGTAGAAAACCAAGTTGCTGAGTTTGCCTGCCTCGTCCCATTTATTGGGTACGCTCACACGCTCGTACATCGCAAGCCAGTCCTCAACGTCGGTCCCATCCGCGCCGGTGAAGATAGGGGGGTCGCGGATGCGGGGGACACCGGGGCAGGAGGTCGTTGTTGGAGGAGGCGTTTGCTGAGCAGCGTCTTGAGGCATGGTAGTTGGTAGGGTACGGGATCGTAGCTCCAGGGGCATCGAATGGGAGCACAGCACTCTCCACCAATTTGTTGAGGTGTTTATTAGACGGCAGTCGGCGACGATGCTCAATGGCGACAGTCAAGCAAGAACACGAGCTCAGAGCGCGAGCGGGAAGAGCCCAAGAGGACGACCCACTAGAAGGCTATAGAGAGCGCAACCCCTTACTCAACTCAAAGGCTTCGCTACAGTAGTACTATACACGCAAGCATTACGGATCGCCCAGCAGCTGTTCTTCTAGAGCCATGGCAAGTGTCAAGGCACGGCCGCTCAAAGGTGTCAAGCAAACGTAGTTAATGATTCCCTATTATAGGATATAACTCACGAGCCGATTTTACTGGCTGACAGAAATCAACAACCCTTCTCACGAATGCAAATAGCCCTGTTGCTGCGTGCCTCTCGCCATTGAACCATTTCAAGTAGTTCACATATACGGCCCGTTTTAGTGACGATGTCCGCAATAGTGAATAGGCACACGCAGACTATTTGCGTGCGCCTATATTTCAAACATACTTTCGGCTCTTTTAAAACTGCTTCGTGACCGAGTGTGCTGTAGACATGCTTGTAGCGAAATATAGCTCATCTATAGAGGGTGAGGGAGAAAGGCAAGAACAGGGAGCCTAACCGGAGGTGATTTACAGTTGGCTGCCCTGTACTTGAGAGGAAGAGGTGCGGCGGAAAGAATAAAAGAGGAGCTCGAAACAAGCACAAGCACAGGGAGGACATAGAGCGCAACTACTCGCATAGAGTTGAAAAGGGTCGTTTATGCTTCTTCAAGTGGCCGGTCTATGCTGAGATAGTGAGGCTGATACTTGGCCGTTACAGATTATAGCAAGTTCCTTTCTGGCCACTTGAAAGGACTGCGCGTTAGTTTCCCTTTTCAAAGTGAAAAGTACAACACAGTGATAACTGTCAGCGCTTGATCATTAGTACTATACGCGTGGTTCATTTCGCTCAGTACTTTCCGTAACAAGATAACGCTGGCAGTCTTCATGTCGAAGAAAAAAAGGTCAGTCGTTTCAACGCACACCAGCTCTTCGTAGGACACTGCGCGCAGAGGTCAAAAAGAATGTCGAATGAAGAGTGTACGAACGAAGAGGGGATATGAAGAATCGGCAACTGCCTCGGTCGCAGCAACGACCGCGCAGCTCGCAACGTACGTTTCGGGTCACGCTGAACACGACTCGATCCTGCGCACCTGTCAGCCAATCACGCACTCGCAAATCTCGCCCTTGTCCTCGAAGCGTACGTTCTTTTTTTTTTTTTCTTCAGCGAGGCAAACGCTCATGGAAAGTGCACATCACATCGTGCACAGTTCACGACCATCAGCCGCGCTGGTATATAGCTCACGCGGGCGTCACGCAGGCTCACGATATGCGTGCAAAAAAAAAAAATGCGCGAGAAAAACGTTCTAGCGTGATGCGCGCGGGCTGGCAAAGAAACGGAAAAGCAAGGGAACAGGCGCGCATGTATACGTTTTCGCATGCAACGATTCGTGATCTTGGAAAATACTTGCAGCCTGCTTACGCCACGAGAATCTCACCGTGCACGCGGGCGTTTCGCGTAGCCTTCCACTGTGCCTCGACCTTCCCCTTCTCTCTACTCCGAAGCAGCAGTACTGGCACGGCCAGGATAATACCAGTGTTAATCAATAACTGACCAACATTTTTGTTCGATATATGTACAATCGTAGCAAAACTGCAGTTTGGTCGAGTTTGGTAACCTAAATTTTGGGTAATTGATGCTGACAACAGTACACAAAACCCAGGACAGATAGACACAAAGGCGCACAAGAAGATTCCGGCTTATAGATGAGTCAGCGCTGGAGTCAACGCCGGAAGGCAGCAAGTGCTAGCGTTCAGGCACGGCCGTGGTAGAATATACGGAGTAGACTCCCATGTAAGGAAAACACCTCACTGTACAGTATATTCAAGCCGGTATAACTGTACAACAAATTCTTCTGCTGCACGAGGGAAATGTGCCTTATGTGGAAACCTAACAGCGACGTCAGAAAACGAAAGAATACATTTCTAAATTTTATCTGAAACATCAACTGCTATATAGGAACTCGGTTCGGCTGCGGCCGACCCTGCCGTGTTTCTGTTGCTGGCTAAGTATCTTTTGACACGCGCAAGGTCGAATTTAGGCGCGTCTGCTCAGAAGAACGCGTGCCGACCGGCTGCTCAGCCGATCTCCTTGCGCAACTTGCAAAAAGACCACCGCGGAAGGTCTCTAGCTACAGCTGTTCGTCCTCGGCAACGCTGCTCCGAGGTGCTTCCGAGGTATTTCTCCTCGATGTTGTCTTTCCGAACCTGTCGCGCATGACATATCGCCACAGAAGCGCGAAAGGCGTCGGGATGCAAAAAGAAAAAAAAAAGTGAGATCTAGTAAAAAAAAAACAAGAATAAAAAGAGCGTCCAAGTTACACGTATTCGATTTGACGCCTGTCTGTACTCTTGGCGCCTTTCGCGGCCACACCCACTGTTACGGGCACGCTACATAAGACCACGTGACTACGCATACAGATTCGGGATACCTCGTTTCTGACTTGAAAAGGAGTTGATGTGCCCATTGCATCCTTTCGGTGTAAAAGAAACAGGAGGGTGTGTTCAGGTAGGAAGCCACACAATTTTGTCCCTTATAGCAATTGATATGCTACCTCTGGCCCAGACCACTTTATAAAACTTTGTATATAAAACTCCGTAAAACTTTATAGAGGCCGAACTTTCTTCCAATTTCTACGTTACATGACTTCCTTTCATGACCCCAAACGATATCTCAGCGGAAGTTTCTTCTGCCTCCCCCCCCCTTTTTTTTTTATCTCTGTCTCTCTCAGCGGAAGTTGACTGGCTGTAAGTTCATCACATCGTTAACATATTTGACTCGTTTGACAAACCACTTATATGTGACATCACCGTGCAACAAAACAGCCACACCGCCTGTTTATCTTTATGACAGCAATGTGCGACAGCCTTGGCAGGACTGCGTTTCGCAAGCTTTGCCTTGCAGCCGACAAGCACCGCCGAAAATTAAGAGGAGCAAGAAGGTTCGACCCAGAAGAACCACTTTTTTTGTTTGTTTCGACAAGCCGAGAAAGACGGCAGTATAGAAACGTGAATTCGCATGAAATATACGCGCTAACAATGATTAGGATGGTGGGGACCATGATGCGACACGGATAACGTTAACGTAGTGAGTGCCCATGCCTCTTCGAGGTCGTTCTGGATCATACAGTTGTTCTGGCTGTCCAGAGCTTCCGTGGAGCTCGTTTCCAGGTCAATGGAATGCAGGGACGGTGCCAGCAGGAGGAAAGGGGGTGCGAGCTGTGCCCTCACCCTGCATCCCTGAAAGACTTCTCATACTAACTAACGTTTCTCCTCCCCTCCCAGCCAATGGCAGATCTTGAGGGGGGGGGCGATGCCCCCCTCCCCTCTCCCTTTTGTGTCTGTCGTCCATCTCCTTTGTCAGGTTGCCTCGGCTGCCACTGCCTAAACCGCAGCGGTAGCCTAGTGGTTAGGCCACGCAACCCCATTCCTAACAAAGGCTTAGCGTGACAAAATGTGCCTATATCTGAAGTGCGGTAGCCCGTAGTTTGTTTTAACTGTTCCAATTTATTATGATTAGAAAACCGATTAGAACAAATGAGTAGGACCACTGTGAGCCCAAATTAACAGTATTTATACTGTGATGGAGTTAATAGTGACTACTAAATACAAAATAGTCAGGACCCCCACCCCCACCCTCAAATGAGTGGCTGGAGTACCTCTGCTCCCCGCAGGGATAAATTCCTGGTGTCGCTTCTAGTGGTATAACTTCGAAAAGAAGACGGACCAGCTATCTAAAACGCGATTTTCCAATGGGGAACTGAGAGGTCTTTTTGTATGTAATTGAGCACTTTATGGTGTTTGACAAAACAAAGCAATTCGACAAATTCAATGGAAGAGAACTCGCGCTTGGAAAAGAAGCGGCCGCCCTCCAATCGACTTTTGTGTGTTTGTTTGTTTAATATCTAAATCGGAGTGGTGAACTTTCAGGTGGGTTGGCATGCATACCACGTGTTCCTTACCTTTCCCGCCTCTTCCTGCATCCCAATTTCTGAAGGGCGTGCATAATATTGCTGTTTCTTTTTTTTTTTGCTGTTCTTTTTGGCAGTCGTTTTTCTTGCTGCTGTACAAGCGCCCCACCCCTCGCCCCGCTCTTGCTGTGAGTGACTATGTTTTATTACTTTTCTCTTTGTTGGTGCAGCGGCCATTTTCATATGCCACTGAACTATTTCCTCGACCCCTCTCCGAGCGCCTGCATTTCTTATTACTCATTAATCACCGGATGCAAGAAAACTGAACTATTTATAAATAGCAGTTCTGTGGACGCGGAATCCGGCGCACTATAGTTTAGCAACCGCTGTTTCCATTTGATCTATAAATAACGCCGGAACCATTGTTTCTGTGAAGTATGACAGGGGCGATGATAAGAAGTCGAAGAAAGATAAAAATGTACACTGGCGGCACGCAGGGGGTACTATTCGCAGGAATTTGCGGTTGTAAAACGGACGGAGTAGCGTGGAAATCCGTTTTCAATGTTTGTGTGGCCGTCCTTTACTTTCCGGGACGAGAGTTGCCGACAGTTAGAGGTTAGTGCACCTAATATCGCAACATGAGAAAATCAACAGAGCACCTATGCTCAGGGCAGAAGTGTTGCCGATCTAGTGAACGCACATGTGTGGTAAATCAAGATAGTCTTTTTTATATCACCTACGTCCGTGGACTTTCCATTTGCTGCTCTGCTAAACATGCTACACGTATATTCATACGTGTAGCATGTTTAATACTGCTTTGGTGACAACGGAATTTTACACTAATGCATTAGTGTAACCCATGCACACCGTTCCCTTATGTAGCATCCCTTTGACTGAGGGTTTCAAGAGAGCAAAATGAAATTAACTGAAGGTTACACGCTTCCGCCCCACCTAATCGAATACCCGTATGACCATCTAGTCCGTCCGGCTTCCAATTCATAAGCGTAGTCGAAGCTGAATGCCATATGACTTTGTACACAATTCCAGGGGGTTGGGCGATTCAAACCCCCTTCCCTGCCCAGCACTTTTTTTCACTCTGTATTCGCGAAGTATGTGAATGTACATAGTCCACGTGTTACAAACTTCGGTGGCGCCATAGTTTGCGAGAAACCCGGCGCAAGGCCTAGTGCGCTGCAAATTTGAAGTGGCGCCGCCCGCGGCGCGGCGCGTTTCTATCAGTCGCGGCTGAGAGCGGGTGCGTACGGGCGGAACCATAGCAGCTCGAAAGGACGAAGCTAATTCGCGGTCAAACAGGAGTTTATACGTATTGTGGCGTGTATGGCTGTTGCAACAGCTACAGAAACACTGGCTGCAAGCTGCCAAAAATAAAATTATATGGATTTATATGGAAGGCTCACGAGAACGAGCGATGACAGCGTCGGATAAGGGCGGTGCGACGTGCGAGATAAACAGACGCTCTTAATTTTTTAATGCTTTCCTTGCTATTACTGCGCATATTTGCTCGTTGTGGTCATAAACTCTGCCTTCTTTTAGCCCCGATGGGGGTCTTAGGCAGCTTGTGAAGCACCGAAAACGCTTATGCAGTGCCCACTTCTTGCGCAATGATGAGAGAAGCTCGAAAGCCCTGCATTCTGCCCGTGTCTTCCGACACGTTTTCTTGCGTGCTATGGGAAAGGTGACAGTGTGGCGTTAAACATCTCCGTATCTAGAAGGGGACGCGGCGATGGCCAGAGCCAGGCGGATGATAGGTCTGTGCAGGATGTGTGCTCGCACTTGTTGGCAAAGATATACAAGGCGGCGACGAGCTTACACCATCCTCGGCGTCCACCCTTGCATGTGCACCTTGCTCCCACAATGTGCAAATGGCTCTATAGACAGCTGGGAAAATGTGCAGAAGTCATCGAAAAGTCCGAAGGAACGAGCCAGCGTAAAAAAAAAAAAAGCGAGAGGAACGAACGTTTTTTCGCTTGCTTAGCGCGAACACCAACACACGCAGACTGATTAATAGCGAGAACCCCTGCTGAATAGCGAGAACGGATGCAAAAGTCAAAGAGAGCTCTTCGCGTAATAGATGAGGTAAGAAAAACACGAGCCGAGCGTGGCGAGCGTTGGCGATGCTGCTGGATGGAGGCGCATCTTCGTCACAGTGCTTTTAATTTAATAGAAGACCTTGATAAAACTTTGATAACCTGAAGGCGGACGTCCTAGTCGACGCTCTTCACACACTTGCAACACACTTGCAACCGACATCGAAGGGCCCCTTTGCTGACACAGTTGCCTCCCTGACGCCGCAAACATGATTAGCGGCGTAAAGGTCACTCCCGTGAAGAAGATTACTTTTATTTTGAATATCTTTCTACTTATTCAGTTCCGCGGAATCCACACAATCACGCGCGCTGCTCGTTCCGCAATGCCATTGCTTTGCTCACACAGAGCGGCATTCGCAACATGCCACGACGGGATCACGCGCGCGGCCGCTACTCGCGGCGCTGACTGTCCTAGCGCCGCAGCGCCACCATACAGCTGTCGAGGGCCGTTCACACGCGTACTTAAGGCTGCTTTTTTCGTGCGTTTCATGCGAGACGGTAATGAGAGTGATTTTTTTTTCATGCGTTTTAAGAATAGAGCTGCAGATATCGCTATTTATATACTCTTAGATTAGCTATGGTGTCATCGCTTCTTTGGCAGCATTATTCGGCATTAAAAACGAGCAGAAGAAAAAGAACAGTCAGTCATGACTAGCAGACCCACGTCAAAGGAAAGGCGTCCGATTGGGTTCTCGTCATGGCGTACTTCCGATATTGGTTTCGTGCAAAACAACACACATACCCGATACGATGCACGTGTTGTGACCACTGGCGTATCCAGGGCGGGAGGAGTTGGAGGCGGGGAGTGTCACCCCACTCCCCGCCCGAAATGTTCAATTTTATATATATATATATATATATATATATATATATATATATTGGAGGATGGTTTAACAACGTTGGGTTAAACCTCTACCCCCCCCCCCCTGAAAAGATTTATGGCTACACCCCTTGGTTGTAACTTTCGTAAATGGAGGTCGTGAGCGATTAAAGAACACACGTAGACAAAGAATTAACAGCAACATCAACACAAAGTGCATCACATTCACGTTGCATCAACAGACAGAGAGGATATGCACATACTAGTATACTTTCATGCACTTCGCATGCACAGAGCGTCTGTCTCGTTCGCTGTCTGGTGAAATCTGCACAATACCACTGGATTAGCCAGGGTAGAGGGGTCAATCCGCCCCCTACCCCCAACTTTTCTTCCAAAATTTGCATGTGCATATATATATATATATATATTGTCCGTTAGTCCTCATTAATATTGTGTATAACAAAGAAAACGAGCCCTTAAAATTAACACTTCTTGCATATATATATATATATATATATATATATATATATATATATATATATATACGCACACATACAAACGTACGCAAGAACGTACTTAAAGTATGGTTGAACCCCCTCCCCCCTCCCCTAAAAAAGTTCTGGCTGCGCTACTGAACTGTACTGTTCACTATCTGTTCAGTGTCTTCAGTCATCGCACCTCCGCATGTTCTCCACGTAGTCTCACCACGCCCACTCTCATCGTTGCGATAGCATGACAGCCGAAACTCATATATGCATGTCGTGGGCTTAAAACGGCTCGTCGACGCTACCTACTGCATGCGGGACTTCACTACAACAGGCCACCTGACCTACGGTCCACACCATACGTCTCTTTTAGACTTAATACAGGAAACTGACCTAGACAATCATGTTCTGATGCGTTGGGCAAACTAAAGCAATTAAAAATAATATAGCCGGAGGGCCGTCCGTTCCAACCCGATACTCCACAGTTCTTTCTTCTCTTCTTTGGCTCTTTCTTTCGTTTCAGCCTGTTCGCGCTTTGCGGCCACTGGAAGTACATGATTTATATATCCAAAAGAAAGAGACTCAAAACAGCGCTAGCTATAGAGTTAATATAAATTAAGCAACAGTGTAAGCGTGACGTGATGAGAAATCATGGGACTTCTTCCTTCATCTAAGTTATTTTGTCTTCACGGACAGGTGTATACGTAGGAGCAAGGTCTCCGGTGTTGTCGGCAGTGGCATGCGCTGACAGCGGTGCAGCCAGAATTTTTTTTTTTTCGGAAAGGGAGTTCAACCAACCTTTATACATGTCGTGCATGAGTTCGTGTGCATATACGCATGCAAAATTTAAAATTTTCACTTTGCATGTGTACACACATACAAAATATATTGAGCCCCCCCCCTCCCTCGCTTGGCTACGCCAATGTACGCTGACGCATCGATATCGCTGGCGCTAGAGACAAACACAGGGAGAGGGAGCGCATATAAATAAACCGAAGCAAACGAAGCCCGAAGAATAAAAGAAAGGCTTCTCTATGCGTGCGGGGAGAGAGGCGTGTGAAGGAAAGGGGTGGACTACGTGACACGACGCCGTTGGCAAGGTGCGTACCTCTTATTTCACGTCGTTATACTCCCACGCCACTCAGGTGTGGAGTCCACACAGACTGCGGGGAGCCGTGCAGCACGTCCGTGGAGACGTGGCGTGGCGTGGCGGGGCCCTGTATCTGCCGCCGCGCCTTTTGTTTTGCACGCGTGATGGACAGACGCGACCGTGTGCATAGTTTGCGAGGCAGGGCTGGCTCGCTTGCCAACGTCACCGCATCCTTTCGCGGCGTTGCTTTCGCCAGGCGCTCGCAATGCAAGCCACGCGCGAGTACGCGGAACGGCGCACTGGACTGTATATACGAGAAGCCGCGTCAGTCACTGTATACCGCGTTTACTCGATTACAACCGCCACCTTCTTGCTCTTTAGCAGCGAAGCTGTATGGCTGGTGTTCCGTGTATTTTTCCTGTGCGTCAACGAAAACGCATTTGCAACACAATTGGGCTAACACCAGCGCTCCCCACCGGTCCAAAAAAAAAAAATGAGGAAGGGAACGCACAGGTTATTTATTTATTTATTTATTTATTTATTTATTTATTTATTTATTTATTTATTTATTTGGTTTGAATACATAGAACACACGAAGACACAGAGAAAATAGGGAGGGAACAGGCTGACAACTGCCACCTAAAGGGGCACAACGCCTGCCTGCTCATTTGGGAAAGGGTAAACATAAAGGAAAGGAAGATAGGGAGGAAAGAAAGAGGAAAGAAAGTAGGAAACAAAACAAAACAAAAAATTCGGCAGATCCCACGTACCGTGGCAATCGATGTTATGCGAAGCATGCGGCTGGAAGATGACTGTGACGTAATTTTTGTTAATGAGCGAAACATTACAAAATGACGCTAAAGATCTATAAATTTTATACGCGCACATATATGCTGAAGAGCCGCATATGTGTTATTTAACCAATTGTTTACAGTTGGGTAACGCTGCCAACGGCAACGAGGGTATTACCAACACCAGAAGTGGTAAGCTGATATGTAGTGCTTATACTTGTCCATAATGATGGAGCACGCACGCACGTTTCACGAACCCGTGTGCATGTGTGGAAGAGGTTCTTGACAGTTCTTGAACAAGGTCGTCATCACCGTGGTCAGGGAGCACCAGCAGCTGGTCGTGACTTTTTATTGGATCCGGTCGTGATCGCGGTGACCAGGGGTCCATATGTAGTGAAGTATGAGGTAGAGTACAGTTGTTGGAAATCGTGGATGCCTCGGTCATTCCGTCGACAAATTGTATGTCGATAGAGCCGGCGACATGTCGGAACCTGAAGTCACCCTTCGCTTTGGTGAGGTATGGGCCGTCGAGGATGGTAGGCCTGGATAGTGCTATGTAGACCAACATCATTGTATGGTGCTTGTCGTATTCATAGACATGGGCGTATGTGGCCTCCGTAGCCTAGTCTACAAAGCGGCTGTCAATCAATCTGGCGTCATCATCGGTCAGCATGAGGCCATCCTCGTAAGAAATGAAGAGGACGCTGCATCGTTCTGGCGGACTAAGTGCACTCTACGGTGCGATGGTGTGAATATCATACGTAACTTTCGCTAATGTATTCCTCCGGGGTCGAGCAATGCTTCAATTAGCTTGCTGAGTCATAGGAATACGAATGTAATGTTTATTAGACTGCTATAAAAGCAGAGCCAACACTGAAACCACAGACGTTAATCTGATATGACGCCTGTATCGTAGGAGTATCATGTAGCGTTTATTGCTATCTTGCAAAATTAGATCGCCAGCACCCAGGGGCGTAGGCAGAAATTTTTTTCGGGGGGGGGGGGGGGGGGCACCTCCTTGATCTGTAGTGGGGACGAGCAGGCAGATGTGGTCGAGTGTCATTTTCTGCTCTGTATGCTATGGCAAAAAAAATTTCGGGGGGGGGGGGGCACGGGCCCGGTGTGCCCTAACGTGGCTACGCCCCTGCCAGCACCATATTATATAGATTGACGCTGCACTGACATTACGCCTGCATAGGCTGTTTTTCCAAACCAGTTTATAGACCTGGCGTGGCTCTGTGGTAGAATATCTAATTCACATGCAGAAAGCTTGGGTTCGATTCCTGCTGGGATCCTAATTTTCATTCTTTCCATTCGTCGGGTCAACGCTGCCGATGTCGGTTTTTCTTAACGCTCTCGCATTTAAGTTATCAATGGCTGTCCTCGCCGTTCCTGGGTAGATATAAACTATCAGTCACCTGTGGCGCATACCCGTACACCGCGGCCCGTGGTAAACGGGTATATGCCACACGTGTCTGGAGGAAAGGGTTTGACGACGTACGCGACAGGATTTTCACGTTATTCATGTCATGACCCGACAGTCATATTCGTCAATCGCCCTCCCAGGCCAAATTTGGTCTACACCAAGTTGCGGAGGCGATGATGAGAGCACCCAGACGTAGGCGGCTAGATAGATTGATAGATAGATAGATAGATACGTAGATAGAAACGCTGAAAGTGCGAAAGGTTCGCTAAGAAATGCTTCGCATTTAATAACACAGACGTAAACACAAGTAAGTGGTCACATGGAAAAATATCTGTAAGCGCGAGTCCAAATCGGTATTTTTTAAGAAAGTTAAGTAAGGCTCGATGAGCCTGGTCACGCCGAGCAGCACAACCTCCCGGGAACAGGCAATCATCAAGGTTCGTACACTGAAGACCAATAAGTCCATATTCCTTGATGAGCAGTGCTCGCTGCGTAACGAATGCGGTACACTAAAAAAATATGTGTTGCAGTGTCACAGAAGTTGCTAACACCAGGATTCATCCTTTCTTTTTATGCTATTTAGTGTTTAGTATTGCTTCCTAATTCTTTGTTCGTGTAAAGACTTAGGAAGTCTCTGCATGAACAAATACTTAGGATTTATAACTTAGACTTAGGATTTTATATAACAAAAACTTAGAATTTGATAAACACTGTGTGGCCAATCCCCCTCGTGGCTATGAGCCAGATTTCTTAGGCTACAACAACAACAACCAATTAAGACCGTGCACGCAACGCCATGCGCATGTGGCAAGCCAGACAAGATGTCGCATGTCGCGAATCGGGCGGCAAAAAGTCATAAGTATACCATGCTGCTCAAATCGATATGAAGCGTACGCTAATTTCAAGAGGGACTTTCTGGACATACAAGTCGTACAAGTCGGATTGGGTTGCACGGTTTGTGATCGGCTATATATGGCTGGAAAATTCTATGTCATCGCCTCTTCGATGGCTTCGCTGGTCATTCGGCTTCATGGAGTTCAATTGCTCACAATTTTCCTCTCTCTCTCTCTCTCTAACGCAAGTAGCATTCTCGGAATTGCCAGATTAGCGTTTACTCTTTTTATTGTTCTTTCACGCTTATCCAACTTCTCGCGAAAAACCCAGAATGCTCGAGAGATCCATTTTATCGAAGGTGTTATCAAGGAGCCCCGATAATGATAAACCGGGTCTTTATAGACTTCGTGCCGAGTAAGGGTAAATACACGGCGACAGTCGAAGACACCTAAACATGAAACGATGCTATTCGCACACTCTGGGAGTACGGTATCGTCATTCTGCTCGATAATACTATTTATCTTTTTTTTTTCTCAAGCCCTGCGTGCAGAGGTGCGTTCGTTCTTTCGTCAAACCCACGATATGGAAAAAAAAAAAAAAAAAGCCGGACAGTTATTGCACTGACATTGAATGAAGACAGCTAGTGTTCTTTTTTAACTATTTTTTAAAGTATATCGGCTGTAGCGTCATATATTTTGCGACGTTTCTTGTTTTCTTGCCATTTGTTCATTTTTATTTTATATTTTCGGTTCGTACCGTTTCTTTATCTTTTGTCTGTTCGCTTCTATTGTTTATCCTTGTCTACTTCTCTTGCTTTTAAAGCTGTTTATTTCAGACAAAGTTATCGGACGAGAGATCCCGTTGCACAACACGGTTGGAAGCGGCCTAGACAATAATAAATAAATAAATAAATAAATAAATAAATAAATAAATAAATAAATAAATAAATAAATAAATAAATAAATAAATCATACGGTTCTTTATGCATTTGTCTAAGACTACTCGAAGGCGAATGCAATCACCTTCTTTTTTTTTTCAGTCGAACGTATTGAGTGACGTCATATGGTGACGTCATCACGTGATGACTTTTTGCACCACTCGCGTTGAAGCCTATACGGTCACTTGAAGCGTTTGATGAAGCATCTAAGGCTTTCGTCTTAATAAATAAATAAACAAATAAGACGTTGCGCTTACCGCCCGGTTGGCTCTAGCTCAAGCTTCGCAGTAAATTAGGGTTTCACATTATAGATTACAGAGCTCCAACTACCCGACTGCCGCTACGGGGACTATATTGCCTCCTAATAATACTACACTACTGACTACACGGATTAGGTGTTGCTGTTAATAAAAGTTGTCTCTCTATCTCGCTCTCTCTCGCAACTAGCTACCTCTGCAGATCGGCACTGTTGTTTAGGAGGTGCAGTGACATGCATGGAATATGAAGGGAGGGCCTCTAATAAGGAAGAT
This sequence comes from Rhipicephalus sanguineus, assembly GCF_013339695.2. Taxonomy (NCBI): domain Eukaryota; kingdom Metazoa; phylum Arthropoda; class Arachnida; order Ixodida; family Ixodidae; genus Rhipicephalus; species Rhipicephalus sanguineus. The sequence continues at coordinate 110,073,107 of NC_051178.1, read as the reverse complement.
ATATAGGTATGTAGCGCCGGCTCGCCGCCGGAAGCGCATCGTTGCGGAAGCGCTTCGAAACAGGCGGCGGCTGCTATGTTGCCGGAGTGCGTGAAATGCCCCGTTATGAATATAAATATATATATATATATATGCACCGTTGTTTTTCTTAACGCGTCATACACTCCCACTACAACTGAAAAGCATAGAGTTTCTTACGTACGAAACTCTGTGGCTTTGAAATGCTGCGGCCAGCATCAGCTGACGATGATGATGACATGATAACACCTTTGATTTTTTTGTCTTGTATTTTGAATTTTTCAGGCTGAATAACTTTGAACTGCGTGCCCCTATCGCTGCCGTTCTTGCTGCATTAATATTACCATCCTTTAATCTACGCAACCCGCGAGTAAAAAAAAAAAAATGGGGGGCGGGGGTGCAGCTTAGACGCAGCCGAGGGACGTAGCCCCCAAAGAAAGTAAAATTGAGACATTTAAATGTAATCTAATCAGGGGAAGACTGGGGCTAAAGTATTTTTTTCCAAGGAAGGATATCTGTTACAAGAAATGGGGCAATTGCGTTATTGGTTCCTGGACTCCACAAAAAGAACAATTAGGAGAACATGCCAGACCAGCTCTGTGTAATTAAAAATTTAGATCTGGAATTTGAAAATGTAGTCGAGTGATAGAAACTCCAATAGCTCGTCTTTAGCAAATTCAGTTACTCCAATGATGTTTGAAGTGCTGAAATTCTAAGGTATTCGTTAGTGACGGTGCACAAAATTCACTTCACATAATTTTCCTCTTGAATCTTGCACCTATAATTAGTTTCGATGCCGGCGATACGTGAATAATTGGGTCATTCAAAGCCGCCTTTGCAAGCTCATATAGAATTTCGAAGATGGCAATGACCTCTTTCGCAATTTCCACCCCAATTCTGTAATGCCACTTACGAAGCTCTGGGCTAACCCCCCGTACGTTCGCCTGGCATTCGCTAATTGGATTCATGGTAATTTGTATCGGCCATAGCTAGATTTTAGTTATGAAACATGAAGGCTGCAGACATCGATTTAAACTGAGACAGCGCTCGTACTGTATTCTTCTCGTCTTGTGCTCCGCCCCGTTCGCGCTGATTTTTACAAACATGCATCGTTTCCAACAAACCCACCTCTCTACCTTGCTGCGATTTAATTTTGTCGAAGAGCGCAGCAATGAAACATGCACACATACGTTTCAAAAGATGCGACGGAAAACGATGTCCGATTTCAGACGAAAGAAATGTGGACCAATCCCGAAGGCAGTGTAATCTAACGAGTTTCTCTGAGTCACGTGACTTCGTCCATGCCCTATTTGCTTGCATACTGCCTGCAATAGGTAACATTGGCGACTAAATTATCACCATGTTTGGCTGGCATTGGCTAAATGATGGCTAATATCGGCTGTCGGCTATTATAACAACCATAACGTTGTTCTCATTGAATTTCAAATCTCATATTGCTTTCCTGTAATTTTTTTTTGTTCGTTGCACAAAGCACAATAGAGACGCGTCGTAGTTTGTAAAAAAAATGCCGACGCACTCTTTGAGTATACGCGACCAAATGCGTGTTGTTCACTGTTGCACGGAGTACGTCGCACAATTTTTTTGTGTGTTCTGCTTAACTGCTTAAGTAAGTAAGATTGAATAATTAACTTCTAAAGCAACGAAGCTGCGCAAAAAGTTCCAATTAAAAGTTGTAGATCGGTTTGCAATACCTCCGATTAGACAGTTTCTGAGTGTGTATCTATATTGTTAAGAAAGGGAAGAATAGACAACCACCCATTTGTAGCGCGAAGCCACAAGGAAATCCATACGGATTTCCTTGTGTTCGAGTTGTCAATGAATTCGCCCTCGCGCTGCCAATTGCTAGCTTCCTGGTTAGCTCAATTGCTAGAGCGACCGCCCCGGAAAGGCGTTGGTCCCGGGATCGAACCCCGGACCAGGACGAGTTTTTCGGCGACTAAGAGGCTTTATTTCTGAGAAATCCGTATGGATTTCCTTGTGGCTTCGTGCTACCAACGGGTGGTTGTCTATTCTTCCCTTTCTTAACCCTTCTGCCACCTTGCGAAATTCCGCAGAACTGATTACTGCAAATGGCCCAATAAATACCACGTCACACGTCCGCGTGGGCCCCGTATTGCAGTGCATCCCTAACGTTCCGCGCACAAACGATATGATTTCCTCGCCGCGGTTCATGACACCGATAAGCGGACGCAGCGGTGATCGCTTGTGCAGCCGCTGTAGTAACAGGTTCGTCATCGTGCAGCCACCACCATGGTCACTGTCCTGTCGCTTTTTTTAAGCCACACTCGTGGCTGAATGTTATTGTAGTTTGAGGGCAGGTCGTAGGGAGCGCTGCTGTTACTGCGCGCAAGCGGGCATGTCATGTGCTTCTTTTTTTTTGTATTTCGCGGGCATATGCAGGAAGCAGAAAAACACTAATTCTTAATACGTAGAAATTTAGAAGCTGTCTAATCGGACGTCTTGCAAACCGATGTACAACTTTCTCACGGAATTTTCTTCCACAGCCTCTTCGTTATACAAGTTAATTAATTAATCTTACTAAATTAAGCAGTTATGCGGAACAAAAAAAATTGTGTGACTATCTACAAGGAATAGTCAGCAACATGAATTTGGTCGCGCCGTCATGAAGTGCGTCGGCATATTTTTAAACTCTGGCTAGAGTTAGCTAGCTGGGGCACCCTTTGTACATAGGTTAAAGGAGTCGGCCTCATCGGGGAGGGTTATAACCCCCTCCCACATGAGGCCGATTACCCCCCTCCCCCCCTTTAGTCCGACTTGGACCCGGACTAAGCCTCAACCACCCTTTTCGGTCACTATATATCGGCCGTTGACGCCGGCACGGACTTGGGCTCTCTCGGCTAAATAATGTTTCAGTCTCTCTATCTATCTCTCTTACACAGAGTCAAACGTACACCTTCAAATGTTCTGTTGACGCTGTCATGGCAATCCAGGAGGTGGCTTGAGGTCGAATTTTCCTGATTGACTACAAATTTTTTGTATCACTCATCCACTCCTAAAATGATCCTTATTTCCTTCCACGCGTACGTAGCAGTCGAACTAGGAATTCAAAGCCGCGTTCCATTGTTTTACCCATCAAACTGCGCTATAAGTACAACGATCAACGTTGGGCTGGTTGTGTTGCGCCCTCATCAAAAGGAATGATGTTTAGATATATCAGTTGAGTGCAGCTGAATGTCCCTCCCGTTCACGATGTCATGTGCACACTTATTCGGTGACTCATATAACGCGCGTTTCCACAGTCCCTTGATTGTTCACTTTCATGTGATCGCCTGATTACTCGCACAGTCGTCATTCATGTGGCAGTCATTTGTCACCTGCAAACTGGTGCGACAGACACTTCCTCGTTCCATTGCTCCTATCCACCGTGCACCGTGACGTCAGACTCCCCCCCCCCTTCGGTGGCTCATACCGTATTAAAATAGTTTTTTTTATATATGCGGAAATACCTTTCTTACTGAACAAGCTTAGACTTGTCAGTAATGAAATTACGGCAATTAAGTTACGTTTTGCTGTAATGATTTGTGTAATAAATTACTTTTGTGGGCTGTTAATTTAGTAACGTAATAATTTCTTTGAATACGGTATCCTTGTGTCTGTACAAAACAGTGCCTTGATCGAACGCGGGACGATATGCGCTGTCCTCGCAATTTTCTGCAGTGCGCCGCCAAATGAGAGCATACAGTGATCCCCTTCAGGTTGTACTTACATGTGTTCGCTTAACCTTTTGTTAAGACACCGCCCTGTCTCTTTTATGTACATTTGTCCACATGAATTAGTGGACAAATGTACATAGGACAGAGAGGGCGGTGTTAAGACACCGCCATCTCTGCACAGACTGCATAGCAAGGCAGGGAAGGAGACAACTGTCAACTGGTGTCTCTCGTATGTGGACCAGTGGAGAGCTTATTTCCCCATGACGTCACGTGAACAGACTGCTGGCGTCACGAATCGTGCCGAAAAGACGGGAAACGCGTCAGGAGAGAATAACGGACTGGTTTGTATTTACAGAGGTCATTTAGGGGCCCTTTCAGAGAAACACGTACGTTTACACTGCGACGTCGTGGTGTGTCACGTATACGTTCTTTAAAAGACTAAACTCACTACAAAATATATATGGTTGTGAGAATTCTCTCCTTCCAGCTGTATAGCATATATCTGGCTGGCTCACTCCGCAACGGTTGAGGTCCACGGACAGTGCACGTCTATTGTCTCGCGTGCGCTCCTAATTGAAAGACGACTTGGGTGCCCTCCAGCGATCGACCAGCGCGACACAACGGCCGGCCGTCAAAAGACGCGGTTGGCACGCCAAGACGTTGCATCACAATCGTGCATGGCCGCGCCTGTCGCGTTTCAGGGAGGAATGCATGCATGCGGGATGATGAGTACACCAGGGGCTTGCAAAAGAAGCGAGCAGCTGTGTGCAGGAACTGTCGCAACGTCTCATTAAACCGTGTATCGCCTTGGAAGCTGGTGCAGCCGCGTCATTCTCCCTATACTCAGGCGCCCAGATGTATAACAAGGCTGTCCTCACGCTTAGAGCGCCCAGAACTCTCGCTGTTGTACAAGCGACTACTGCGCGGTTTTAACCGGCGTTCTACGATTGTTGCAGCGTCGTGCGTTGGAACTTAATTTCCACATGCGACAGCAGCGCTCCCGAACGCGAAGTTCATAGCGAGCGGAAGAAGCAAAATCGGGCAGTCGTGATAAACATACCACGTGACGTTCCGAATCTTTCATGACGAGGCAATATTGTCCGTAATCTGAAAGTGTCCAAGTGTGAGTGATCTGCACGCGATGGACGCTGAAGTGTGTGTGCTTACAATTATTAACTGGTAATTTTCTTCGCACTCCTGGCGGCCGCTGTCGGCGAAATTGGGATGATATATGACAACTACGTGCATGACAGCTTTCGAAGTGAGGGTAGGAGGGGGGGGGGGGTTCTAACCCCTTTCCCACCCCGAAATGTTTCGTTTTCGCATGTGTATATTACACGCACGCATACAAACACGTGCACGAATATATATAAAGGGTGAATGAACCCCCCCTTAAAAAAAAATTTTGGCTACGCCCCTGCCTACGTGACGCCCTCTGGCCCATGCACAGTGCCTAGACAGACGATCGTCGATAACCAAGGTCAGCAGCCGCAAACGTTTCCTCACCCTACTGACGTGCACAATATTTTTGGCGCATCCACAGTTCCCGAACACCGCAATGCCTTGATGTGAGACGGAATTAAGATGAAATGTAAAAACAGACGTATTCTGGACGGAAGTATTGCAATCTGCGCCCACCAACGTGACATATAACATCCGCGTATACATCCGGCGCTTGCACTGTGACGACTCGCTACGTCGCCGCACCGAAGTGACAGCTCCGAAGGCGAGGACAGCAGAAGTTGTCCGCCGAGGAAGCGCGGCAGCAGCAGCGTACACGTATACATTGCGGGCTTCGAGTGAAATCCAGAGGGCGCAGCGCTCGCTCGGCGCGCAGACCGCCCGTCCTCCCCGACGGGACGGCGACGTCACACGAACGATACACACGCAACATACGCTGGTTCGAGCTGCGCGCAGACCTCGCCCGGAAAAGAGATAGCAGAAGAAGGAACGACGCGTAGTATACATCAGATATGTCACGTTTCCGGTCGCCCGCATAACGCCCGGACCCGCTCGAGCGACGCGGACACGGCGTGCCCCAGCCGACCCCTCCTTTTCGCAGCCTCCGCCCTAGCTGCACACCCTTGTGTGTGTATAGCATGGCGGTCCTTGTAACATCCGATTCCATTCATGGCGCTAGCCGGCGGCCGGTGAAGCCGAGGTCGATCTTCCGTCCGCCTTTGTGTGCCAGTAAACTGCGGTGGAAGCCGGCCATTTGTTATGCCGCGGGGACTGCAATTATTGCCCTCCGCGCGCAACTTTAAATGACACACGCCACGCTAGCTGGCCTTGGGCGGACACTTATGGAACACTTCTCTCGACCAGAGGTGGCGAGAGAGAGAAAGATGGTCAATACTCTCGCACCAGCTTTCTTTCGTTCTACCACCGTTATCCACGTAACAGTAAAGTCATTACCGTTGTTATTGTGCAAGTAAAACAAAAGCAGAGAAAGCAAGGAGCAAGCGCCCATACGACTACAGCGTACCGTTCATTTTAGTGTACATGCGCGCTATAACAATGTGAGGAACTTGGACTCACTGAACGCGATATTTTTTAAATTCTGTTATTTTAACAGCGCAGCTGTTTAATCTTGACTTCCAGCAGTGGCCGGCGACCGCTCAAAACTCGGCGCAGCTGTGCAAAGCGAGATGGAAGCATAGCATAGCCATGTATAGTATAGTATAGTATAGTATAGTATAGTATAGTATAGTATAGTATAGTATAGTATAGTATAGTATAGTATAGTATATAGTGTGAGAAAGCGAAGTGATGGTGAAGAGGAGTGATGTGTGGGTGAGGTGGAGGGAAAGGAGGAGGGGAGAGGGCAGAGCATGGCATACCCATGTATAGTATAATAAAACATGGAGGAGGGAAAAGATAGCGAGGGTGAGGAGGAGGAGATAGGGCAAATCATAGCATAGCCTTGTATAGTGCAGTTTAGCAAGAGGGTGGGAAAGGGAAGTGAGGGTGATGAGGAGGGAAAGGGGGACAGGAAGGCCACCATGAAGCTCTGCCGTTTCCTCAATATTCGCACCACTCGTGCATAGCTGCCATTTTTTTTTTGTCCTAAGTTAAAAATGATGTTGTCATCCCCTGGAAATGGCGACAACTCCTACGTTTATACTTATTTCAACAAAAGAAGGGGTCCCGCTGTGACCTTCAATGATGGACCACGGGAGGCAAGCAGGCCTCCGTGAACTGCCTTCGAAGCTATATATAGAACCTAGGAGGTATAGAACCATATAGTTGGTCGTGCAAGACAATAACAGCCTTACATTTACGGTTCGCAGCCTGTAAGCGCTCGCATTAGTAGCTAACTGCACAGCGTAACGAATACGCAAATTGCTAGGATACTCATGAATTTACAGAAACACCGAAAAAAAAAAAGACACCTCTTCAACCTAGATCAAAACGTAATCTTACTTTCTTTTTTTAAAATGGTATACAGATCTGCCATACACTGCAGTCTCCACTACAGTGTGCATGCAGCAGGCTCTCGCCTTCCTGTGTTGCAGAGAATTTAACATGCCGTCGAACTTTTGTTTTAGCTAGAAATGTTCGTGAAGTGACTATGCTCGACGACGACTTTTCTTGACAGCACCGTGGAAGCTACAGAACCGAAATGCATGCCTGCTAGCGTGCCAAAATAGAGTGCGTAAGTTTATCGATTATTTTCTCATTTGTCTTGCTGAAATAACTGCTGCTAAAAAGGGAGGTCGGACACCACCTCCACCCCCGAAATAAATTTCTGGCGACGCCCCTGCCCCAAACCACCACTCTCGATACGCCACTGATGCCGTTGTCCTGCGCGACGACGAATGATGTAATATCCCCCAAACTGACGCTCACTGCACATGCAGATGGATGTGTATCCAACTCAGTTTTAAAGAAGCCATTAAATAAATTGTGATAAATTAGACCTTGTAAATTGTAAACTGCCGTACTGATCAACGGTTGCCATTCCAATTAACCAGAGCACTTTCCGAGGTGGAACTATATACACCGTCTGACTTAGGCACTTTTATTATATTTGTCCTACGTGATTTGACATTCGACAGAGAAAGCCGGCTGTGTATCGTATAAACGTTATGTCAGTGAAGTCACAGCAACTGCGACGGCACTTACCGCTTCTTACGTATGCATGCAGGGACCTCAGACTGCTTTTTTTTTTACTTCTACGTAATTAAAACCCGAGATGATTGCGTACATTAGGACTTCACCTACACGCAACAACAAATGCTCCTCTCATCGAGGTATAAAACTGGCCCCATTTTCAATTGTATGCAAATTGTATATGCGTCACGCACGAAGCGGACACAATGCAGGCCTGTCATCATGCCCCGCATTGTGTTCGGCGTACGCATCTGCGGCTGTTTTGCCTGTAAAGGCAGAACAAAATATATTTTGAAAGCTATATGTATAGATAGCCTGCGGGAACTGGAGATGTACACCCAACAGGAACAGTTCACGGGACGTTGACTCCACAAGTGCGAGTTTCCGCTCTATAAGTGCGCAGTGCTTCTAATCTAGGTGGTGACTGTAAAGGTCACAATAACTACTACAGCCTGAAACATTTATTTGGAGGTTATCTTCCCAGACAAAGCGAGAATATAGCTTTCTCGAACATTTCGGGTCCCGCGAACTTTTGCAGTTGGGTTTATACGCAACGAACAAAAATGAGTATACCTAAGAGATGTACGACGCAGATCGTGGAGCTTTTTGATTCTATGCCCATTTATCGTGTACTTTTCATAAGTGATGTACTTTTCGAATGAACCCCCTGTATAATTACAGCAGTATAAAACCTCGTTGATGCGTTCCCGTTTTGTACGACTTCGCTGTGCCAACGTTCGCGATATCGTTATCATTAAGCGATACTGCGCGTTGTCTTAGTACTAAACTTGGACTGCACGTTTTCCCGGATAGGGCGTTCTTTCCCGCGTTTTTCTTTTTTTTTTTTTTAAAGCCGTATGGGCGAGGTTTTTGTACACTTCGTTCCAGTAGCCTTTTTGTTCATACGCTTGGAGTGAGAACCGCTATTTTGCACATCGCCCTATCCCAGTGAGTTACGCTACTGAGATACACAAATATAAACTTTTGATGATCTCCTAACTCTCGCATTTATAAAACACTAGCAAAAAACAAAAAAAAAACATGAATATAGCCATTGTATAGCGCCTTGCTACGCGAGTGCGTAATCATAGCGCGAGGAAGCGAGTAGAAATGCAACTATTCCAGCCGTACACTCTTAGAAATAAAGGTCGGCATATTCACTAACTAAATACTAACAGTTTACTTGTCACAATATTCACTAGCCTCTTAGTAAGTGAAGGTAGTAAAATGCAGGTTAGTGGAACTTGCTACTTAGTTAGTTAGTGAATAGTACTAGCTCGAATGGCTAGTCCATTACTAAGTTGTTAGTAACCACACTAGCAACTTACTAACCTATTAACTCTACTACATTTAGCCAATTAGAGGTTTACGCCTATTTTGTTTATATGTGCGTGTGCATTGCCATATCAAGATGATTCTATTACAAAAGTACCTCAAGGATTAAAAAAAAGAACGAAGTGGCATTGTCCTCGTACATTAACTAATGGCCGCTAATTACTTCATGTAATTACCATGGTAAGTACACATCACAGCAACATACATAGAGGCATGAATTGATCACGAATGAGAACACACACGCAAGAGCACACACAGAATAGCAAGACTTTTACACATAGCCGATATCTACTCTAGCAGCGGCGGGAAGACTATTTATGCTCCTACTTTGGGATAGCGCACCGTGTACTGGTTAGCAACCATAGAGTTTAGAAGAATAATTGATGTTTTATACACATTATCGTGTGCCCTTATATTTGCTTATATGCGTGCCATCACGTAGCACGAAACTTTAATTCCAAGGTAATCAATAAAATTAAAGTTTGTTTAAATTTTGCTAAAGACCGTCACGATTACGGCAAAGTATACTGCGCATCTACGAAAGATCTGGCAACGTGGGTGGCTAGTAGTTACTTAGTTAAAAACACCAAGTAAACTTTCTGGTTAGTGAAGGCAGCACTTTACGACCTTTACTAACTGCTGGCTAGTAAACAGATTTCGCGAAGGTAGTAAAATACGCTCGAAACTAGTAAATGCAAGCATTTACTAACCATTTACTAACTTTTTTTCTAAGAGTGTAGCGTGTACATATAAGGCATATCCCCCGCTCTAGCCAACCGAGTGTCGTTCGTAGCATGGTCATCGGCTATATAGACTGGAGAAGCCATAGCAAAGCCGCAGGGCTAACAGTGGTCTCGTGTTCGTGTGAGCTAGCAGCCGTCGATCTGGCTTGGCCTCTCGCGAAGGGAAAAAAATTACGGCGTGTTCCAGTGGACGATTTCGGAACATTTAGCTCACCTGTGGCGCCTGAGACCTTGAAGAAATACATGCTTATTAATAAGGCTGAAACAGGGGCTAGTTGGTATGACTTCACCACTACCAAAACTACCAGATATTGACGGAATTAATGTGGCACTAGTAACCGATTCGCTACCCTACACTCGGGTGGAAATGACGCGAACATCTCTCGTGCTATCTGGGGCTCTAAGGTGCGGTCGGAGGGGGGAGGCAAAAAGGCGTGGCAACGCCAGCCGGCTCCAATTCTGAATGCTCGAGCCGAAATGTCCTCTCGAGCGTGAAAAGGAATTCTACGGACAAAATGCTAGGGATGATTTCCGGCGCAAGTGTCGTTTTGGTGGGCGTGCATGACAGCATGAAGCCATCCTGAAAAGGGGGCGGGGTGGGGCGTGAAGACCCATAAGCAGTCATAAATAAATACTGGATAGCGCGGCTTTGACGCATCACAGTGATATAATACTGGCACACAGAACAAGCGCTGTACACAGCCTGCATGACGCAGGGTACAGAGAGAACACTGACGCACAGGACAAGCGCTATACAGGACAAGCACTCTATGTCCTGCGTTAATGTCGCGCTATACGGTATTTATAAGTACGAACAAACTAGCGCAGCAACGAATTTTGTTGACCCATATAAGCAGCCCTCCTTGGATACGCCCTTGCTCACTCTATACACTGACAAGCGAATAGACAACGGAAAGCCAGCCGTGGCCGATGTCCGTTCGCCGCCCTTCGGATTTGGAGCACAGCCGCCGCCGAGGACTATGCACTCCCGTCTCGTTATCTACATACATACACACGAAGCAGCGTTATCTTGTTCGTACGCGTGTTTAGGGCCAACGCCGCACACGCGATACAAGTCGCGGAGGCGCGCTAGTTTTTTCTGCGCTCTCTTTGACGTTCTAAAACCGTGCAGCGCTTGAAAGTTGCGCTGTCGCTGACAAACGCGAGCCGAACGGGATAATGGAACTTCGATGCAAAAAGAACAAGCTAAGACACAAAAGTATACATAGGGTACCTGAGCAGTGCTGCGTCTTGGACGTTGTGATTCAGCGTTATTTGTAGCTATAGCAGGAAATACAAAGGATATCTGATAAGGATATCTATCGACGGAATCGCTTTGTGTGCATGCTGAATTTTTGCCTCTCTCAACGTTTTATGAAGTACGTTATATATAGATATATATAACATATTGCTATCGTTCCCTGTTCGTTTGGCAACTGTCACTTTCGTTCTGGTTTCATTGTCATCTCGTTTGCCCTGTCGTCATTTCCTTTTTAATCTCCTTTCTTTTTCTTTCTTTTTACTTTTGTCCTTCATTCCTCAGCACTATTTCTATATCATTTCCTTCCGCGTATGGACAAGTATGCATTGTGCCTTTTCTACAGTGTCAGTTGACCACTCGTTTTGGCGCTGTCTGTTGTGCTGTAAGTGTACAACAACAACAACAACAACAACAACAACAACAACAACAACAACAACAACGACGACGACGACGGCGATGATGATGATAGTAATAAGAAGAAGGAGGAGGAGGAGGAAGTGGTACAGGCTCTGGTGTTGTGGACCGAATCAACGCCTCCTTCATAAAAAGAAGGCCAACGTGCATCGCGCTGTGACGTCACGCAGGAAGACGGAATCGACGGAACCGCCACACATCTCGACTGGCAGCTGGCCTTGTTATGTGTGAGCGCGCTTTGAACGAATTGACAAAAACACGGGTCGCACACGTAAGATATCCCGGAACGGTCACTTCCTGTGCGATATACGCCGTTTGCGCCAACACGCCTGCCGGGTATGACGTCGCAAAGTTAGCGCTGGCAGTCGGGTCAAGGCAACGAGCCGACCCGCAAATAAACGCCCACCGAGCCTATAGTAGCCTCTTCTGCAATAGGTGGATAGCAAAACGGCGCGTCGTCTGCTACAGCACTTCCGGTTCACAGAACGTTCAAGGCTCAGCTCTTCGCTGCTTCAAGTTGTGTGCGGTTCAGTGTAATCGGGGAGGAGGCAAGGTAACTGGTAACAACCGCGTCGCAGAAAGTACGTGTTTTCTCCCCGATTACACTGAACGGCACACACCTTGAAACAGCGAAGAGCAGGCATCGAACCGGAAGACGTCATTTTGCTATCCACCTATTCTTCTTCCGACTGTCGCGTCCGCCTGGGCCGCTCCTTTTAGCCAATGGGCGTTCATCGAAATGAATCACCTCGGACGTTTTTTAAGAGCATACCCTGACAGCAGAGCATCCTCATTTCACTTGAACACTTTCCTCGATAAGCGCGGCTCACGACTACAATTTGAAGGGCAATGTATTTTCTTTTTTATTTTTATTTATTTACTTACTTTTTTGCAGATCGCTGCCGGGGATAAAAGTATTCAATTTGAATGTTCGTTTAAATTCATGATATATATGAAAATTGATTTTAAAAATTTCGCCATCTCCCACTAAAGGGAACCATATGGGGATGCGAAGCAGCGCATGGGTCGACTTAAAGTTCCGTCCATCACTGGCACCTTGCCCGATGTTAACGCGTCCTTGCATGTGGAGCACACCATGAATTCACTGTAGTTGCTGTTGCTGTTACTCGTGCCAAACTCTTGTTGGAGCACGCCACGCGGGTTCATCGCGCGTCCGCAGAATCTCGTTCCCCGACGCCATCACGTGATTGCTGAGAGAGTGTAAGGGGGAGAGGCCACAGCGTCTTACCCGTATTACACAGGCCCGAACGTGCTAGCGCGTGCCAGCACACGTGATTTTCAATAAGGTTGACAGCTGGGCTAGTTGGTGACTGATCATTGTACCTATACAGCCTGGTGTTCAAACACCGTCGGTGTCTGAACACTAGGCTGTCAGAGCATAAGAGGGCCTTAGAAAAAAATGATCATTCCCACATAAAGGGACACTGTTCTCAGTGTGGCTGCTTGTCACTGTTTGATGACACCTCCGTCGTTTTTCATCCTGTGAACCAACTAACCAGGGAATTAGTTGAAGCGTTTCACATTAACAAAAGAAAAGACTGCTGCATTAGTCAACCACCAGTTTCATTAAGTCATCGGGAAGCCACCTTCCTGGAAGGGCCTTAAGTAGTAGGGTTGCTTCTGTTACGCCCTGGTTCTCGTCTCCTATTTCCGTTTTAAGCGAGCGTAGATTTCTTGTTGAACGTCTTGCAATAAGCCTAGATTGTACATGATTTTTTAAAGTGTATAAGCTGCACGTGTTTCGTTAAGTTTTGGTTTTTGCATCGCTTGAGTGTGCGCAGAAAGTTTGGTCCTAGATAAGAATACATGGATTGTCGGTTTATCTTTCCGACAGTCCATGTAATCCTTTCACAAGAGTGTGCAAAAATTTGGTCTTTGATCAGGTTTTATTGAGGGTTGGTTCATTTCTGTGTCGCTCGGGGGTGCTTTGGTGCATATATGTATATTGAAGTATTTTTCCTGAAATAAATTCAGTTGCGAGTGTAGCGAGTGTCGTGTCCTTCCTGTTCCTTTTGTCCCCGTCCAAAGTGCGCTACCTAACCATATAGGTATAATGACACGTTATTTTGTGTGCGTTACGCCAAGCTAGGACAGCATACGGCAGCCTGGGCCCCTAAAGTGCTCTGCACGTATCATCATCAATGCGGTCGAAGAACAAGACAAAAAAGACTTCTCCTTGGCGCGAGCGCGCGCTCAATATGTTACAGATGACTGTGGTAGGTTTTAGAAAACGGACGGTCGCCAATGGAACTACGTACAAAGCCCAGCGCAAAAGCTGCTTCGCATCTAAAACTTGCAGTAAAGCAGCTGACTGCTTATACAAACGCAGGAAACCTGCAGGTGTCCGTCTACGATGCGATTGCATGGTACACATGTAAAAAAAAGACAATTTTTTATGACTCACACAAACAGTAATGGGCAATAATGTATATCAAAATTATAAGCATATTCCTCTCAGGTCTGCCGAGGTTGTGTTTTGTTTTGTATATATCTTACAAAAATGAAATTAAGAGAACTTAAAATTTAAAGAATAACTTTGCAAAGCATAACTGATTGCCGTATCTAATTATCGGGTTGATGAATTAATCCAGGCACTTGTGAGCGGTTGAAGTGCTATGTAATTAAGCTTTAGGCTGACTAACATACAGATATTTGTTCTTCGTTTGCAGTGATTTTATTTCTCGTCAGCGAATGCGGCAAAGAGTTCAGGATTACACGTACTTTCAGAAGTGGAGTGCCATATAAGCGGGCATGGCTGGAGCGCTGATTCAAATTAATAATTGCAATTCTGTTTCTGAATATAACATAACTAGTAAATCATACATATTATAGGTTTCAGCAGTGATGCTCGGACCGCTAGGATTAAATTGGCAACCATTTACGTAACCGATATGATTCCTGGATCGCGGACAAATAATGAACCGTCAAAGCTCTCTATTTACTGCACCGTTTTAACAATTATACACAATGACTTCGGTGAAGAGTACAGCGTGGTGTGCGTAATACATACGTGCAGCTTATGTCAGCAACACTGCCTGTCAGAGGGGACACTAGAGTGAAAGAATGAATCAATTTAGATTGATAAGTCGTCCTCTGATAACTCTAATGACGTCAATTTCACCATCAGAGGTTTATCAATAGAGGACAAAATCAAGATAAAAGTTTCATTTATAAATTTCCCGCCGAAATCTCCGCGCGTGACATCACGGATATCAGCATACTTTTCGTATTTTTGGCAGCACTGGCTCAACAAAACTTCCTGAAACGTGGTATGTGAAGTCTCTGGCCCGTTCAGAGGGCAATCTACTTCACTTTTACCGATTAGGAACTACGTAGGCCCTAGAGGACGCCGTCAAAATCTACGACGTCACTGTTATTGGCGCGAAAAAAAAAAAATCAAAGGAGACGTCGCCACCGGCATTTTTTTTTTTTGCGCGATTTCTCGTTTACCAAGCGTCCTATCGCTACAAGCACGGTGATTTTGGTCTTGTGAAAGAGTAATTTACTAATACGAGTAAAATCCTTTTTTTTTTATTTAGCGTCCCACGCCCACACACACACGCACGTGAACACGAGGGTGGGCGTGGCGTACGATAAGGGCTGTCGTCGGGCGCTTTGTCGCAATTCGAACGTCCAACTGTGCCGACAAAGAGCGCGCGACGAGGCGAAAGGGTCTTTCCAACGAAGCGAGCCGCAAATTGGTGCAAAGTGACGCCGCGTCGACACGTAGGGACAATGCGACCCGGTCTTTCGACGTTATCTGGCTAAACATCGCGTGTACGGCTCGCTGCTTCCGTTTAATATTACATTAAAAAAATTAAACTGACCTAACTTTTGAACTTTGTCCTCTTAAACAGTGCATGTCGGTCGCCCTCCTTGTGTTTATTAGAGATCTTATTACCATGTATCTTATTAAGCAAATGAATGCGGCTCTGCATGTTTTAATCCTTGTCTGCTGTTTCATGCGCACCGCCACCACGATCTCTCTCTCTCTCTCTCTCTTCGTCCTTTTTTTCCCCTTTCGCAAGAACTCGATCGGCAGCAGGGACCGTAAAGTAAACGCGTCGTTCCCGTTACGACACCAGCGTCACGTGGGGTCCATTACGAACACTTTGAAAGTGACTGCGTATTTCAGTTTGTCTCATTAAAAAAAACTAGGTTTCTTGCATTGACCTGTCCCAATTCTAAAGGCAGACATATCGCACATATTAATGTATGCTGTTAAAGCAGGCTATAGGGTATACCCGCGTTTGCGTTTTGTGGCTACGTGGAACTACCGAATGGATGAGTAATACGGGTGCGCAAGTGCACACCACGATGACATGTAATGCCTTATTGTGTGTGAAGACGGCGTTTAAACGCGAGAGAACATTTGCATATGAAAATTCATCACATGGCATAGCAAATAAATGCTTTCTTTTTTCTTTTTTTTAATATGATTATATGCACGCGTGAGCAGGGGAGACATGTGGTTGGCATGAACACGATGCGTTCTCTCCTGAATCCCTTTAGATATTCTATGTTATTTTAACATAATAATAATAATAATAATAATAATAATAATAATAATAATAATAATAATAATAATAATAATAATAATAATAATAATAATAATAATAATAATAATAAGACACATCGACACGTGCAGGCTTGACGCTTTAGCGAGAAATTTGCGTAGTCATGCAGAAGAAATATGAAAACCGAGCAGGCCCATTTATACTCTTCGCTTACGGTATGGCCACTCACCCAATGCTTCACATGCGTGCGCCATACCCGTGTATCAGTCACGTAGTTATAAATATAGAAGAATACACTCTCCCCTTGGAAGCCCATGTGAATAGTATGCACACGCAGCGAAAGTAAGCGTGCACTACAAAGTACACGTGTCCTCATATGCGCTTCCCGATCTCCTCCGCCAGCACAAACTCTGGTAGATTGCTGCACGTGGCACAAAGCCAGGGTGTATATATGTGAAGGACCAGGCGCGCTTTCGAAAGCTCTCGCAAGTGAATGGTCTACATGCACGGGCGCTGCACTTGCGCTGCACTTGCGCGGGGCAGCAGGGCACTTGACACGATTAAGACAAGCCGAACGGACAGGGGCACAGTCAGATATATATATATATATATATATATATATATATATATATATATATATATATATATATATATATATATATATATATATATATATATATATATATATATATATAGGGGGGTCAACCATGCTTTATGTATTTTCGTGCGTGCGTTTGTGTGTGTGCGTGTTATACACACGAAAAATTGACAAACTTCAGGCGGGGGGAGGGGTGCTGAAACCACCTCCTTCCCCCCTCACGCCTACGCCAGTAAGAAAGGAAAAATTGAACGAACTTCGAGGCAAAACGAACAAGATAAGGACAAAGTGACATCGAGGTACAGGGGACCTGAGTGCTAGTATACAACTTGGACGTGAGATGCGGTGTTATTTCTGCCCCATAAGAGGTAACACGACGGCACTGTAATAACGATATCCACTGTGAGCATCGCCATAGAGCTCGCTCACGGCAAGGCAGCCGCATCGCGAGATCATGACCCTCAAGATGGACGATCGTTAATCGATCGTTTAAAAATAAACGGTTTTCTTTAATCCAGTGTAATCGATCCTTCCAACAAGATATTCTACCAGTAAGTTACGTACTTACGGCTAACATGGCGCAGTTGACAGGATCCTTACAACCAAGGGAGATTCCATCGGCTCCATGCACAGTGTGCGTTCGTACGGGTGTTTGGTGTGCTTACTGCCCCACTGACAGACAGAATCGAATCGCTGTGTATGCGTGTTGTGCAATTCCCTTTCAAAAACAAAACAAAAAAACAGAAAGAAAATAATAGAAGCAACATCGCAAAAAACAAAGTTAAGTTTCGCTTTACCGCGCAGTGATGTAGGCGTGCTCAGGGTTCCCCATTAAGGGGGGGGGGGCGAAGTTTTACCGCAGTCTCTTCCTCCCCCCCTTATTGGTCGAGTCCGGAAGAAAACAACCTTGGCAATGGATGCGAAAATGAAAAATAAGTGATTACGTGCTTCTCGCAACGGCCTGCATTTGGTCTCCGGCTTTCAGGGGGGTAAAAATGGGAAGTAAACGTTTCTTGGAATGCAACGTATAAAGGGTCCTCGGCTGACATTACCGTTCAAAGCCTGCATGGTCGTAACCCTGCTCTTTAAAACAATGACGAGACAGGTCCGACTTGGTAAAGCTACGGGTAAGGCGTGACGCCCGTCTTCGATGATTGGGGGGTCTGCCCTCCCCCTCTCCCCCCCTGACGTACACACGCCTATGAGGAGGAATGAACGGACGGAAAGACAATGAAGTTAGCCAGTTTCGTAACGACTGGCTAACCTGTGCTGGGAAAAGAGGGCCACGAAAAATCGATAATTGAAGGAGACACTACGATAAAAAAAAAGAAGGAACGAAGCAAATATTTCCGGCGTGACGGAAATACGTCATGAAAGTCTTGGTGAACCCCGGCATACAACACTTTCGTGTAAAAAAATAAAAAAGGAAAGGTGTATACGATACTGCCTCTATTGGCCCGTAGAGGGCCACATATGCTGAGGACTGTCTCGGCCAGTGTGTACCAGGACCCTTTCTTCCGACAAAGGACGATTGTTCGAGTCTGCCAATGACGCACTTGAAAGCTCCTTTGTGGGCGCATTGCGAAAGGGCGAACCCGCAAAGAAGATGGACAATCGTTTCATCGCAGCTACGATTATCGCATGTAAGGTCGTTGGCCATTTCCATCCGAAATGAGTAGGCATTCGTGAAGGCCACGCCAAGTCGCAGGCGGCACAGAACAGTCTCCTCAGTTTGAGATATCATTGGCGCGAGACAGAACTGCAGATTTGCAACTAAGCTACGAGACATATTCATATGTATACATTACCGCGGACTTGGTTTTTTGGTTCCTTCACGTTTGCTGACGTTCTGCGTACTACGTGATGTATATACGGTGCTGTTAGAAACGAGACTGCGACAATTTGTTAGCGAATCGCCTACCATGCATGCGGGGGAGGGGGGTGGAATAAAGGAAGGGGTGTTGTTTCGGGCGAGTAACGTGACACGGCAAAAAAGAAAATAGAAAGAAAGATGTTTAACTATTTCAACTTCCGCTCTGACACCGCAGGTTACGAAAACTTCCAGTGAGTCGGCGACACGCCGCTTTCGTCGTCGATATATGTGTAATCCCATACGCGAGTTGCAAGAGCCAACTAGCATATAAGGTTCGCGCTCGTAAGCGGAGAACTTCCGCGCGAATGAGTGACTTGTCGGGCGCGAGGCATTGTTATTACCTCATGCACGAGTCACGATATCGAAACTTGACCGCTGTGAATAACCGGTGACGCGATCCCCATTACGAGGCGAAGGTTTAAAACGAGGGCGCATGGATAGTTAATGCATTGTAAGCAAGAAAAAATAAATAGTGAAAGGAAAAGAGATAGAGCGAATTTATTAGAAGGCCTCAGCTCGAGCGCTCTGGCCTGCTACTCTGCACGGGGGAAAAGGGAAAGGGGGAAAAAGAGTGGTGAAGATGATGATGAGGACAGGAAGAGGTGACGCGTGTGTACAATACCCACGTAACACAGTGGTCTTCTTAAAGTCTATTGTCAAGTCCAGCACTCTTGAGAAAATCTATAAGTGCCCTTGCGAGTGTTAAAGGGGGGATGGGGTTGAAAGTGGGGAGGGCTCGGTCGTACGACAAGATGTCAACCCGCGCGCAAGACACTCCGCGAACACGCGCGTAGTCGGCTGCATCAAAAGCGGCGCAAGCGCCGGAATGCATGTACGGGCGTACCACGAGTCGCAGCCTCCCCTCATCTTAATAAAACAAAAAGAAACAAAATTTACAACGCTCGCCTTCCCTCCACTTAGCTGTGACAACGTGCCAGCGTTTCAGCGCGTGCGTGGTGTTGACGGCTCGTACTTTGACTTTCAACAGGCGCGCTGCAGCTGAATAAAAAGCGAAGGGCTCGCACGTTTAACATACTACACATCTACTCACCTGCGCTCAAAGTGACATTCCCGTCACTAGGTCGACGAAGACGACGAAAAGTGGCGCCCAAGATGCGTTTTTTTTTCTTCTTCTTTCTTCCAGCGATGAGGTGTAGATGCAACCAAAACGAGCTCCAAGCAAGGACCGTCCCACGCGCAGCGTAGCAGCTCCCGTCTCGCGCAGCGATGACAGGAGAACTGACGACACTCACTCGGGTGGCCGCGAGTTTTTTTCGAAACCGCGGCGGCTTCGCAACAGTCGGTTTTTCTTTCCACACTGCACGGCCCGGTCAATCCGCTCTAGTCGTTGAGGGGGCAACCGCAGCAGCTCCGACGGGCAACCGCCTCGTATCTCGGTAATTTCCCGGATATCTGACTGCTGCCCTTGCAGTGTGGCGGCAGTTGGAAAGAGAGAGGGAGTGCGGACTTGGAGCGCGAAAGCGCGCAGGAAGTGGACAGAGCGTCGGAGAGAAAGGGGACAGCGAGCGAGCGTGAGAGAAACACTGGCGTTGGGTGAAAGATCCGAGCCGAGTGACACGCGAAATAAACAAAGAAGGGCGAGAAATTAATTGACACTGGTTCCGAGGGAGTTAAGCGGGCGCGCGTTGCGTCGCTCGGGGGGCGCGGCTCAAAAGTGGCGGCGGCGAAGAAATGTGCTGCGAGTGCAGGGAAGGAAGGGGAGAGAACGGGGGGAGGGGGGGGGGGGAGGGGGGAGGTTACACGCGAGGAGTTTTTGATGGGTCGCGGCCGAAGTCGAGAGTTTCGTTTCTTTCTCGCGCGAGAAGTCGCGTGGGCGAATCGCCCGCTGAGTGAGGCGTTGGCCGAGTACGATGGGAGAGAGAGAAAGAAGAGAGAAAGTAGCGTTTTTCATGTTTCTTTTTTACTTTTGTATCTTTTATTCGACTCGCAAAGACCTTATCTATCTCTCACGCGCCGCTGCCGCCCTCTGTCCGCGATTCCTTTAGACTCTGCAGGATGGACGGCAGACGCCAGGTCGTCCACACGGCCTTAAAAAAAAAAAAAGAAAACAGCAAAAGAAGAGAAAGCGCGCCAAGCGCAAAAGGGATAAGCGAATGCTAGCTTTGAATGTCCGGTTCGGTATCCATGCTGTTCGCGTTTGACCGGCTGCATCACGTCGCTCAAGACCTCACCCAACGACTGCTGGGTACTTTGGCGCAGCCGGCACGGAAGGTGGGGTGGGGTTTCAGCAACCCTTTCTCCGAACTTGTATTATAAGCACGATTGTTTCGTCGTTGTACGTATCTATTGTATTACGCACATACACATGATAAACGCACGCACAAATGCGTGGGAGGTAATCCACTCACAGCGAAATGCATAGATACGCCCACTACGAGATCAGAGTCACGAAGTTGTCCAGGGCCGAGATATGTTTACACAGCAAATCTCACTGAACACGAATTCGCCTATTTGCCGTCTACGAGATACGTTGACGGGACGAGCAAGACGAGACGAACGCACGAGCGTCAGCGCGTGCCGCAGATAGGTGGACTGCCGACAGTTTCAAGGCTACGTGTTGTCACGACATGCTCTCACCACGTCGATTTCTTATCTCTCTGTCTCTTGAGCAAGATAGTGCAAAACTTACGCAGATAGAGTGAGTGAGTGAGTGAAACAACTTTATTCGGTCCACAAGTGACGCGAGTAAACTCAACGTCACCTGGCTAGGCCCACTCGGGGACCATCAGGTTAAACCTGACGGCCCTCGCGCGGGCCCTCTGGACGGCCAGGATTTGAGAGGTCTGGTCCTGGGCCTTAATGAGCCTCTTCATTTCCGCTTGGGTGAAAGGGGGACCGGCAGAGGCGCAGCCCCACAGGACATGCTCGAAGTCCTTACGCAGATAGAGAACAAAAAAAAAAAAGGAAGAATATAGAGAAAATGAGAAAGAAAGGTGGTAAGAAAAAATACATCAGTGAGATCTTCCGGAGACGCGGCACGCTTTCCAAGGAAGCTGTTTCTTTCAAGCACTTGCGTATTCGTAAATTCAATCCCCCGTGCTCAATGAAACAACAAAATTTGTAACATCGCCTACATATAAGTCATGTCATGCATCCCACTTTGGGTAGATGTCAAGTTGCTGTCCCATGCTGTTCCGTGAGGACACCAGAAAAACAGGCGTTATAATACTCTCGAAGCGAATTCGGTTTCACGTCGTAGTTAACCTACACGTACATATTAAGCGGAAACTAGCTCGCAGCCAACTCTGATTTCCCAATTCAAATACATATGAACTTTTTTTTTTTTAATGCGCCTTTATGGCACTGCCGCTAGACCAGTTTGAATATTTGTTGCATGTGAAAGGCTAAGTTTAAATTTCAGCAACTCTACCAAGCGTCATTTTCATTTATAATCTCGAATTGTTTTTGAAGGAGGTGCTAGACATTGACAATGTTTGAACAAACCAGAAGCACGATGCTTACAATACAAATTCATGACTATGTAGCAAAAACAGGTAAGTCCATTCTGTAAATTGCTTTTATTAAAGCACGCATCTCGATAGAACAAATCTGATACACATTCACAGCTTACGCAAAAGTACTACAGTCTTTTTACGGTTATAATGCAAACACTAAAAATTACGCGGTATATTTAGAAGTAGTGTTTGACGCTTCAATTTAGTGCTAATCTGCAGCACGTTATATATATATATATATATATATATATATATATATATATATATATATATATATATATATATATATATATATATATATATATATATATATACATATATATATATATATATATATATATATATATATATATATATATATATATATATATATATATATATATATATATATATATATATTGTGAGGACGAAGATCGACACCGGGGCTCTGGCGCGCGGGGACAGCTGGCCGGTAGAGGCAGAGGAAGAAGAGGTCAGACAATAGAACAGCTGGCCCAGGATCGAGCGTTGTCTCTGTCTCTGTTCCTCGCAATGGCGCAGTCGAGAGGATTCGAACCTGTGCGGGAAAACCCCAACGGATTTCGATTGGGGTTTCCCCGCAGAAGGTTCCTGACGAATGTCCTGACCGTTTTCCCGATGTTTACAATCACAGGGTTTTAACCGAAAAGAAGCACCGAGACACCTTACCAGCTACGGTGCCTCCTCGGATGCTGTTCCGGCATCCGTCCCCGGGCATGCCACATCCGCCGTTACCTCCGAGACAAAGCCAAATCCGGCCGCCGGAAGCATGTTTTTTGCGACTTAGCCAGCGTCGCCCACCAGACCCAGGAGCCAAGACGGCAGATGCACCAGCCAAGTCAAAGCGTGGCCAAGACCGGCCACCGCGATGCAGCCAGAGCCGCCCACCAGAGACGCTGTCGGCAGTTCCGCGCGCTCGCAGTCATGGCCGAGTGTGAGAACGAAGATCGACACCGGGGCTCCGGCGCGCGGGGACAGCTGGCCGGTAGAGGCAGAGGAAGAGGAGGTCAGACAATAGAACAGCTGGTCCAGGATCGGGCGTTGTCTCTGTCTCTGTTCCTTACGATATATATATATATATATATATATACATGCGTGCTACATATATTTAGAACGTCACGCGCGCATGCGCGTAACGTTAAAAAGAGCGCTCGTTAAAGCTGGCTTCTCCGCAGTAAACGTCATTGCGCGGAGAAGCAAGCTTTCCAGGCTACGCTCGCTTTTCAGGAGAGGTAGTCAACCTGGAAGCGTAAAGCATACGTCATCACTCTCAACCTGTTTTAGTCCACTGCAGGACGAATGCCTTTCCCAATGCCCTCCAGCTTATTCTATCCTGTGCGAGCTGCTTCCATTTTATCCAGGACCTGCGAACTTCTTAATTTCGTCACTCCATTCTAACTCCCTACCTACCTCGACTGCATTTCCCGTTCCTTAACTGGTGACCATTCTGTTGTTCTTACTGTTTGTCTGTTCTACGCATTACGTGGCCAGCCCAGATACATTTATTTCGCTCGATGAAAAACTTGGAGGACGCTTGAGCTTCGCCTTTAAGAGTAGAACGCCATAGCGTAATCGAGCCCCGTGCGCATAGCCTCCTCAACTGCTAGCCTGGCTTCGGTTCTCGGTGGTTGCCTCAAGGAACGTCTGTGCGCGTAACATTGGCCGCTTCAAACTATCCTAGAATGCCTACTGCAAGTACAGTTTCGAAGTGCCCACTGCGCCATAATTCTATTCCTTTTGCGAATCAGCGAAGGGCTCACTACACTTCCGTAAGGCAGCAAGCGAAACTACGAAGCTGCTTATTTTGGTGACGCTTTTGCTGATGATGATGACTAAATGTGTGCGAGCGCTTTGTAACGGGTGGGCCTTTAAAACACCCACTCGTTGTGCAATTCACATGTTATGACGCCTGGCGCGATTTTACGCTTCTGCCACGCAATTTACATGCGGCAAGGAGACTCGATCCTCCCCAAGGAGGTTTAAATCCTCCCACAACATGGCATTCATGTAGTGTTTTTCTTCCGTAGCAGTTGCAAGCAGTGGCGTGGCTCTGCGGTAGAACACCTGCTGGCCAGGCAGAAGACCTGGGTTCGAGTCTGACTCGAACCCAAGATTCTTATTATTTAATTTATTTGCATCTTTCTCGATTTTTCGGTCACGTTCAACGCTGATTTTTCGCTCACAACCAACGACGCCGACACCGACGCCGACACCGGAATTTCTGCGAAATGAGCTCTTTAACGCTATCGAATTTAAACTAGGATGTTTGTTCCATGACCCATTCTGCCGTCCTCCGATCTCTTAACGTTTAACAAAGCAACTATAGAGAAAAAAAAAAGAGGACCACGCAGCGTGCAGTTGAACGTAAAAGCATACGCCATATTGTAATAATAATAATAATAATAATAATAATAATAATAATAATAATAATAATAATAATAATAATAATAATAATAATAATAATAATAATAATAATAATAATAATATGGTATGACGACCGTAAGTAAGCACCGATAAATTAGCAAAAGTCTGCTTGGTCCATCGAGTCCGAGAGCCGCGCCCAAATGACAAGCGCAACACGACGTCGGGTGCCTGAGTATCAAAGTTGCGGAGTCGCAATAGCGGAACTGGCATTATTCCGGAATTATTCCAAGTCTTTAAACACTCAGAATGGAATGGGAATAGTATGGCGTCTATCGGGGAGGTATAATAACAACAGAATCCGGAACGAAGTAGTAGTAGAATGATGCACGTTATCCTCACGGCTAATGTCGTCAGGCACGGCAACAAAACAATAACATTTTCCAATTAGGCTAATCGAGGCCTTGCCATTTTAGTACATTTTACTATCTTACTCAATACCAGCTTTTCTGTTTTCTTCCTATGAGTGAGCGCATATGCGCGCTGTAGTTCTGAACTGGATGTGGTACACGCTCAGACGGAAGACAAACGATCGTTTACCGTTGCTCGCGCTGGTCGCGAAAAGTAACAATAATTTCCGGGATTTTGCGCGCCTAAACCACGATATGATAATGAGGCACGTCGTAGAGGAGGGCTCCAAGTTAATTTTGACCACCTGGGCCAAATTTATTTAAGCACATGGGTGGTCTTGCATTTCGATTCGCCCCCATCGAATTGCGGCCGCCTTAGCCATGGAATCGAACCCGCGTACTCGAACTTGGCAGTTCAACACTTGGCCGCGAAAAGTACTTTCGCAGTTAGCGCAACACCGAACGATATATACGTCGCCTCTTTCAAGCAGTTGAAATTCATGAAGTGTGTAGCGTTGTTTTGCCTTTCGCTTTATACATATTAGCGGACGTCGGCACACACAGACTCGCTATTCTTAGCCGTACGCGGCTAACACGCACCTCGGGTCCAAGCACTCCGAGCTTCGCATAGGGTGCCGCGTCCAGATTGTCTCGCGCCGTGTACCGCCGCGTACGAGAGCAAGTCAGCCCGTGCACGCAAGCTAGGGAGACCCTAGATTGAACTCTCCAATCGGTTATTTATTAACGGGTTTTTAGTACGAGGGGACAATCGTTTTCATAAAGTCCAATCATATAACCGATGTAATTATAAAATACACAAATCAGATATTACACATTAAATCGTTTAACAATTAGTGTATACCAATTAGTGGCCGCGAATGGCGCACGTATAGAACAAACAAAGGACCAAGTATACCCTTCGGCCAGCGCTTTCGCGATCGCACGCCCCGCAGCAGAAGAAACAGTTTGCATAGAGAAATAGAGAGAGCACTGTCACGAGGCGCTGCCTTCATCGGGATCAGGAGCGTAGCCAGAAATTTTAACGCGATAGCGTTAAAGAGCTCGTTACGCAGAAATTCCGGTGTCGGCGTCGGCGTCATTGGTTGTGAGCGAAAAATCAGCGTTGTCCGGGAGCGAAAATTCGAGACATATGCAAATAAAGAAATAATAAAAAGAATTTCGGTTCGAGTGGGAATCGAACCCAGTATACTTCTGCGTGGCAAGCAAGTGAAATTGCTTCGAAAAAAAAAAAAGCACTATATGAATTGCGAGGAGAGTAGAATCACACCAGCCGTCGAAACATGTGAATTGCGCAACGAGTGGTTGCTTTAAAGGCCCGCCAATTACAAAGCGCGAGGGCATAATTAATCGTCATTATCAACAACAGCATCAACAACCTGTGCAGCTGCACAGGTGCGCGTGTTGGCTTGCGCGGACGCGTAGTGGGTACCTCGAAAACATGCAAAATGAAGAATTATCTCGTAGTGGGCCCTTCGCAACTGCAATTGCAGTAGGCATTCTAAAAGAGTTTGAAACGGCCAATTTACAGGCGCACAGACGTTCCTTTACTTGTGGCACGGTTTAGGTGTCCATTGAGGAGCGAAGCTAGGCTAGTGATTGAGAAGGCGTTGAAAACAGGGTCCGATCACGCTATCGCGTTCTACTCTTGAAGGGGGGGGGGGATATAACCCGGCCCGCTGCTACGCCAGTGATCGGGACTGCGGAAGGCGCAAGCGCCCGCCGCTCGTCGGGGGCTCCGGCGAGGCGACGTGACCGCCGGTCAGCGACAAAGAATACAGATCAAAGGATCGCTGCAGGGCGCGGAGAGGTCAGCACGCGTACGCACCCTCCGACGTCCCGATTCCAGTAGTGGTCCGTCTCCGCGAACCCCGCCTCGCGCCCGCGCCTGTCCGGCGAGCGCGGGCAAGGCCCGAGTCCCCCCAAAATCAGGCCAATAGCACACCGCGTTAAACCTTCGAGAGGCGGGGTAGCAGCGAAATAAATGACGGCTATTTACGACCAGCTGCCACCCGTCTGGTCAAGAAAAGAGGAACGGTGAAAATTCTCCAAGGGAAAATGACGTCGTGCACCTTCCCAAAAGTGCAAGTTTCTATGCAATGTTCTTGAAGATACGATACGCAGGGTGTTTCGACAAATACACGCGCGCGAATATAGCCTGAAAATAAAGGAAACTGCGATATTTGCTCGTTACATTTGGGTATTACTTTTTCTGTTGCGGCAG
This sequence comes from Rhipicephalus sanguineus, assembly GCF_013339695.2. NCBI lineage: Eukaryota > Metazoa > Arthropoda > Arachnida > Ixodida > Ixodidae > Rhipicephalus > Rhipicephalus sanguineus. Next base: position 110,046,012 of record NC_051178.1, on the reverse strand, counting down.
ACGTATTAAAGGGACACTAAAGAGAAAAACGATTTTTCACGTATCAGTAAATTACTCTTTCACAATTCCAAAATCGTTATGCTTGTCGCGAGAAGGCGTTTGGTAAGCGAGGAAGCGCGCAAAAAGAAAATGCGGGTGGCGACGCCACCATGAAGTACCCGCACCAAACACCGTGACGTCATAGATTTTGACGTCACGGTGATTTTGTCTTCTGAAGGGGCCATATAAAACCTTTTCAGGAAATTTCGTTGAACCAATGTCGCCAAAACACGAAAAATACATTGTCAAATTTCGTGGGGATTTCGGCGCGAAATTAAAAAATGAAACTTTGACCTTGATTTTCTCCTCTATAAATAAACCTATGATGGTGAAAATAGACATTGGAGTTCTCAGAGTTCAATTTATCAACCTAAACTGATTCATCGTTTCACTTTAGTCTCCTTTAAGACAACTGGGAACATTAAATTAAGTTAATTAATGGAGACAGTCGGTCGGGTCAAAGGTGAAGAACCAATTACACTGTTTAGAGAATTCCAAAAAAGTGGTCGCTGGTAATATTAAGGAGCGATGAAATTCAACCGGGTTTTTCAGCAAAACCGAAACCGATCGCACCGATGAGCGCTACTAGCAGACCACCATAATGATGTCATCGTTTCCGACAACTGCTGCAGTGCTGTTAGTTTGTCATGCGTGCTATTGTCGTAAGCACCGCCTGCACACCCACGAAACGAAGTAGATCTATGGTTGAAATAACTATGCTAGCTCATTTTGGGCGCCTCGAGAGGGTATATGGCGGTTGCACTCTTCCGTGTTACGTTTTGATTTTGCTGGCAAAATTGGTGGTATTTCATCACTCTGCATGCAAAAATTACCAGCGGCCGGTTTCTTGGAAATCTCAAAGCGTCGGTGGTTTCTTTGCACAAGGACTTCAACTCTCCCATTTCACCCAAGCACTTGTCTCCCCTAATAAAAAAGTTAATTTGAATTTGTACAATTAATGCTGTAAATGTATGCGGCCAGGTTAAGATGCATGCAGCCAGAGAAATGGCAATTATGCAGGCAGTGAGCAAATATCGCATGATACTTGACGAAAGCCAGCAAAAGAACGGAACACGAGAAAGAGGCAGACACAAACACCGCTGGACACCGCTTTTGTCAAGTATCATGAACCAACTGGCCTAGATCTCAACTCTTCTGCAAATCGCATTTTTATTTTTGAACATCTTCCGACACATTTCTTTAAACATTTGGTAAATGTGTTATTTGCGCTTTCACGTCTCTCGTGTCACCATATGTACGACGACGTCCGCGCGTTTCGTTATTTCCATTACGTTGTACCTATTTTTATTGTCTGCTCTTAAAGCGGGAAACGACCAACTTTTACCACTCAGACGAGTTAAAAAGAATGGAGTGGTATCGAGGTTGCCACATTGCAGCGCTGCTGCATATTCTCGAAAGCATACAATGCCTTATCACGCATCCCACAACATCCTACATACATGATGAACACTGATCTCACTTGCAGACAATATTTTAACGAGCATTCACCTTCACAGGCTTAGCAGGAACGACGGCCTTTACAATATTGAGTTTTGCCCAATGGCGAAGAAAGTTAATAGAAGATAATATCGACATCTTGGGCCCTGTCTTATGCTATGCACTTAAATGTTTCTGGTGTACTCTGTCATCAACAAGGCATATCAGTGATTCAATTAGTTGGTCAACATCTAGTGCAGAGTCAAATTGAGAAAACAAGTACAGAACGCCCTGTCAAATTTGCTTGTCCAAACATTGCACAATTGCAAGATGCTCGCAGTGCGATAGCGGGCATTCTATTGAAGTTACCGCCAATGTTTTAGAGCTGTGTTGTCCATTATACATTTCGCTAATAGACCCATTAGAGGAAATGGATTATTGGAAAAAAAGGTATTTGAATTACAGCAAGCTCTACAGAGTAAAAAAGTAGCTTTTTTTAATGAAAGGTTTTTTTACACACTACAAAACCAACAAGAAATGAAACTGCTGACAAGTAATTAAGTTACATTAACTTTACTACATATAAATGTGCTCAAGAACTAGTCGCTGCTGACAGGCAGCATGCATGCGTAACAGCGATGAATTAAATTGGAGCACTGCTATCCCAACACTCAATACACAAGTAAACTGGCACAGTACAACAAATGTAACAAGCAAACCAAATGACACAAGTACACTTTTTCTTTTCACTTTGCCTAAGGACTCATTTTATTCAAGATAACAACAACAAATCACAAATGCACAGCAGTAAGTAGCACACACATAAATGATAAATTAGTGAAATTCATAGCTCTACAGACCGACTAATGTCACTCTAACCTTGAAGGCACGAAAGAGGAACATCAGTTTTTATGAGCAAGTAGGCCGTACCAAAACACGAATGTAATAGTAGAACACGCTCTTCACGTACAGTAATGCACGAAAAGCCCTGCGCTGCTTCTTGGCTTAAGTGAACACTAGGCTTGCCCCAGCTCTGAAATTTGGTGTCGGTGAAGAATCGACACTACGTTATTTAGCCTCCTGCACTTCGCTGATGCAGAAAGCGAAAAAAATACTCTCTAAAATAGTTTGCTCTCTTGTTCTCACATAACATTCTGGCCTAAGCTACACACAACATATGATACACAGACAAAAAAATAAGCACATCGGCCCCATAGATGTTGTTTAGAGCGGCAGTTATATCATTTCACGAAGTCTACAACACATTATGGCAAGAGCAAAGCTGCTGCTGCGCGATCTGTGTATGCTTCAGGTCTTATAGCTGCTCCCTCTAGCGTGGAAATGTCTGTACACGCCTACTGTCTTAAAATGCAATACGCAAAAATGTTCTATACAGAGGGCATTGTGCGACGAAAATTGTGCATTGTGTGTGGCTGAGACCGGCGTACTGTTGTCAGCAGTCTTTCGACACAAAAACAGAAGCGCCATTGATGACTGGCCGATTCCCTAGCGAACACAGAATAGAACACCACTTGCAACAAGCATAAAAATTCAAATTGAGAACGGCGCAACACGAGTACATGTCTACGAATCAACAGGTGCATACAAAATTAACGAAATGCGCACCCTTTGAAAACATCGATATTTGAGAAGCATTTCCTTAAAAAATGTGAAGAGAATGCGTGAAAATGTTTAAGTGTTCACGTTATATATATTTTAAACAGTTGCTTATTATTGCTCTGCAAACATTCATGCAAGTCATCATCAAAGTTGCGAGCAAAAATGTCTACGATTGTAAAACACAAAATGAGGTATGTGGAACCTCTCTGCTCAAGACAACGCTTCAAAAATTTTTAATACTGGTCGTTTCGCTCCTATAAAAAAACGTTCAGTTGTTTTTGCGTAGGCATAGCCAGAAGGAGGGGTAACGACCTGTCCTACAATAACAAACTTCATGCACCGTAAGCAAGGCCATATAAGGATCGGCAATGCTCAAAATCTTAAAATGTGAAAAAGAGCTAATCTTTTGTTAAAAGCGACAGCAACTGTGCCAGGCATAACTAAGAAATGCGCAGCTTTTAAGCAGTGAACACATTTACCACGTAATGTGTAGTGAAATGCATGCTTCACATATTAGTATATACATCTTAAGCGTAAAACTAAGCATGGTGACGACTGTACGACGAGACTGGCAGAATGACCTAACAATCTCAACTCCACCCAAACACACTAAGAAACACAAGAAGTTATCCTAAAAAAACATTTATACTACAGCACTTTATAAATGCAAGTTTGAGTTTATACATTCCAACATTATGTATATTACGTTTGATGCACGTCACAGAAGTTTCCTGAAAAGGCATCCATGTTGTGTAGCTTTGGCACATGTTTAAAAAAATGTTTTTTTTTTTTGCTTTTGGGACTTTCGGTGATGTCTAAACAATACTAACCAGATATTTCGCTTGCAACTTCGTTCAACGATAAGGTGAACAGCAACACATGTACATGGACACACATGTACAGAGAGTAATGGTGTGTTAGAATATAATTCATAAACAAGTACGTACTACATAATGCCATTTGCTAGAGAAAAAAAAAACAATGTGACGAGTTACACAGCTGGACTTGGAATATAAAATCGTAAGCAGCTGAAGCCCACTTCACTTTGCTGCCACAGTCGCCTGGAAAAAGAGAGAGGAAAAGAAGACACGTGAGGATAATGTAATAGCTCTAACTAGCAATGTTTCAGAAAATTTAGTTATCCTGAAAAACACAATATCAGATCTACCCAAATGCTATGTAGGAACTTACACTTGCATGTCAGACACGACAAAAACCTTGAAGGACGCTTAAGCTTTGCCTTTAAGGGCGGCACTAAATAGCGTTATCAGGGCCCATTTGCATTGCTTCAAATCGCTCGCCATGTTTTGCTTCTTGGTGGACACCTCAAATCTACAGTGAGGGAAGGAACATCTGGGCATGTGACACTGCCTATTGTAAATCTCCTAGGGCACCTACTGCAAGTACAGTTGCAAAGTACCCACTATACGTTCGTAAGACAACACGCACACCTACGAAAGTGACACTGGCTATTGTAAACTCTCTTAGGGTGCCTACTTCAAGTACAGCTGCAAAGTACCGACTATCCATTGTAAGACAACATGCGCACCTACGAAAGTGACACTAGCTGTTGTAAACTCTCCTAGAACGCCTACTTCAAGTACAGCTGCAAAGTACCTACGATCCATCTAAGACAACACGCGCACCTATACAGCTACGAAAGTGACACTGGCTATTGTAAACTCTCCTAGGGCGCCTACTGCAAGTACAGTTGCAAAGCACCCACTAACTATCTGTAAGACAACATGCGCACCTATACAGCTACGAAAGTGACACTGGCTATTGTAAACTCTCCTAGGGCACCTACTGCAAGGTACCCACTATCCATCCGTAAGACAACACGTGCACCTACGAAAGTGACACTGGCCATTGTAAACTCTCCTAGGGCGCCTACTTCAAGTACAGTTGCAAAGTACCCACTAACTATCTGTAAGACAACACGCGCACCTATACAGCTACGAAAGTGACACTCGCTAATGTAAACTCTCCTAGGGCACCTACTGCAAGGTACCCACTATCCATCCGTAAGACAACACGCGCACCTACGAAAGTGACACTGGCCATTGTAAACTCTCCTAGGGCACCTACTTCAAGTACAGTTGCAAAGTACCCACTAACTATCTGTAAGACAACATGCGCACCTATACAGCTACGAAAGTGACACTGGCTATTGTAAACTCTCCCAGGGGCACCTACTGCAAGGTACCCACTATCCATCCATAAGACAACACGCGCACCTACGAAAGTGACACTGGCCATTGTAAACTCTCCTAGGGTGCCTACTTCAAGTACAGTTGCAAAGTACCCACTAACTATCTGTAAGACAACACGCGCACCTATACAGCTACGAAAATGACACTGGCTATTGTAAACTCTCCTAGGACGCCTACTTCAAGTACAGTTGCAAAGTACCCACGATCCATCTAAGACAACACGCGCACCTATACAGCTACGAAAGTGACACTGGCTATTGTAAACTATCCTAGGACGCCTACTTCAAGTACGTTGCAAAGTACCCACTAACTATCTGTAAGACAGCACGCGCACCAGTACAGCTACGAAAGTGACACTGGCTATTGTAAACTCTCCTAGGACGTCTACTTCAAGTACAGTTGCAAAGTACCCACGATCCATCTAAGACAACACGCGCACCTATACAGCTACGAAAGTGACACTGGCCATTGTAAACTATCCTAGGACGCCTACTTCAAGTACAGTTGCAAAGTACCCACTAACTATCTGTAAGACAACACGCGCACCTATACAGCTACGAAAATGACACTGGCTATTGTAAACTCTCCTAGGACGCCTACTTCAAGTACAGTTGCAAAGTACCCACGATCCATCTAAGACAACACGCGCACCTATACAGCTACGAAAGTGACACTGGCTATTGTAAACTATTCTAGGACGCCTACTTCAAGTAAGTTGCTTAGTACCCACTAAATATCTGTAAGACAGCACGCGAACCAGTACAGCTACGAAAGTGACACTGGCTATTGTAAACTCTCCTAGGATGTCTACTTCAAGTACAGTTGCAAAGTACCCACGATCCATCTAAGACAACACGCGCACCTATACAACTACGAAAGTGACACTGGCTATTGTAAACTATCCTAGGACACCTACTTCAAGGTACCCACTATCCATCTCTAAGACAACACGTGCACCTACGAAAGTGACACTGGCCATTAGACAGTTATAGTTTAGCGGGCTTAGCGGAATAGCGGGATCGAAGTGCGCATGCGCAGTAACCTAAACGACCCGTAGCGTTTACCGTACACACGCTATTTTTCAGATTTAGCGTTACCGTGTCTGCGTGGTTAACGTAGTGTACGTGAAACATGGCGGTGGTTTTGGATGCCCACTTCGAACTGAATTTAGCGTTGATGTGGATGGATTCACTTCTTTCACAGCAAGTTACTGTGTAAATGGCTTCGCTTGCCTTCAGGTAGCTTCGACGCCCGAGTATTACGGATAACTTAGCGTAGTTTTTGAAATCGCTTCCTATTTCGAACGTGCCTAGGAGATCGCTAGGAGATCGCTGTAACGAGAACTAGGAGATCGCTGTAAACAAATCTGCAGCGTAAAAATTTTCGCTTTTGGTGCGTGGGTCATATCTATTTACTTTTATTGTTGCTAAAAAAGTAGTAATGTTGCTTCGTGCGGGGATACAGGCGAGCATTCTCAGCATTCTCGTAGGGTACCTATTGCAAGTACAGTTGCGAAGTACCCACTATGCGTCTGTAAGGCAACACGTGCACCTATGCAGCTGCACAGTGGTGATCATATGGCGTATGATGATGACAATAATGAAATATGGCTGAGCCCTTATTAGTGGGTGGGCAGCTTTAAACAATTCACTCATTATGCAATTTATGGATGTGATACGTGGTGCGATTATAAGTTTCTACCCTGCAATAGAATATCTGTTAACATGACTCCTCGCCCAAAATGACACCTGTATAGGGTCCTTTTCTGAAGTACAGTCGAACCCACTTATAACGATCCCAGATATAATGATCCATTGGTTATAACGACCATATTTCGGTGCACTTACGATTTTCCTATGCTACCCATTGAAACTGCATCCACATATAGCGAACATTTAAACCATTTTTAAAATAGGCTTTCTAAAGCATGAGAGAGGTGCGTGCTTGCATGCGCCCTGCTCTAGTTTACTCGCGACGATGATATCCTAGATCGTCGAGCACCACACGCAGATTTCGAACACTGCAAGCGAGGTCGCTCACTTTCCAGGCGTTTCTTCAGTGGCAAAACAGCAGTGAGGGAAAAAATAAAAAGAAATAGGAGGCAGCACGAAGCCTTGCGGTCAGCTTTCGCGTGGCAACCTTTTCTGACGGCATTCTCTGCAGCTACGACCACCTACGATGAACGAAACAATGTCTTGAAACGCAAGAAGTGATAACCACAATAACTTTTCTTTGCATAAAAGTTCACAGCGCTCTTTGACTTGCTGACGCCACAATGGGCCGCAGAAGGTCTTCCGTCTTTTCGGTAACGGCAAAGACTGGTCGATCAATGATTACGACTTCTGCGCGATTGCGGCGATGCCTTCACGGATAAGCATAAAAAAAAAGCAAAGGCGAGGTGGTGGCAGGCGATGACGGTGCCATCATGACTTATCGCCGACAAACTTATCACAGCCATCTGCAGATTTCTGCTTGGCTGCGCGTGTGACGTAAACTGTGCGGATTGATGCAACACCACTTAGACTTTTTCCTAGGTGGCGTTGATTGACAGCGATGCAAGTGCGCCATGCTGCCATTCACAAGTTCGCCGCTGCCGTGTCATGTGAGGCCACTTTAAAGTGCACGTCACTTTGTTGAAACGAAATTAGCTTGATGGTGTTGAGCGGTGCGGGCACCGAGAGACGTCGATGCATTGACAGCGACTGTATGCTTTTCGGGCAACAACCCAAGTGCGCCGCGCCTCGTCGTGAAGGAGCGCCAGGGCATCGCGAAGACGTAGAGTGCGCACTGCTTGCAAAATGCTTGTCTTCTCCGCGTTGAACGAACAAGCCACTGGCGTAACCAGAAAAGTGGAAGGGGAGGTTGAAACCCCCCCCAACCAACAACCATGCTCATGCACGATCCGTAATGAAGCAGGCACGCAGAACGCATGAACTTGCAAGTGGCCCGACAGTGACGGGGTGAGCCGAGTAGGCGATGTGCTGCATGCAACTAGCCAGAGATGACCGGCTCCACATGGCGCTACCGCACTTCAGTGAAACGGTGCCAAGGCGTCTATTTCACTGGTAAGCAGGCAGCTGGTGTCACCTGGCAGCACAGTGCCAGGCTGTGTCTAGAATTTATGACGTATAGAATATTTCGCAGCACACTGCCAGACATTCTAGATGCCATAAATTTGGGAAAACGTCTTTTGAGGATTGTATGACCAGGTTTCATGATATCACGACACACTACCAGTTACAGAGATGCGTATACCCATCCCTTCACGCTAGGCTAAACAGGGCGCAAGCAGTACACTACAGAAAATTACAAACAGATTCATACAGAAACCCAAGACTCATGCAGGCCATGTACCCAGATATTTACCCTACAAACAGAGGCAGCTCGTGTGGCAAGGTTGCCACGTCTAGCCGCATGTTGTGGGAGTGTCGGGGCTTAATACACAATTTGAACAGTGACAATTCATCCGTCTCTTCCACCGCCAGCCTCCGCTCACACTGGCAGACCGCACTGCTCAGCTCGAACCTGACAGCACAACTCTGGGCCGTCCAGCGTGCCAAGGAAGCCACTTTGAGACAACGTCTTGGTAGGTGCCCAGGCCCACTAAAAAGGCGCCGGACTCGAATCTTATTGATTTTACAATAAAGGTTACGTTCTTTTTTTATGCATCTTTTTTTTCCCGTAATTCGTCGTTAAATCAGGTTTCGCGGCGAAGTTTGTTTCATTATTTCGAGTTCGTAAAAGCATTCAGCCTATGGGCAACTGTGGGGGGAATCCGAATTTCTTTGTTAAATCGGGTTTTGTAAAATCGACTTTTTTGTTTGATTTTAAACTTTTTCTTAGGAGGGAAGGGTAGTAATGTAAAAGTAACATATATTACTTTTTCAACGACCACTCAGTTACATCCTTGGCCAAACACCCTCCATGAACTGTGCATCTAGGTTGTTTCCCATACCTGACGCGAGACCCATGAGAGGTAGTCCGGTTTCGTTGCGGCCACGTACTCGTCGACCAGTTCTTGGACGACGTCGCGCGAATTGTCCAGCTCGTCCAGACTGTCCTGGAACATGGGCTCCTTGCGGAACTGCTCGAGGAAGGCCTCTCGCTTGCGCAGCTTGTCAAACTGCTGCAACGTGCGCTGGAACAGCTGGATGGAGTAGAGGTTAGAGGTTCACCCAGGCAGAAGTTTAATTTCACACATGCAAGCACACACAGACACATGCAAAAGAAAGAAAGCCTGTAGCCCCATTAATCAAGGAACGAGACTTCTCTCAAAAGGAAACGGCAAACCTTCATCAGAAAGATGTTATGTTGTTAGAATGGTTTTCAGACAAGAAAAAAGAACAAGCTAAATTAACTTCTGTTACAGGACGTAAGGGAAAGAAAGAACCATCCGTCAAAGGATATCACACATTAACCTGCCTTCGTCCACAGAACATGACAGGAGAGTTCATTGTTGCCTTTTACTGCGATTCATTTAGCACAGCAGGCAATGCTATAAAGGCTAGAGAAACTCTCACTGCTCGTATTTGCAACCAAAAAAGCATAGTGCGTTGCATGAAGGAGAAAGACATTCGTATGTGGCCTGTTCTTTGGAGTCACATTCGTAGTTCTCGTACTTTATGTAATGAAGTTCGACACAACTATTACAAAAGGCATCTTGAACTTGTTTACCAGCAGACGAGTGAAGCTACAAGTTTCAGTAGCAGGCAGCCAAAGCGCGCTACTTACATTTGTGATCCAAACATTGTAGGCTGCTACTCATGGCACAAGCAACACATAATTTGCAACAATAATACATGAGGTAGATCAAAATAAAGTGCACTGCGATATTCACAGAGTGAGGGATAGTGTAGTTTACACAACATTTACTGCCACGTATCAAATGGAGCGCTTAGTCTGCACATAGCTATCATAAATGAAGTGCAGAAAAGTAAACAGCAGAAGGAACAAGTGCTCAATGCACTGACCAGGGCTGGTCACAGGAACGCTCGTGGAACACAAGAACAGGTCCAAAGACATTAAGGTTTGACTAAATGTCACGATGTTGCTGTCGTTGTTTGGTAACATGGTATTACACAAAAGACATAGCACATACTGAAGCACCAAACGCACTAAAAAATCTCTCATGCATCTAGTATGCATAAAATGCATTTGTAAGAAAGACAGAAAGGAACCAAGAACGGGGAGGTTAAAGGAGTACTGACGCGAAAATTTTACATATTGTATTTTTCTGTTGCAGTGAGTAGCAAAAGACCTACTTATCACAACTGAAAATCTTGCGTTCTTGACCGCATGACGGTTAATTATATGGCCCAGTTGCAGTTTCAGTTTCAGAGAGAGCCGAGACCTAGCCTGGCTTGTTTGTAAACACAGCTGTTCGCGTGAACTCACAAAAGAGTGAAACATTGGCCTTGCGCGCTGTACATGGCATCACAGTGACAACTGCAGGAGAGAGTGCACGCAAGGATCACGGCAGCCAACACAATCTTGTGACATAGGTGGTTGGTTGTTTACGTTCAAACCAAGTCGATGTCGTGAGGTGCTCCATTTCGCATTCAGTTGTGCGACGCAAACCTTGAAATTAATTTTAAATATGTTGGAGGCCGTATCAGCCATTGATTCTGTAAATGATGTGCGCGTGTCCATGCAAACGTATATCTCGCAAGTTAGTACCTCGCCTTGAAAATTTTGTGTCAGTACTCCTTAAAATTTAGGACTTTGCCAAGCTGACTAGTACCTAACACGAGGGGATGGAAATGGTACATTGAACGGTAGAAAAGTAGTTACAAAAGGGAGGGTTTGGATAATACATGGCCATTACATAAGGGTTGTGTTGCAAAAGACAAGTACCGAAGTGATGCCCGTGTGGTTGGCAAGCATAAGGCCGCTGACTCTGTGCTGGGTCTGGACGTACGGTGACTTGCGGGACAGTGCCACCTGGATGCTGGCGGGGCCCCAGGGAATGAACTGCACCAGCTTGCGCTCACGGATCCTTTGCAGACTCTTGTGCACCTGCACAGCACAGAACACTTACACTTAAAGCTCGGTACTATAACCAAGTTGCTAAAATTAGACTAGAAATGCCATAAGTATGCTTGAATCATGCAGCAGTGCCATAACTAACTTCTGTATCATAACAAAAAAAAAAAAAATGTTGAACCAGAGATTTACGAGCTGCGACTTACAAGCAGTGCCAGTGAAGCCCTCTTCACAGTGGCTGTACACAAAGCGTAAAGCCGAAAGAAACCGTGGTAATAAGAGCTAAACGAAATTATCACACTCATTCTGCTGCTGCAGCTTGTCATCAAAACCCAGAGTGGTGCAATGCTGAAGCCATCATGTTCACAAACCACTTGCTCACTCAGTCCAATGAAGGTGCAACGCTGAAAACCATCGCACACCACAAGAGCAAAACAGCTTCAGTCCATGAAGCCATGTGACAACAACAAGGTCGGGCGATGAGCTAAATGGCGGGAATTCCATTCATGGTGGCCATGCCTTCCGCTTTACGACAAAGTTTAAAGAATCGTGCAAGATTCAGTATGGTGTTGCAAACTTTAGTTGCTGATATGCGCTGGACAAACTGAAGTCTTGAAATGTGCTTTATCACAGAATGCTCGCATAATTTTACGGAAATGGTAACAGCGCATGGCTGGTAACTGCAAGCAGCAAAAAAGAAGAGAAAAAAAGAAAGTTGGTTGGCTAAGTAACACTTGTTGCAACAGTGCACATACCAAAAAACATAAAAACACTGTAATTTGTGGAAAAAGCCTTTTAGTTCCAACTGCTTTTGCTGGGAACTTGAACTTATCATAATCTTCAGAGTACACAATAATTTCTTTCAAATCCGAGATCACGGAGAGAGACACAATATTATGAAATAACCAGTGTTGTCCTTTGTTTGCAAGACACTAGACTTGTTGGTGACATCCATTTCCTGAATCATCGCGATCACTTGCAAGGTAAGCGAGATCTGATGCGTTTAATACTACAGTAAAAGCTCGTTAATTCGAACTCGAAAAGGACTATAAAATTGTTCGAATTAAGCGGGGTTCGAATTAGTGGGCGGGCACTAGAATGAATGGACATCGCACCACACTGCGAGGGCAGAACCCAAAGAAGCCACATCTGGAATTGTTATTGCGAACTAGGCGCTACTACATGTTTGTCGCAGGTGATTTCGTAAATTAAGTTCATGGATCTCTAACAGCGAACAGAATTAATTTATCAGTCAGTGATACACTAGAAAGAAGCATGGACATGCATTAATGTGAGCAGTGAGCCTTAATGTGAAATATGCTATTTATGCTCCAAAACACGTTAATGCAATCAAAATTAAAAGTAATCAGTAATTTGCATTTGCTTGCGTTTCTTTTGTTGCGACTCGATGAACATCGTTTGAGCTTACCCAAGAGCTGCAGCGCAGCATCCAAATTCTCATCTGCTGAGAAATGCTGCTGTTTTGTTGTTTCGCATCTCTAGTAAATTTGGTTTGGTTTGGTTTTGCAACACACTGTGATCACTTTGGCCCAACTTCTGTGAGGAGCAATAAAAACCAGGGACTCCCAGTTCGAATTAACCGTTGTGGATACTGAAGTGTTTGAACTATCGGGAGTTTTCCCCCATAGAAATACACAGGGCTGTGCTGGGACCAGTACATCAGTTCGAATTAACCAAGTTCACATTAACGAGCTTTTACTGTACTACCACTTCTACGGCTACTCGCACTTATTAATCGACATATGGTGATAACAAAAACACCACATCAGGCGCCGATTCAAAGCGCAGAATAGGGCACTACGCTGCATAGAGACAGTAGAAAAGTGCGCAATATGATGCGCTGATGTTTCCCCATGCTCTCCTTTTCTGCTATTGTGAAGGAGAGTGCGCAAGTGCACCCTTGCCCCCAGCTGCTGCCAGAAAAGCCATTATGATGCACGTGTGAGATTTGAAAAAGTTGAAAAAAGCCCGCGCAACTTGACCATATGACTGCTCACCTAAAACTTCCCTCACGACCACAGTGAAACTTCCGTTATATTGAAATTGCAGGTAAACATGTTTCGTTATGTTGAAGCTAAAAATGCATGGTGCTCTATGAACAAAAATATAAAAAGTTAAATATTTTGTTACACTGAGAACTTCATTACATTTAAGTATGTTACATTGAGGTTTAACTACTACTAGACACCATTGAAGCTCAAGCTCGAATTGAGCAAGATATCAGCTGAGTGTTGCTACACAAACACTTTTCACTGTGACTTTGCCAACATGGATCTATTCAAATGCTATCTGCGCAGTAGGAAGGAATTTTACCCAATGTAAGGCAGAACTCGCCCTACATCATACGAACGAATGAACAACGGCATTCCTAGTCTATCACTATTGAGAAATTGTAGCCTAATTGAGCTCGACTGCAGTCAAAACTGCCCTGCGTGAAACTGGTGCATATATATTACATGGTCAGGCAACTTGGACATATAGTTTGGAACAAAAAAGAAATCAAGGAGCTCCAAGGAGATCCTATAAACCTCCGCATGTGAGTTCTTTCGAGTGACATTTATATGAAACTAAGGCTGAGCCAGACGCTACGCTTGCTTTTCAGAAGCAACTGGCTTCTGCTTTCTCTTGTGTGATGAGCTCACCTGTGTCGGATCCACCTCGCCCTGGATGATGTTGAGGATGCTGATGTAACAATGGCAGGCCGCGCGGTCGTGTCCGATAGACACCATCATGTTCTTAGGCTGCAGTAGCCGCCTCATCACGTCAAGCACGGTTGTCTTGCGTACACTGGGTGCCTGCATGCAAGGAACAAGGTGTGGTTCTCCCAATGCGAATATTCGGTAGAGAACACTGACCAAACATCACCAAACTTTGATTATCAAACGAAACATTTGTAGTGTTTACGTTATTCAATAAAATAAGCTTTGTATGTTCTAGAGTAAGGGCTGCACTGCCAGCTTTTCAGTTCTAAATTAGAAAAAAAGAAAAGAAAAAGAGAGTTGAGTGCCTCCTAAAGAGTTGGTGTTGCCAGTCATATTTTTGTGAAACACTACTGGAACAGTGTCAGACATTGTACATCGTCCAAGCTAGACGTTATGGCACAGTGTATGCCAAGCAGCATGGCAAGCTTGAAACCAGCCACAACTTCGGAGATGATGAAGCATACCTAAGTTCACACTAGTACACACATAGAAAGCAGATCACAGGAACAAATAGATCATGAAAACAGTCATGTTCGCTCTTCTGATACGGAGATTACAGAATTAATTTGCAATTGGAGAACCTAGACCTAAGTAGCCCACCTTTGTGCAGGGGCTCCGCCTCATAAAAAAAATTGCAAAATGAAGTCTGGTCCTTACAAGAGGACACATGGCAATCTTAGTTAAATACTATGTTGTGAAGAAAATGTTAATACATGATGGTGAGAGCGGTTGCACCTCAGAAATGCAGCAGGTGCGGCACTGCAAGCTTTCCGTAAGCTCCGAGCACTGTGCTGGTGTCATCAATGTACTGCCCTTAGCAGCGACACTAATAGTATGCGTAAGTGACGCGAGTAGTGGTGAAAAACAACACACGCAGGCACTGGGCCATCAGGTGCAGCATTTTCATTCAAGTTGACCAAACTCTAGTGGGATATTGGGTACTCTCAAATGTAGTGAAACTTTGGCATGATGAACGTGGGCATAAGCATCTCTTATGGGGAGCAAGATGCACTCCCGTAACTTCCCCCCAAAGATAGAAACTCCGAGCAGTTCCAATGGCCTTATGCGTTCCATCCTGAACATGTAGTATGCTGCTGTAAAAACCTCGTGCAAATAATGACCATGCATAAAGAATGAACTATCCGCAAATATATTTCCACATTTCTATCGCAATAACGACCGACACTTTGTGCTCCTCACACAACGCAAGGTTAGTGCAGCTTCCAAATGAATTGGAAGCAAAGCACAAATGGAGGCCGCTTTATATCTACGCTATCTGAAACTAGGCCCTTTGCAAGGCCGAAAATTGAAAATTTCACGGCAGAAAAAAGTAGCAACAGGCAATGCCACTGGAAATATGAATACGCCAGCCTCGCTTCAACAAAGGGGCTTGATATACAGACAGTGATGTCTGGTGTGCTCTCACCTCGTGGTCAGTCGTGAGTGGTGTGTAGCCCGTCATCAGGAAGTGGAGCTTTGGTGTTGGAATCAGGGGTGCCACGAGACCGATGAGGTTGTTGTTCATGTAGCTGGGATACCGAAGGGTGGTCGTGCTCACCGACATGATTGTTGACACCTGTAGCCAGAGTGATAGAAAAAAAGGAGGAAGAGGGTTCCTCCTCTAGACTAACTGCACAAACACACCTGAAATCAAGAAAGCTTCCTCTTCCTCCCTCCCCAACACTAACAACACTTAGTTGTCTGGCAAACATTTTTATGTTTATTTGACACTGCCTAACCATATATTACCCAGAAATAATAGTACCTAACTAATACGTCACACATCGTTAAATTGTGGGGACAGAGGAAAGCAGGCGCTGTCCTACGGACTTAGAATGGTCTTTATAGAAGCATTTGTAAAGCACGGACAGCTCAAGATATGTTAAAAAACCTTATGTTGACGTACACATTGCAGGTGTCCGCAGGTCTAGTTTTCCAACAAGACATGGCCGCTAATGTTCTCTGTAAAGAGTTCAGGTTTTTTGCATGAACAGATTTTTTATTTTCCCAGGCCCAGCAGATTCGCCAAAAAAAAAAAAAAACGGATTTGTTTTATTTTTACAGCAGGAACTACAGAAGTTTGGATGGCTGTCTATGGCTTGGAAGGCAAGAAAAAAAAAGGACGTCAACAGTTGTTCTTCACTTTCTGTCATTATGCCCAACACAGGTGTGCCCAGCAAGTGGCGCAGCATTGCTGCAGCAAACGTACAACATCCGTGTTTCCACTACATTTGTGCTTCAGTGCATATTAAAAAAAATACGGAAGAATTCAAAAGAAATGATGCTTTTTCATTGTTAAAATAATCTCTTTTAAAGCTTCCAAACACATTCAGAGGTGGCAATTTATGAAAAATGATTGAGATGAACACATCGCTAAGATAGGCACAGTGTGCTCGAAGCATTGTGCAACAATTTTTGCGGCAACTGAATGTACCACGCAGTTATTTTTTTATGAAACATGGTTGCAAATGATTCATGCAAAAATGTAATATTCGTTCCAGTAAAATTTCCAAAAGTCTTCTAGTGGGAAGTGTTCTTTCCACCACCTAGTAGGTGCACAAAAGAACAAAAAAAGTAAGTACTGATATATTTTTGCGGCAGTAGAGGGTGCCACTGAAATAAAAAATTTTGAAGGTTCTGCAAAATAGTGGCATAGTTCTGTAGTAAAAAAATATCCCCCAATGGACTTGACACGCACATACAGAAGGTGTGAAGCATAGTTCTTACCATCCATTAATGATTAAAGGGTTAAAAGGCCAGTTCAGTCGTTACGTTTTTTTCAACTAATGGAATTCTGCTTCATTATAAATTGAACAGAGTATGCAGTGAAGAAGGGAGACTTTATGGCAATGAAGAAGTCTAATTCATTCTACGTCCTAAACGGCACTCACCAGCGTGTTAATGTGTGCAAAAGATGGGTTTTCAATGTGCAGACGGTCAACCGCAATCTGGTTGAGAGCAGCGTTGTCGAGGACGACTACAGAGTCTGCGTTCTGCGTGAGCCTATGTAAAGTGAGCAGGGAGTTGTAGGGCTGGACCACCACGTCGCTCATCTCATCCTGATTCGGGAACACAGAGTATGTCTGGATCAACTTCTTTGGGAACCTGGAACACACCACCGTAATTAAGCATAAGTGTGGTAAGCTGGCCCAGTTGGTAATGGTTCATTGCTCCTGCATCTCTTGCGCAAGCTCTCTATATAATTTCATGTGCAGTAAAAGCTTGTCAATTCGGATTTCACAGGATCGGAAAAAATGTCTGAATTAACCAAATGCCAAATTATCGAAAGTATCAAGGAAACAATAAACAAGTGTCTATTACATCAATGCATTTTCATTTTCTTGATGAATACGTAAATCCAGTACTTATTTTGCATAACAGCAGTGTAAAAGCTGCCATTTTTTTCATTCGCGACTTCATTCACAATGTGACCGTGGCTCAAGACCCCCCCCCCCTTGTCTTAAGCCGAAACGTGCTCTGAACCCATTCCTTACTATGCGCTGTCGCCACCAACACCACCACGCGCACGTGGCGATAATTTTTTCGCTGGAAAAATGGCCGGCAACTGATCATCCGTCGCAATGTAGCAAGCGGGTTTTATGCCAGCATGCGGACTGCGGCTGAAGCTCTTCGCCTTCAACAGCTTCCACCATGCTCGAGTTTTGTGGTCGAAACTGTGGTCGCGTAAGACACGATCATAGCATCCACGCAGTTCTGAAGGCACGCGCGCAGCCTATGTCCAGAGTCAAAACGAAACTGCTGAGCACCGCATCTGTTACTGAATAAATCTCACTCACTAATGCACAATCATGGATGGCGACTATGCAGTTCAGAAGGCACGGAGCCGTTTTGTTTGCGAACACGGTTTTAGCTCCTTTGCGATGCACATTTGCGGTACCCTGTGCTTGGCGCACTCCGAGAATCGCCCGAATTAATTGGGTTGTGGCCAAATATGACCGAATTAACGAGAGTTTGACGCCATAAACAATACATATGCTTGCCGGAGAACATGTCGGAATTATAAGATTTTCTGAATTAACGAGCTTTTACTGTAAATAAGGAATAAAGCTTCAGTTGTTAGTGAGCGCTTGTATGTCTCCTTCTACCGTGTTTTGTCCTTTCTTGCGCTGTTCCGCAATGAATTAATTAAGCATGCTAAGCAGCAACATCGCAAACACATTTTACGAACACGTAGTTGGCAAGCAGAGAATGTCAGCATGCCACTGCTTTTATGTTTCGATTAAGCGTAATCAACATTGCTATGCTTCTGTTTGTTTCATTGTCCATTTTTTTGTGTTGTTAATCGTGAATAATAAAAATCAAGCTCCTCAGAATACCTTAAGAGGAGGAGGGTGGCATGTAGTGGCATCTTCAATAACGTTCTTATTCACACAAAGCAAAGGCCGTCACCAGAAAAAATAGAATATTTTTGTAGTAGGTAAGAAATAAAGTGCCAGTCATGGACACTAAAAAGGTGACATCGAAATACCTGTCGTTGAGGTGTTCAAGAATGTACGAGCCCATCCCAGAGCCTGTTCCCCCAGCGATTGAGTGGCAGAGCACAAAGCCTTCCAGGGAGTCACTACCGTCGGCTTCCCTGTCAATGATGTCAAAAACGTCCTCATGGAGACGTTCACCCTAGGTCCAGAAGAAAATGAAATAAAGGATGCCATTATTCAGAAAAAACAATGACAAAGAAAGCACATTTATGTGGAGTGAAAGCCGACTTTAAAGAAATGTTGCAATGAGAATGCAAACACGATGGTATTTCATGGCACCTTGGCAGCACTGCTAGGAAAGCAGGCCATTAAACACTGTTCATCCTTTTGTACAAGGCTATGTCATTGCCTTGAGTGATCTAATCAGGATACCACTAACAACAGAATGAATGAATGAATAAGCTTTATTAAAAGTCCGGCTGTTTCCTTCGGGCGAGGCGGGGGAAGAGGGGATTAAACCCTGTCTCGTCTCACCCTCCGTCGATGATGATGGCGTCAGGTGACGGCTCTAAGTCCTTGGACAACAGAGGGACAAATTATTGCTATGCTAGAGGTGTTAGCTGGGCTGATGGCCTGGAATGCTACTAAGGAGCTGGGTAATGAGTAGGCACCCTGATAACAGGCAAAAATGCATGTACTACATTCACAGACACACACAAGTGAAATGAAGATATTCGTATGCAGTTTCATAAGCTCTAGCACTGGGCCTTAGGAGCACCAAAAGCACGCATACTTTTCCACGGACTGAGAAATGTACCGCAGCGCCATTCATGATTTGCACTGCAAACGTGGTGTTCAGAGATTATCTCTCCGACAGGTAGTAGTACCAACAGCAGTCACATTTGTAGACATCAAGTGCCTGAGGAGCATTATTAATGAGAACTAACAGACAATAATGCCAAGGAAAGTATAGGGGGTGTTATTTGCAGTAATTTGGATATAAATGTGAAGAAAGTAAAGTGGACGAAAAGATAACCTGCCGCCAGCATGTACTGAACCTGCGACCTTCGAATAAAGTGTCCGATGTTCTTATATATGCTCTTATAACGCACAAAGTACATTGACCAGTTTGCCCAATGACTACCAGCAACAAAAGCACATATATAAGAGGCTTCCTTGGATGCCATTATAACTAGTCAACAATAATGACAATGGTAGAGGCTTCCTGTAGAAAACCTAAACCATGCAGACAAAGAAAAGACAGTACAAACTGTTCATTGCTCTTCGTGCACGCCTAACTTTTTTTTCTACAGTGGACGAAATGCTCATACTGTATGCGCCGAAGATCTGATAGACCCCGGGGACGCAATTCCGTAAGGATGCCTTCGGATTGACCACATGCCCTCCTGTCATTCCACATTCATCTAACTGAAACAGGTGCGGAGCAGAGGCGACAAAGCACGAATAAGCATCAACATCGGACAAGCCACAGCTGATGTCTTTTACAAACATATGAATGCGCATACCTGCGAGTAACCGACGGCCCAGTTGTTTCCAGCGCCGCCTCCGGACTGCGAGAGATAGACGTTCTCCTGGTTGTACAGCTTCGCATACGGCGAATTCATGATCGTGTTGATCACTCGTGGTTCCAAGTCTAGGAGTACAGCTCGTGGAATGTAATGTTGATCGTCGGCCTGCGAGAATCATTTTTTTTTTTTTTCAATGGAAAGAAACCTCTAAGTCGCGCGTGAAAGCGACGCAACGGGACAGCTCAAACGATCGAAGGCCAAGATCATCGGTACCTGGTAAAAGAAGACGTCTTTTCTGTCTATGCCGTCAGTTGCGAAGCTTTCCAGGACACCCTCTAAACGAGATAAGACGATGTTAGATTCTTACAGGGTAACAGAAACGGGGGAAGAATAAAACAAACGGTACCTGGGCTGATGCCATGCTCGGCACACAGCTTCTTCCAAAATTCGAAGCCAACTGAAACAAATGATACCGTTCGATTAATTTAACGCTGTGTCTAAAGGTACGTCGGACGTACCCGAATCCCAAAAGCTAAAGGAACGTCGGACGTACGCGGAACCGAGAGTCTAGAAATACGTCGGTCGTACCCGAATCCCGAAAGCTAAAGGTACGTCGGACGTAGCGGAATCCCAAAAGCTGAAGGTACGTCGGACGTACCCGCAACTGGGAGTCTAACAGATACGTCGGCCTTCGCGATGTTGTCGCACTCGTCGACGGGCGGGTCGCGGCTACCGATTTTTGCAGATATACGACGCAACAAGCCTTTGTACGAGTCTGTTGACGTAAAAGACCGACAAGGAGCAAGCCGGGCGACCACTGCTGACAATGAAAACTTTGAGCATCGCGTGTGTGACGAAGGGCGTCGCGGTCGCCTGCCGTGGACTTCTGTCAGTCGCCAGTGTTTCACATGGCGCGATGACAGCGAAGTCGCTCCGTTCGGCTTAATTTCACATGTGCTGCGAATGGTCTGCGACTGGCGTGGCGAGCAAATTGCTTGCTGCCGTTCTTTGTGGCAGACACTGCATAATTTTTCAGACGAATGTAGAAATATGTGCGTTATGATTAAGCTTTCATAAACGGTAACGAACAGCACGCGTGCTCTTCCATTTATAAACACTTTGCATACATACATACAAAGAACTTTATTGGAGTCCTGAGCGACATGATTAAAAGAGGCCAAGAGACCTCCCCAGTCAAGTGAGTGGCTCCACCCATGTCGGCACCTGGAGATGATGACTCTCGGCGACGACACGAGCCCTCTGGACGGCCTGGATTTGGTGAGCAAGATCGGGATTGCGCAGTCGCTCATCTCAGCTGACCGCGTCGTGTAGAGTGGAGCCCACGTTAAATGGGCACAGCTAGAGCGTATAGTCGAAGGAGCAGGTTTCGTGCCTGGAAACGCTTGTCCAATCTAATACACGTCGGCGCAATTTTAACGGCTCGGCCGGCTTAGCGGGTACGTCCCGGTCGCGGGTACGTCCGACGTAGTACCTTCAGCTTTTGGGATTCCGCTACGTCCGACGTATTTCTAGTCTCTCGGTTCCGCGTACGTCGGACGTACCTTTAGCTTTTGAAATTCGGGTACGTCCGACGTACCTTTAGACACAGCGTTAATTTAAATCAGTCCCATCGCGTTAAAGTGGTATGCACGAATGCTTTGCAATGCGGGAATATGGCAAGAGCTCAAAAGGACTGAGCTTCATTAAAGCCAGGATTCGCTGTAATATGGGAGTGTTTGTAGCACGCGTTATTCCCGCCACAAACGGTCAACAAGCGTCGGACTCGATGCAGCGGACGCTACCGCCTTACTTTGGTTGCCGCATTGGCCCAGCTGAAGCATAATCATCTCCCGTGGCATCGTGTCCCTGGCTGTGGTCACCGACGCACTGCAATATCGGCGAAATAATCCAATGTATCGGACACACACACACACACGGAGCAACAACAGTTTGTTCTAATGTTCTAATGATCGGTTTGGGTTTTACATTGCGCGTGCGTGCGACATCTCTCACGTGACCATCTTCTAGGCACCTAGGGTACCTAGGGACAGACAGAGAAACCTTGAGTTACTGTAGAAACGTAAAGTTACTCTGTATATACGAGAACTCTACGGGAGCATATATCTAATGTCCCTGTATATTATAGTGAACTAGAATCACTTCTAGTAATCAGTTGTTCTAGTAACGTTGCCAGTAGAGGAACCAGAGTCGCCTAGGGATTTTTCATAATAACATTGGTGGCGCCATCACTTGTTCGAGGGTGCAACTGCAGCGTGGTCTTCGCACTACGCACGTGTGCGTGCGAGTAGTGCAGTGGTGCAGTGTCCATTGGTGTCTGTGTGTGTGTGTCTTGTTGAACATGACTGAGGAACTTGATGTGTCCGACAAAAGCGACAGCGAGGACGAGGTAATTAGACTCGCAACGCTGCTCTTGTGCCCCAAGTCCTGTCAGAGATGTGCAGGTTCTTTCGATCTCTGGAAATGAAGATGTCACTGTTGCGTGGTGCATTCTCGGTGACGATTCGGCGAACATGTGCCGTCCGTGGCATATTCGTGATGTACTTGTTCTATGGGATGCTCTTCATAGGGGATGTTCTTTTGTGTGCTGAAGTCAGCGTTACTATGTCCGTTGTTCAATACCAGAACCTTGTTCCAGGAAGTTTAGTGATCTTTAGCTGGCGCATTTCTAGGCACCTTCGTTCACGGATAGCGACGAAACCTGGACTGTATTCTCGAACGTGCGCTCACAATTTCACGTTATGTAAACGTTTAGGTTGACGAATGAATTCTGTCTGTTCGTGCACCTGTCCTGATTGAACCTACGATTCAGATGTTTCCGTTGAAATGCCGGATATTGAGGCATTCACGCTTGTGAACGTTTGAAGGATTGGTGTTTCGCGGGTGTACTGCGCATAACGCCAACCCGACCTTTTATTTTCATCTCTTTCGGAGTACATTAACTGTTTTCTTGACTTGTGGTAGACCTTGCCTCGTATAAAGTGACGTATGTTGCCACAGTACTAACAGGGGATGAGTTTCCTTTGATTTGCAACACAAGTCGTGTGCGCCATTCATGCTCCAGACTGTGCTGCGAATGACATCTTAAGGCACCAGTAGTGTGTCACACAGTCGCATGTTATTTTTTATACAACTAGCGCATGTTGAATTATACGCAGACTATTGTGTTGTCCCTGACAGTGCTTGCAGTAGTAAATACACAGTGGCGACTAGTGGAAATCAGATATTTCTTGCTTCGTTTCATGGAAGAAAAAACCTGCCCTTGCCTATGAGCTACAAACTGCATTTAAAATGATTCAGTTTTAATCTGCACTACACCCTACGGAGCCATCATATCTCCAACGAAAATCCATTGCTTCGACTAGTGCTTTTGCTACAGAGCTTGCGGAGACATGTATTGAAGTGTGTTTATGTTAATAACCCATTCTGTCTGTCTGTTTTTGTAGTGTGCCTTCTCGTCGGACTTTCATTTTGTGGACACTGCAGCCGAATACTTTCATGACACATGGAGTGATCTGACAAAGCTCGTCAAAAAGAAGAAGACAGTGAAGATAGATGAGAAAATATCAAGGGCGATAGCGAAACGCAAGGTATGAGCATTTTTGTGATAGTTGTTTTTACAACAGTTGATCTGTTCATCATAAGGGGGTTAAAGATACTTTGGTGGTATAGGAGGTATTCGCTGAGCTCGGCCCGTCAGGCGGCGCCAGCGAATGCTTACCTCCGGCCACCATAGCCGTGGTCATTCAGTAATCCGGCATATGACTGTGATCTTTTGTGAAATGATGAGAAAAGATGTCAGCACAACACACACGGCCAAGCACCTTGGTTGTAACCCTACATTTATGGCCAGCTCCGATACGGGGCCCTTGCTCACAATGGAAGCATATGAAAGGGGAGTCTACCATGTAAGTGTGAATATATGGTGCTAAGAGCGAGCATAAATGCAAGGAAGGCTCATGTCATTGCAGTTCAACGTGGTATCACTAATCTTGATTAGTAATGACTCAAGTTGAAGCAACGAGGTTATATTTTTTTCAGTGGCTCGCTCTTCAAAATGATGTGTGTTGCGATAGTATCACCCTTATCACTTTAACTTGGAGTGCTATACCCTTTCACATGCACCTAAGTGCTGTTTCTCCTTTCCCTACAGCTATTGTCATGGCAGTAGCACTTGGTTTACCTGACACCATTTAATAGCATTACATGTATCAAATAACACTGAACAGTAGTTATGCCAAATATGAAAGAGACCATGAAATATTTCATTTCACTTTCTCTAGAAACTAAAACTATATTTCTATTCAATTTGATACCCACTGTGGTAGCTTTGCAGCTAAATGTTTCACTGCCAAGCTTGAGGATGCAGGATCTATTCCAGGCCATGACATCTATGTACTTAGATTTAGATGCACGTCAAGAAACCCCAGGGGGTGGAAATTAATCTCAAGTCCCTCAGTATGGCATGCTCTGTAATCATGTTGTGGTTTTGGCATGTAAAGCACCGTAATTACACTAATATATAGCAAGCAGAATATGCTCAGGTGAAAAAAAATGCAACAAAAAATTACATCTCTGGCCACATGTTAGCAGGCCGTCACTTTCCATATAGATATTTTCACTGTTGCGTAAAAATGTATGAGACACATTAACACAAGAATCACCATGTTGTTTAGTGTGAGATGCTTGACTTACCTCACATGCACATTGCTGTTCAAAGTGCCCTGACTGTGGAATTTTTAAGAATTGGCTGACATCTACGTTTCACATTGGCATAACCTTGTTATGTGTGCTTATAACGCTGTAATATGGCTAGTATAATGCAAAGCATTTGTAATCAGATGTGTGTCATCAGGCTGGATGAGAACTTCAATGTGCTCCTCTGTATTGCTGTGTTAAAGTGTCTTTTTCTTTCATCAGAAGGCCCCAGAACTCAATAATGACCAGTGCATAAATTTGTCACCAATATTCTGGTGCATTTTATATGGCAGCACATTGTGCATAACATGTCAACGTCTGTTGTTAATTATATTAGGAATTATGAACATGGGTTTTACGTGGCCTATGTGTTGCGGCTATGAATGTGTACTTTCTCTCTGCAGTGTTTTTAATGTTTCTTGAGTAAGTTATGTAAGTTTGCAGCATGTAAAAAATAAATCAAAGTGTATGTGACTGAAGGGGATAATATAAATTAAAATTCGTATATTACAGTAAAGTGTAGTATATAGTAAAAACAGTTCTCACCTTGATTATAAAAGTTTCGCTTGGAAAATGTTTCACGGTGCTCCCTTTTCTCTTTCTTTGTGTTGGAGACATTTCTATTTTGTCACTTTAATGTGTCATGCTTCTTCAATTGTTTGAAATGTTTGCATTTCCAGTCAAAGGATGTAGAAGATAATGCCGTCTCACAAACGAATGGGGAAGAAGAGGAGGAGGAGGAGGAACATGTAAAAGGTTAGCTTCAGTACCTTGACCTCTTTGCCACTTTGAAGTCCTGCTGTGTTAGTATGTTAATATTATTAACATTAACTATGTATATGCTGGCCGCCTTTCACGCCGTAATTGTGATTCTTCTCATGCTGTTCTTGTATTACCGACTTCCGCTAATTAGGATTGATAGACTTCATTATTAACAAATGTGTTTAGTAGGACTTCGAATGTACACTGTTAGATAAAAGGCCCACACACAGATCAGTTGACTACCCATTTTGTTCATGCACACTTCACGAGTCCTTCCTGATACGGTTAACACATCATCATGCCAGCTATTCTCACTGATTGTCTACAGGGATATATGCCTGCTGTTTTACATTCCTAAAACATACCTGTGTAGAAATTCTGAATTCTTCGAAGCACTTCAGAATGATATTCAGAAAAGACACCACAGGGAGTACTTCTCTGTCTATGCCTTCAATTATGCTTGAATGGTTCAGACTTCAATTTAGTGTCTACGTCTTCAGTTGCACTCAAATGTTTCTCTCTTCATTTACACTCAAACCTCAATGCAATGAACACGGATATAACGAATTATTGCTTATAACGAAGTAGATGAAGAATAGTCTTGTCACAGTGTTATAAATATACGTTTATAACAAATTTTTGGATATAACGAACTTATTTTTGTGTCAGAGGCAACTTTGTTATAATGAGGTTTGTGTGTATGCCCATACGCTTCGCTTCCAGTGTGCCCAGCATTACTAGCATTACTACTTCTCTGTTCACAGCAAGTCACTAGGCGAGGAATTTAGTTTTAGCTAAAATAATCTTCAAGGCGTCTTGGGTCTGTGGTTTCACCCTGCCCACCATCCTTTTTCTCTTCTGATGATTCTGCAAGCTACAGTGCCTACTGATGCATGTGCCAGCCATAGTATTTCTCTTGCCTGTGCACTTGGTAAGCCTGTCGAAGAAGCAACAGTGTGATGATCCAAAGCCGTTTGGGATGTTTAACCTAATCATCTACACCCCCAAGATGAATGAAGAAAATGTATGTCACTTTTGCACGAGTACAAGGTGAACCAAGCTGCTCAGCTTTTCGTTAACTCAACAATCACATGAGGTCAACGGACAGTGAGCCCAGGGAAAGCGCAGGAGGAATTATCTTTGGTTTTGGTTGTTAACGTGTAGATAATAGGGAGAAGGGGAATGGAAGTGGACATGAAGACAACCTGCTGCCAAACCAATATCTTACATATCCCGTTTGATGCTTCACCAATTGGGCTACAGTGGCGGATGTCCTTCCATCTGCTTTTTTGGGTATTCATTTATGTCGACTAGATATGGCCCTGGTGGTGCATGTGTAATGCTGTTTTGACCGCAGGCAAACTTAAGTGCACGCAATTGGCTAATAAACCCTAGAATGTTGCCTCAAGGCATCAAGGCTGCCCGATTTGAGTCCCTCATACTGGTAATGCAGATGTGGGTTCAGCTTTTGTTGGCCGCGAATTGACAATTTTACATTTTCATTCCTTTATCGTACCTATGGTTTGATAAAACTTACATTTTGTTTCTACTATGTATTTCTCAGCTTCACTGTCTGTTAACCTGGATTATGTGACCAGCATTTCATTTTTGTAGTTATGCCACGGCTTTCGAGACTGCTAGATTGCAGCCCTCGTGCTTGTGCGCTAAATTGCAGTTGTATGTGATTAACAATGACGACCCATAAACACACCCGCAAAGGCACAGTGATTTGACGGCTCACCGGAGAGCTGTGTTGGTGAGGCTGGTGGAAACAAGCATTTCTAAAATGTATTTTTAATTTACCACCAGACACCCTGAGGACCAAAAAGAAGAAAGGAAAAGATCCCAGAGCGAAGCAGAAAGCAATCACTGTGGAAGGGGTTGAGGTATGGACTGAGATTGGCATACTATTTAATCTGTAATGCATCATTAGCTCCAGATTTTGTTGAAAAGCTAGGTGATCAGTATGCAGGTTTTATATATGTCTCTTTGAACTTCCATTAGAAGTAGATTGCTTTTTTTTAATAGCTTGTCAGGGACACATGAAATTGTCAATTGAAGAGTTATACATGCAGTATAGTTCAGTGCAATGCTAGTTGTAGTAAGGTGGATTGCTGTGCAATAACGTGAATTACAGTGCAGAGTCGAGTAGCATCTAGTTCAAATCCAGAAACAAGCGTGTGTGTGAGAATGGGTGCACGCATTGCACGGCAATGCCTTCCCCATGTTTTCTCTACTATAATAATTTATGCGAGTACCTTGGCTTACTAGCATGATTTTGTTATCATTCTAGCACCTTCATGTGATGTTTAGATTAGTGTTTGGGTGGGTACAAGTTTCTCTGTGTGTGGACTGCTTGCTACGCTTTGAAACAATCAATTGTGACGTAGTTATGTCTACGAACTTTTAATCTTCCTCTTTCGGTGGGTCGCTGCTGTTTTTTCCAGAATGAAGAAGATGAAGCTGAAGACGTGACGCAGGCATTCTTCGGTGATGAGGGCACCTCATTTCAGCAGATGAATTTATCCAGACCCTTACTGAAGGTGCGTCATTTACTGATCCCTGAATAGATTGAAATGGCAATTTTTTTAGGTACCGCAACAGCAGTGCTTTGAACAGGAATGTATTATATTTGTAATAAACATTTAGCACCTTGAGTAATAAGAGAATCCGTAGAAGATCTCACCAAACTTGAATGGTCATATTTTACTTCAGCAATATTTTTTTTCATTTATTTATTTTTAAAGCTTTGTGGATTGAAAGTCTTAAGGATAGAGCTGGACAGAGCTGAGTCTAGGGTCAGAGCTGCAAACCCAGGTGCTAGTAAATATTTTTGTATGTATGTTTGTATGATCACATTGTTCATGGCCTTGTAGAATTAAGTGGAACTTACTTTAGTTTATACTTTACAATAGCCAGACAGAAAGAGATAAAGATTCATAATCTAAATGGTACCAGGAAATGGGCTTAGTTTGTACACCTTAAAAAGCTTGAACCAGAGGAACGAAGATGCCCATCAAAAAGGACAAGTGTTGGTCATGTTAAGGTCTCTTTTGAGGTGTTTGAGTGTTTCCCTTTTGTACTGAAAAGAACATCTATGTGGAAATGTTAGTTATACTCATTTAGTCCAATGAACACTCATTCTTTTCCCGTCATTCCAGGCACTGACTGCCATGAACTTTGTCTACCCAACACCAATCCAGTCATCAACGATACCGATGGCACTCCTAGGCAGGGATATTTACGCATGTGCAGCAACAGGAACAGGTGAGATGCCTTGTGCAGAGGAACCCTTTGGCTCCCGAGCACAAGCTTTAGGATTTCTTGCAGTTTGTACCAGTACGTATAGGAATTTATGTTGGTCGTCTGCATTGCATTAATTGGCAAAAACTGACTGTATGTATTCCATGCTCCTTTTTCTCTCTCTTGCCATGAATCAACAGCCTTTCATGGGCTGGTCTGGTAATTCGTGACATGGCAGGCACCCTCTCATTCCCCCTCCCCCAAAGAAAACATGCATTACTGTCAAAACACATGGTTATACCAGATGTGAGCTGACAAAGCATCTACATTGGCATTGTTGTTATCTGATCTGACTACTATATTCCAACATATGTGTATGATAAGGAATGACTTTTACAATACACATCAAAATTTAATATTTAGTGTGAAGATAAGAAATAAACAGGACTTGTATAATGTCGTTCAATTCAGATATGTTCTGTACATATAAATTGTTGATTAAAATGTCTCAGAAATCTTGGCCATTATTATTTTATTCTGGACCAATTAGAGCGGGAAATATAGCTTTAGTGGGAACACATTCATTCTCGGAGTGTGCTCACTGCAACAGGATTCCTGCTTTGTTGGTACGGTGTGCTGAGATACCTTTCGTTGCTTTAGTGTATACATCTTGCCCGATTCGTTAACATTCACTGCCGTTAACATTCACTGCATGTATTATTGGAGGTCACTCGAGACTGCAATGCGTAATGTGCGATGTGTCAACGTAGGAAAAACGGCTGCCTTCATGCTGCCAGTGCTGGAGCGGCTGCTGTTTCGCCCCAAGCAGGATGTGGTCACCCGTGTGTTGGTCATCGTGCCCACTCGTGAACTGGCCGTGCAGGTCTACCAGGTCAGCCTCCAGTTGGCCCAGTTCACCAACATCATGATCACACTGTCGGCCGGTGAGTCTTGCCTATAGCACTAATTTTTCTTTCTTTTTTTTTTCCCGTGTCGTATACCTGTTGCTTGCAGAGTCTATTCCTGAGGTTCTTGGTGCACTGCAATAGAGCCTTCTCGAGATCTAGTTGCCGAAGGAATCTCCTTTTTTTTTTTTGTCAATTCATTGCTGCCTATACCTCCTCCTTTCAATTATCCTGCTGGAAAATCTGAAGCCAGGCTTGTGTGACAGTTTTGCTCTTTTGAATGGATCGTGAGAACTTTCTCGGTATTGTACACACCCAAGTCCCTGAAACATAGTCGCATTTCTCCAGTGTGTTTTGTTGACCAGATTGCTTCAACATCATTAAAGAGTGTCAGGCAATTCTAGCGAAAGCAGAGGTCACTTGCATGGGTGCATTTGAAGCAGCTGTGGCTCGCTGTGCGCATTCATGGGAAAGCATTCACAGAAAAGAAATTCATGCCCCATCACTGCGGGGCATCTGCTGAATAGAAACGAAGGCACTTTTACTTTATTGGTGGCATCTCTTGCTATGCCTAAGAAAGCCTACATGGCTAAACATCAAAGATAGAATGCCTATGCAGTCTGTAAAGCTTCCAGCTTTGCTTTGTGCAGACGTAACAGGCAGGCACTGTTTAACAGTGAATGTTTAAGTTTCGGGCACACTGAAATCGGACCTGCTACTAATAACGAAACCTCGTTTCCTCTTATCACAGGTGGTCTGGACTTGAAGGCCCAGGAAGCTGCGCTGCGCAAGTTGCCAGACATCATTATTGCCACCCCAGGTCGTCTTATTGACCATCTGGAAAACACGCCAGGCTTTGACCTTCGCAACATCGAAGTACTCATCCTCGACGAGGCTGACAAGTGAGCTGCTGGGAATATTTTTCATTTCTTATTTGTTATTGCTATTGATTTTTCTGATCATTCTGTGGACATCCCTGGATGCCAATAATAGTTGTTAAGAACGCATTCGACATTCCATTTGCATTAAGACATTTATGGCTCACAGTGCCTAAGCATTAGCCGTGCTGTTGGCATTCGCATTATAGCATGAGATGATGCAAGGAAAAACATTGACTGTATAACTGTATGTATAACTCTGCGTTCGATATCAAGAGCAGTGGTAAAACACAAATGTGGCGGTGTTGATAAAGCTCAGGCCACTTAATTAAAACGTTATTGATTATAGTAGTGCAGGACCATCTGTAACACAGTCTTTTACGACTCCCATTTACCCTTCCATAGGACTTTCTGTATCCGTATACTACTTATTGTGGATCCCTCTGAGAAATCAAACAAAGTACTGTACAGTATGTGGGATTCGGTCACTGCTGGACATTGTTTCTGTCTAGTGCATTTTAGCGTGAAGTCTGCATAATCGAGCAAGTATGAAAAATTAATCGGTGGCTTTCACTTTCTTTCTGCACTTATTTTGTCGGCAACACGGGTCCTCAGATGTTACCTTTTCAACATTTGTAAATTTAAATGGATGCAAACAGTCACGTGCAATTCTTGGATATGTGTGGCTGATTGCTTGACATGTTTTGCACATGTGCAACCTTTGAAGAATGTTTCTTTAAGGGGGACACTGCTCTTAAAATTTGTTTCTCATTTCTTGATCGATTTTGATGATACTTGGTGAGTTTATGTATATTTGTGTGCTGATTTCAAATATGCAATTATTTTTCTAGTATAACCGGTAGTTTTTAAAATACCAGTATATTTCATGTGCCTTTTGGGGAGGAAGATCTTTTTTTAACAGGTAGAGTTACAAAGTAAATCAGCATATCACAATAACCTGTAATCAGAACTGAGTGCAATGAAACAAAAACTGATGTTCTAAGCCCATTAGAACAAAGGTTATGGTATGTTGAACATTCGCGAAGGAAATCGCAGCTTGAAATTGACGCACTCGTGAATGTTCAACATATTGTAACTTTTGTTCTAATGGGCTTAGAACATCTATTTTTGTTTCGTTGCACTCAGTTCTGATTACAGGTTATTGTGATATGCTGATTTACTTTGTAACTCTACCTGTTAAAAAAAGATCTGCCTCCCCAAACGGCACATGAAATATTTTGTATTTTAGGAACTAGTGGTTGTACCAGAAAAGTAATTGCATACAGTTGAACCCCTTTATAAGAGGCACACATGGGGGAGGAATTCTTGCCTGTTATATGAGGTGTCTCTTATAAGCAGGGTACAAAGTTACGCATTTTCCTATCAACCCTTACTTTCATGTAGCACGCTGGCGTCTCTTATACCCCACGTGTCTCTTATATCAGTGTCTCTTATAAAGGGGTTCAACTGTATTTGAAATCAGCGCACGAATATACATAAACTCACCAAGTATCATCAAAATCGATCAAGAAATGAGAAAAAAAGTTTTAAGAGCAGTGTCCCCCCTTAATTATAGTGCGGATATCCGCGACTGCAGTGACTTGTAAGCAATATTAATGCTGTGCTTCGGCAGACTTAAAAGCACCCCCTCCCCCTTTTTTTCCTCTACATCCTCTCATTTTCTCTGTGCTGAAACATTGGTGGAAAGAGTTGAGGGGTTCCACAGCAGTCTGGAAAAGCTGCTGGGATTCCTTACAAGGCCAGAAAGCTTAAGAACCCTTTTGCTGTGATTTTGTTCTGTGGTCATCATGAAATCTCTTGATCTCTGATTTTGTTGCCTCTCTTCAGAATGCTGGATGAAACCTTTGCATCCCAGATGAAGGAGATTATCAGGCAGTGTGCTCCAACTAGGCAAACAATGCTGTTTTCGGCCACCATGACTGAAGAGGTCAGTACTGTGTTGTGTGGAGGTGACTCAGAACTGTTAACAAACGACCTTAGACGTTTTTATGTGTGAATGGGACATTTGTTGGATTGCTTTCTTTGTTTCTTTATGTTAATGCTTTTGAAAACTTCAATTTCCCGTTTGTTGTAAGTTGGCTGGCTTGCTGGTGACTGCATGGTAGGGGCAATAAATAGGTGCTTTGCCTGCTCACATCACTGTGTGTATTGTGTTTTTACTGACTGCACTTATGAAATTATTGTTTTGGGGCACTTAGGGTGCATTTTCAGCATAACTGTGTGGATATTGTGTAGATTAGCTGTTAAAGATGCTGAAATTATCGTTTTCCAAAAATTGATTTTTTTCGTGATTTTTGCAGTTTGATCTCCGCATCCTCCCTAATGAGCTGTTCTCTCTGATACCTGTTGTGCTGTTCTGTAATGCGAGTTAATGAAGACGTCAACTGACGTTTCTCTTCTATCTCCATTGCTTGGAACGCAGGTCAAGGACCTAGCTGCTGTGTCGCTCCAGAAGCCAGTCAAACTGTTCCTTAACAACAACACAGATGTGGCGCTCAACTTGCGGCAAGAATTCGTTCGTATCCGGCCACAAAGGGAAGGAGACCGAGAAGCGATTCTTGCTGGTGAGTAGGGATCTCTGGGGCACGTGTCTGCTGGTGCACACGTGTCACATGGTTTGATGGAAACACCATATTGGCACATTGTTGGGATGGTGAAGAGTTTGGCAGCCAAGGATTAAATTACAGATTCGACTCTTTATTGGGCACACTCGTGCTGAGCAAAGCAAACAGCATTCACGACACAATGTAGCAGCAAGCACTGTTGTTGGTCGACAAAATCTGATCTCTGGGTGAGATGCATTGTCTCCTTAACCTTTATACTGCCAGCGGTCACGTATTTTCCAGAATGTATACGGCCATTCACATAGCACATGCAGTCTGATTGGAAAATGAGATAACATTCAAGAAACCTCCAATTCATGAAGGCATGTCTTACGTGAGCAAGAACTTTGTAGCATTTGTTAGTTGGTGAAAAATGGTTACTGTAAACAATATAATCTAGTACATGTGTCAATACTGAGTTCATGTTGTATCGAGGTATCATGACCACGAAGTAGGCTATAAAGGCCTAATTCGGTGGTGACCTTTGATCAGATGGATTGCTTGATTGGAATGGAATGCCAACTTCTTTCTGTTCCATGGATATGGAATGCTAACTGGCCACACATCCTCGTTTGTTATCTTACAGCTCTGGTGTGCCGGACATTCCACGACCACACAATCGTGTTTGTGCAGACCAAGAAGCTTGCCCACCGCCTGCGTGTTCTGCTGGGCTTGCTGGGGGCACGGGTGGATGAGCTGCATGGCAACTTGAACCAGGCCCAGCGCCTCGAGGCTCTGCACCGATTCAAGGAGATGGAAGTGGACGTACTCGTCACCACTGACCTAGTTGCCCGAGGACTTGACATCAAGGATGTAAAGACGGTATGTGTGTTGGTCTTATTTCCGATGCAGTTAGATGTGGCCATTGAAGATTCTCAGTGTACTGCTTGCATCACGATGAGTGACTGCAGAACGATTATGAATTTGCTGGAAGGGACTGTGCAGCTTGCCAAGTATTCTGTTCAATGAAGCTGTTTGTAGTCGCTGCATATGTTAAAATGGATGTTTCTTTGGGGTATCAGAGGAGGATGAGATGGGTCATGTGGGCCCATGTGTTTTGATTATTTAAATGGTGTAAGTGGCCTTAAAGTTGTGAGGATTGTTCTGGTCTTGCAGTGTTTCAGCTGTCAAAGGGAGGTACAGGGGACTCTCGTTAAGCAGAACCTGAAGGAAACAGGAAAAACATATTCCGTTTAACAGGAGTTCCATTTACTGAGAGGTGGGATGCAGAAATCAACTATGAAACCGATCATGTTAGAGGCAGTTGGTCCATTTAAGCAGTAATTCCGTTTAAGAGACTTCCATTTACTGGCAATCTATTGTAAATAAAAGGTTCCATTGCAGATAGCTCGAAATGTGGTATACATTAAAAGCTCGTTAATTTGACCCTCATTAATTCAGAAAATCAGATAATTTGGATGTGGTCCCTGGTCCCAGCCAGCATATGCATTGTTTAATGGCATCAAAATCGTTAATTCGATCATATTTAGCGCAACTCGGTTAATTCGGACGATCCTCAGAGCATGTAGAGCGTGAACCGCCGCATGTGTGCATTGCAAAAGAGTGAAAACGGCGTTCGCAGACAACCGAAATGAGGCGGCGTTGTCTGCATCGCTATCTTCATCAGTTAGTGACCATGGTTTTGTCCACGAACAGATCCAGCACTCAGCAGCTTCGTTTTAACTTCATGCAATGCGCGCGCAATGTCCCAAACCTCAATGATGGCAGAAGCTGTTTAAGATGAAGAGCTTTCAACTGCGGTCAGTCTTGCGGCATAAAACAAGCTTGCTACATCACGATGGATGAGCTATCAGTTGCCGGACATTTTACCTGCAAAAAAACTATCATTGCATGGTGGTGGTGATGGTGGTACATAATAACGAAGGGGTGCAGAGCACGTTACGGGCTAATTAAACACGGGAGTCTGGTGCCTTGGTCGTATTATGAGCGAAGTCGCAGGATGACAAAAATTGTGGCTTTTACACTGCTCTTATGCGAAATAAGTACAGGAGTTATGTATTTATCAAGAAAATGAAAGTGTATTGATGTAACAGACACTAGTTTATTGTTTTTGTGATACTTCCAAGGATTCGGCATTAGGTTAATTTGGACATTTTTTCCAGTCCCATGAAATTCGAATCAACGAGCTTTTACTGTAGTATAACTCCTCTGATATATGTCTTTGATTGGACCACGGAAAAAAGTGCGGTAGTTTGCAAACATATTACGTGAAGATGCGGTTGAAATTAAGAATAAGTGC
Organism: Rhipicephalus sanguineus; assembly: GCF_013339695.2. NCBI lineage: Eukaryota > Metazoa > Arthropoda > Arachnida > Ixodida > Ixodidae > Rhipicephalus > Rhipicephalus sanguineus. The sequence continues at coordinate 110,010,642 of NC_051178.1, read as the reverse complement.
TGATACACTCAAACCTCATTATAACAAAGTCACATCTGCCACGAAAATAACTTCGTTATATCCAAAAATTCGTTATAAACGTTTATTGGTAACACTGTATCTATGACAAGACTGTTCTTCATTTACTTCATTATAACAGATAATTCATTATATCCGTATTTATTATATCGAGGTTTGAGTGTAAATGTTAAAACAGACGCACAGCTCTCAGCTCTATTCCAGAGGAATTTATTCACCAGCTTAAGGCTTAAAGACGTCCTTCATGGAAGCCTGGCGTTCCTTTCATGCCTGTGCGAGAGCCAGACCTTTTTTGAGCACTTGGATGATATTGTGGCGGTCCACATTGGCAAACACAGCATGTCCAGAGCAGCGACAGTCCACGACGTACCTGACAGGAACATTGCAGGAACGACGTGTGAAAAGGAATTCTCATACATATAGGTGTCTGTAGATTCTGTGCTGGGATTGGATTCTCTGCTGGGCTATGAACATTATACAGTATAGACCGCTTATAACGTAAGTCGCCGGAGTCGCGAATATCCGCACTATAAGCGGTACCGCACTATAACCAAAACAACCTTCTACAAAGGCTGCACTTGCGCAAAACGTGTTGAGCATGAAGCCTCGCGTGTCCGATAATCGACATATGCGATTTGGGGCGCTTACAACCACTTAAATCTCCGAATGTTCAAAAATTAACCGCCAAAGACCCGCATTGCCAACGAAATGAACACGGGGGGAAAAAGCAAACAAAACAAAGTGCCATCGCGGAAATTCGCCGACTACGTTTCAGGCCACCTCGAGGTATGCGCATTACACAGAAACCATGTCGAATCGCGACCGAAATTTCACGTGCTGAGCGGTACCGATCGTTCGATTTCACGGGCGCGCACGCGATGTCCAAGACATTGCAATCGAATCCGGAACCACCATTCGAGAGTTGCATGTGCCAACCATGCCCTCGTTTTCATTAACGATATGATTCTCTTCCCTTCAAGTGCAGCCATCGCAAAAAGTTTCGTTGATTCCACACCAAACCGCAACTTTCATCGCCCGCAACCGCTACCGAAAAGCAACCAACGCTGATTAGGCCTAGCGTGCGGTTCAGCATGTTGTCGTGGGAAGTTTCTCCAAGACAACATGAAGATCGGACGTCGAAAAGATCGCACTCAAGCACTAACCCAAGAACAGCGCGCATGATACAAAGTTTGTGCGGTTTATGTTCACGGCTGGGAGATCAACGGCGACAAAAGCCTGCCAAGCTCGTTTAAGTCCGCGCACTGGCAGAAAAGGCGAAAGCTCGCGTCATGAAGCCGCAAAACTTTTCAATTTGCGGACGAGGTAGCAAACGCGATATCTGTAGCAAGTGTGATAACGACGACGCTTTTCCCGACAGGAAACTTACTTTAAAGCGCACTTGATGAGGACGCGATCGTACGTTCCACGCGTAACGCGCTGCCGGCAAGCGGCCGCGGAGCCTTGCCGCCGCCGATGCAAAGGCTACTCCGTCGCCTAGGCAACCACCATCTTTCCCCACTCGGCGAGCCCGCACAGCGCTGCCGCGGTCTTTTTCCTCCCTCCGCCCCTCGTTCGTTCACTGTGCGTGCCCTCGCCCTTCGTAACGACCTCGTCGCTCCCTCCCCAGCGGCGTATCTCCTTTGAGAACCGCACTCGCTACCGCGTTTGTCAGAAATATTTTCTCGCAACCGCATTATAAACGGTATTTCATCTTGGGGGACTGCACAATAAGCGGTATGCGTATACATGCGGTTCTATGGGAGGGTAAACGGGAGTCGAAAAAGACCGCATTATAACCGGTCCTGCACTATATGCGGTTACGTTATAAGTGGTCTGCACTGTACAGTGGAACTTCGATTATACGTCCCCCGGTCCTGCGACGACCCGCGTTTTACGACGAATTGGCTTGGTCCCAGCAAAACCCCCATAGAAATAATGTATTAAAAACCTCAATTGTACGACGCAATTTTACGCCGGCCCCGCCTCGTACGACGCTTCGCTGGACTGTCCGAGAAAAAAAAAAGACCTACGATGACGCAGGCTGGCACGCAAACACACTGCGGCCGGGCGGCCGGACGAAAAAAGTCGGGAAACCGAGGAACTGAGTTCGTATCCACGCTGCCACCACAGGGCCTCTTCAATTTTTCGACACGCGGTCGGCCATAGCTAGCCAGAGCCAACGTTGGCCGGAGCCAGCCGGAGCGCATTCGTTTTGTCGCATCGCACTGCGCACTTCCGTTGCCGCCTTTCTTTTTTCTCTCTCTTCTTTTGGGTGGTTTTGTTGTGACCATTGTGAGCAGATAACATGGCAGATAACTTCGAGCTCACTTTCTAGTATGCGATAACTTTCACTAGATTTTGTGTCGTTGTACCGGACGTGTTGAACGGCGATTGTTGAGCCTACGTTTGCGACAGCCGCGGGAACCGGAACTAGCTGCTGTCTAGCTACCAGAGGGCTGGGGCGTTTTAGCCGCTCGCGATTGGTCGAAGCTTGCAAATCGAATAGGCCTACTGCCGTGCTGCCATTCCTTCACGTGTTTGCCTCATCGGTTGATTGTGCTGCGCCACAGCTGCTGTGTCCACGTGCAAAATTTTCTGTGTTCGGACATTGTTGTGCGAGGAAGCTTTCGAATTCTTGGTTGCGAGTGCTGTGTCTCGCAATGTCGCGGAACCGAAAACCGCTGACGCTCGGTGAAAAGCTTCGCATAATCGAGGAGGCGGAGAAGCGGAACGGAGCAACAAAGGCCAGCATTGCCCGCGACCTGAACATTCCCGAGTCGTCGCTGAAAACGATCCTCGCGAAGAAGGACAGCATCCTACTAAATGCGGCAAAGTTTGGCCTGAACAGGAAGGCCGCGAAAGATGGCAAATATGCTGCCATGGAGAAGGCCCTCGTTGAGTGGTTGCGTCAGGCCCGCAGTTCAGGAATTGCCGTGGATGGCGCAATTTTGAAGGAGAAGGCTGAGACAGTTGCATTGCGCTGCGGCATTGACGACTTTAAAGCCTCCAATGGCTGGTTGGATCGCTTTAAAAAACGCAGTGGAGTTGTGTACAGCCGCTGCTGTGGAAAGAGCGCGTCAATCAGCTCCGACACTGTAGAAAAGTGGACTGCATTGCTGCCGGAATTGATTCGGGAATACAAGCCGTCCGACGTGTTCAACGCGGATGAAACTGGATTATTTTATAATATGCAGCCAGAAAAGACATTGGCATTCAAAGGAGAGAGCTGTCACGGGGGTAAGCGAACCAAAGAGCGTCTTACCGTATTGCTTTGCGCTAATGAAGACGGCTCTGAAAAGCTTCCTGCCCTCGTGATCGGCAAGTTTGAGAAGCCGCGATGCTTCAAGAATTTGAAAAGGCTGCCGTGCCAGTACACGTTCAACAGGAAAGCCTGGATGACGGCTGCTATGTTTTCTACATATCTGCAGCAGCTGGACTCCAAAATGGGGGCTAAGAACAGAAAGATTCTTCTTCTGCTTGACAATGCGCCATGCCATCCATCAGAGACGTCGCATTTGAGAAATGTGAAACTTGCATTTGTGCCCCCCAATTGCACTAGCCAGCTGCAGCCACTTGACGCTGGCGTCATCAAGTGCATGAAACAGAAATATCGGAAGTTTCTGGTGCAGCGTCGGCTCGCGGGCATGGAACGCAAGCATTTGGATAAGAAGCTTTCTGTGCTTGATGCAATGCACTACATTGCTAGTGCATGGGACGCAGTCACGCCAGAAACCATCGCCAACTCATTCAGGCACTGCGGCTTTAATAGAAGTGGTGCTTGTTCTACCAGTGAAGCTGCAGTGCCTGTTGACGACGAACCAGAGTTCGGCAGCCTGGAGCTGCCTGGATCTTTCACGGACTATGTTGGTGCCGACGACGACGTTGCAGTGTGCAGTGCAGTGTCGCTGGATGACATTATCGAAACTGTGCGTCCCGACACTGCGGGAACTTCCGACGAGGAAGAGATGGACGACGCTGCAGAGGCTAGCGCGTCCGTTCCGACTTACGCGGATGTGTTGTGCTACTTCGACCACATTCGGCGGTTTGCCTGCGCACGCGACGAAATCGGCGACTTGCTGCCAGATGTTGCAGCTATCGAAAGAAAGCTGATGCGTCGTGGCTGGGCAAACTCTCAGAAGAAAATCACAGATTTTTTTAAAAGGTGAGAAATAAAGGTCGTTCACACCTCCGATAAAATGCGTGGTTGTCATTTTTTCAATTAATTTAATCTACGTTCCTCGGAGCAGCGTAGGTTTGTGCCGCGGACTTTCTTAGGCATTATGTGCCCGCTGTTGTGGGGCAACAATGACCGTCACTGCCTATATTCTCGGTTTTTCGATTATACGACGCCCGGATTACACGACGATTTTGCGTGGTCCCCTGAAAGTCGTATACAGTTGAACCCCTTTATAAGAGGCACTGATATAAGAGACACGTGGGGTATAAGAGACACCAGTATGCTACATGAAAGTAAGGGTTGATAGGAAAATGCATAACTTAGTACCCTGCTTATAAGAGACACCTCATATAACAGGCAAGAATTTCTCCCCAATGCGTGCCTCTTATAAAGGGGTTCAACTGTAATCGAAGTTCCACTGTATGTGGGAAAACGTATAGGTGAGGAACGTATAAGCGGGGTTCTGCTGTAATGAATTGTTTTCAACTTATCAACACGTGCATAACTGTCATTGGTGGGAGCTCAGCAGAGGAACTGTGAGGTCTGCTGTGCCCATTCTTTGTCCCATAAAAAGAGAGTTATAGGAAATCACTGTATGCATTGTGGGGGCCAAATATGGCAATGTCAGTGGTCTGCAGAGCATAACGTTGCGTGTTCAGTTCTGGGTAGCAGTGGCCACGTTTTGATGGGGTCAGAATTGCAGAAACGCTCGTGTACCTTTGGGTTTTGTGTCGGAGGAACCCGAGGTGATCAAAATTAATCTAAAACCTTGTACTACAGCATCTTTCATAGCAAGCTGCTAAGTTTTATGATGTTAGACTCCTTAATTATAACATTTCCCTGCAAATGGAGCTGTTATAAATTGCCATACATTTTTATTGGAGTTTCCGTTGACTGCTTCCCTGGTCTAATGTACATGTACTAATTTGATGCATTATATGATTTGGTTATGATACGTTATATGAGTGTGTAAGTATGTGTTTACTGCACATAGCTAAGCTCACATAACTTTTCCCTACTTGTGCACTTTGAACTGAGCACTACTGCATAAACTGCGAATCATTATTATCATGGGTGCGCTCCCCTTTATTTTATCTTTTATTGCAAGGCTGATCTGTCAGTTTTTCTTGCAAGACCTAAGCACTTCGCATAGACATTTGGTTTGTCGATGGAACGATTGTTGACCGCAGTGTTTTTATGTAACGCAGGTAATCAACTTCACGTTACCTCACACTGTTCAACACTATGTTCACCGTGTGGGTCGAACAGCTCGAGCTGGCAAGAGTGGACGGTACGTGGCTATGCATCTCATCCTAAGTTGACGATTTGGCTGCACCATGTCTGGTGAGGTTGTAAATTGACGTAACAAGTAAAACAGCAGGGAAGGAAGGATGCACGTGTGGAACACTTGGTAGATGCTAGTTACGAGATTAATTGGGAAAAATGCGTCATAATTTCCAAAAAGAAAAAAAAAGAAACTAGATTTAATGGCAGTGTGATAAGCTTCTGGATATTCAGGCAACGGGAGAAATGCCGAATCACGGTGATGGCAGTCTTCCATGCTTAGGCTGGCTACTAGAATGATAATGAGCTAGAATGAGCTGTCCAACTAGCCCAATTATCGATCCTTTTAGAATGAGCTGATCCTTTCCTCTCCATCAAATCAAACATGCCTGTTTGGCTGGTGCCCCACCGTGGTGACATAACTTGCGGGAATGTGGCAATGTAGCCAATTTTGAGACCGAACAGAATATGAATGGAATATTGCCATAAATGCAGCAAATTGAAATTGTATAAAACGTGTTCACATCCAAGTGTTTTAGCATTAAAAACATGTATGGAGCTTCAGGAACAGATCAGTGGATTCTTTGCATGCACAGAACTGTTTGTAGAGTGTGAATGATCGCTGCACAGTTTGTGTAACGTGGCTGCTCAAGTGACATAAACTGTTGCTCTATGTAAGCTTTCATGTTTATTGCCTTCACTATGTCTGCAGAGAAAGTTTATCTTTTTTTTTTCACCCACTGTTTTTCAATGCATTTGAAATTTCAAAATAATCATAAACCATATGAAAAATATTTGTATATTTGGTTTGATATTTCGAACTTTTCAAATATTTGCATTCCCATACTAACTTGTCTTGTGTCATCTTTATACAAGAGCCAAATGAATTTGTTGTAGTAATCTTTGTTGTTAAGGGTTATTCTGCAGACTCGAGCATTTGTGCTTCCATTGCAATGCGGTCTACAAGTAAAGAAGGACCTAATGTCGTAGGTTTCACAGCCTGTTGTCATTTTCTTAGAGCTTGTATAATACTGTAGTTACAAATAATTACAAAATGGGGGGATCTGCAACAGTGGTGAATTGCCAGCTATTCCATGCATTTGGTAGCGGGAGATTGACAGCTGCAATCTTTATTACTTGTTTATGGCCAGTCAACTGCATCGTTGGACTCTCTGGAATTTCAGCATTTCCACAGATCCCATATTCTGTAGTTTTATTGCCATCAGTTGTGCATCTTTCGAGGTGGTCATTCCACCACAGACATTTCTTGCAAGCATTCTTGTTTTAAGAGTGCCATTGCTAATGAAAATAGAACAGGGCCTAGATGCTATTTTAGCTGAAGCAGCCAGATGAAACACTAAGTGATGTCTACCATTTTCAGGTCAGTCTCAATGGTTGGTGAGCAAGAGAGGAAACTCCTGAAGGAAATTGTCAAGCAAGCCAGGACTCCAGTGAAACAGCGAATCCTGCCACCTGGTGGGTACACTTAAAATTTAAAGGCAATAACATACAGAAGCCACTACAAATTTGTAGCATTCACAATGTCTTTGCTGAGTGCCTGCAATTGCAGTTAGCAAACCATGAAATGTTGAAGCCCTGAGTAGTGTACATGGAGGATAAGCCTTAACCCCATATGCATCCCCTGCTGTAAGCATACTGGGGAATGTTGCCATGGTGACTAGCACCGTGCATGAACTCGAAGCTGTTACATGGCTTGTGACTTCTTGGCTTGTGAATATTCAGAAAATATTAAAAAAAAAAAGGAAAAGGCATGCATTAGCATTGGACAAACGCTTTAGTTGTAAGCTCCCATTTTCATATATAAATCTTCCTGGGAAAAGCTGAAAACAGTCAGTTTGGACGGAAGATGCCATGTGTTCGACACATTCCCTGCACTCTAAATGCTGCTAATTTGGATGCTGCTGCTATTAAAACAATTAGTCTGGTGACCATTAGGTTTGGGGACATGTAGGTTGATTGGCTAAGCTAGAATTATTTGTAGAAAGGTAATTTCAGTATGGAAATAACGAGTTTGGTCTCAGAAATTAATGGGGTGCCAGCGAGAACCTTAAGTCAAGATCAAATTGTATGATAAATTCAGTTAGCCAAAGTAAAATTAACAGAAGCCTGCTGACCTTGCTATTGATGTGAGTGTGTGGCTTTTGGATTAAACTGTGAGTTTGTTTAATTGCGATAGCAATTATGGGACACTCTGAGTGAAAATTTGCGGATGGCGTCATTGTCACCGCCTTGGTAGTCCGTACAGGGTCCATATGCAACAAGATCCTGTCACAGCGTGCAGTACGCTGTGGAATTGAGGGAATGCATCAGGGAGCGTGCTGTCTTTGTGTGAAGGTGGGGGAGGGGAATGAGGGAGAGCAGCTGAGCGTGCTCCGGTAGGAGAGATGGGGGGTTCAGGTGAGCACTGTCAGGAGCTTGCGGAAGTGCATCTTTCCCTCAATTAGCCCAGCTGGGGAGGTCATGGTCATAAAAGACTGTCTTCCATGCTGCACAGGTCAAATTGGAATGTACGAAGTAAGGCTAGAAGCTAACTCCTTTAGGATTCGATTTCGCATAACTCTACAAACTGCCGGTGTAAGGGAATACGGCTAGTCAGGGAGCGAAGCGGTTTTTGTACCATCTGTTGCCTCAACGCAGAGTAAGCGCTAAGAGCACAGCATGTACAAGGGTAGGAGCCGTCTAATGATGTCTGTCAAGATAGCACCCTTTTGATCGCCATTGCTGCCCGAGCAACACAGCCCCTCCACAGGCACCCCTTCATGCTCCTTCGCCCGACGGAGCTGGCCGGCGCATTTAGTCTCTGCTTGAGCTGCGCTCATCTGCAGCCTTCGCAAGCTTTCGCTCACACAAAGAACATACGACATGCAGGGCGATGTTATTGATTTGGATTTTATGCGGAACATGACGATAACAGCGAAAATGGGCCTCGAGTGTCTATATAATTGCTATCGCAATAAAAAATGACTTGTGCTCCATCTGGCAGGTAATCTGCAGTGCTTACAATGTTTGAGTGAGTTGGGGAACCTGGTAGCTTCATGTGACTGTTTCCACCAGCATCCTTTGATCTCCACATGCCTAATGTTGCATCTCGCGTTATCTCAACAATGCAAAAAGCAACTGAATGCGTTTGCTCTGTTAATCATGCCAGCATTGTGAAAGCCAGTGATTGGAGTCATCGAGTGAGATGTTTGGCTGTGTGTGCAGACAGCATGCTCATTAATTTAATTAGCATACAAATGTTTGCTGTAATATATGGGGCCAATAAAACTACAAAAATTTCTATAGCTGTTAGATGCATTGCTCTCGCTATCAGTTCTGTGCCTTTTGGTCAAAACTGTGACTTGTTTTTTTTCTGCCATACCTATGGTTATACACTCCTGAAAACATTCAGTTTCCACTTCAGGCCTCTTAAATCTCTTTGTTTTCTCAAAGAGACAAAAAAATGAAGAACAGAAACGTAAAATAGCAGTGTAAGAAATGAATAAAAAGTAAAGGAATACTAGGAATACTATGCGATAACTTCAAAAAGACAAAAAAAATATACAGCATTGTCTTCACTGAACTTCAATCTCATGACTGAGTCGTACTCTAGTATTTATATTTACACATTTGTCCAGATGTGGTGGCCCACTTCCGGGAGAAGATAGCTGGCCTTGAGCAAGAGATTGAGAGCATCTTGGAGGAGGAGAAGGCTGAGAAGGAGCTTGGAGTCATTGAGAAGGAGGTCGAGAAGGCGTCTGAGCTCGTCAACAAGAAGGCTGCTGCCAATGAGCCGCAGCGCTCGTGGTTCCAGACGCCCAAAGAAAAGTTTCGGGAGCAAGGTGACTTGTCAACTGTCAGTTAATCAGTAGTAGTGGTGGTTAAAAGATGTTTAATTCTGCATTCGTTCATCGAGGAGCGAATTGTACCACGTGGTTTTCGTTTGGCTAACTGGCTAGCAGAGTGAGCTGCATGGCTGGCATGTTCTTGTCCAGTCACGTGACGCTTGGTTGCTTACCTAGACATTAATTCCTGATGTCGTGTCGTACTCGTTACGCAGTAGCAGCTGCAATATGGGTGACTAGCTCAGTAGTAAGACTTGCCAAAATGAAAAGCAAGTTAAAATGGAAAAAATTATGCTGGTATATTTGTTTAGTGCTGCCTGCTTTCATTACATTGATTGTCAAGTAGGCTTTTTTTTTTCTCAGCATCGTTCATTGCTGTGTTTGTGTGATAAGCAGTATTATTGACATCATTACTTGCTTGTCATGGAATGTAGTCAATTCATGTCATCTTCGTGCTAGCTGCCTACTGCCAAGCCTTGCTCACGAGCTGTAGTGCTTTTGTTTGGCTGTGATATGAGTGATTGTAATGAAGGCTGTTATTGTCACATTGTTCAAGCTGCAGGTTACCAAGATCCAGCAGGCTTTAACTGCTATATATAATGTGCCTGTCTCATAAAAATTGTGTGCTTCTTTGTGAGCTCTGTGAACCTTCTTTCAGTGCAACTGAAGCTTGGAAAGCACAGCAAGCACACCCTCAAGAAGTTGAAGATACCTCCACGTGCTCAGAATGTGAGTGTTTCTGGAACAGTGTTGTTAATGGAAAAACATCAGAAGCATAGCCAGAAATTTTTTTTTGGGGGGGGGGGGTTCAACCATCCTTTTTGTATGTTCGTGCGTGCATTTGTATGTGCGCGTGTATATATGCACATGCAAAATCAAAAAAGTTCAGGGGGGGGGGGGGCTTTCAACCCCCCCAACCCCCCTGGCTATGCCCCTGAAAAACATGTTGCAACTTAATCGTCTTTAGCGTACCCCATTAGGAAAGCACAGTGTGTGATAACAGAGCAGCACAATTGCTGCATTTACAAATGCGTAAGAGAGTACAAGTAGGCAGTCTCGCCTAATGACTTACTGATCTATTGTTTGGAACTCTTTAATGTCCCAAAGCTACTCAGGATTTCAGATGCACTTCAGAGGAGGTCTTTAGATTTATTTTGTCCTGCTTGGTTTCTGTAATATGACACACGATACAAAGTATGTTCACAAATGTCTTTGGCTACGCGAGGAAGGAAAGGCTGAAAATGTGCTTGTGCCTGTCGTGTTTCCTTGTTCTTTGTGTAAGAAGTTCCGCGCTATAAAGCTTGGGATTATGGATTACTAACTAGCCCGAAACAACGCCTTGCTGGAAATGTGTTTGGCATTTGAAAATGTAGCATTTATGGTTGGGAACGGAACCAGCCACCTACCTCCTGTTTGTCAGCGAAATGTGACAACCCCATCACTGCCACAATGAATACCCACTTTAGAAAATTGAAATGTGGCTCATTAGTGCACCGAACCAAAAGAAACTAATCAAGATGCTTATCAACTTTTCTGATATTTTGTGCTAATGTGAGTTTAGCATAATTACTTTGTTGAGTAGCATTTGAGGTGGAAGCTTGAAGCAAAAGTTTTCTTTCTCCCAATGAAAAACTGAGAACTTAAATGAAACCCGATGTTTCACAGCCAAACTAGCTACTTTTTCAAGGGTGAGATGGCACGAGGTGCAGCAGTGCTCATGTTTGCAGTGGTTATATAAGTTGTCAGAGGTGTGTTGCTTAGTGCTTGGAAATATGTAGATGCTGGGAAAGCTTCTAGACGAGCTGTTGATGTTCCTGGTCTTTCTTTAATATCCAGCGACTCTGAAAACAAATGCCTCTGGTCTTTTCATTTTTTTTCTAAATTCGGGATTAATAAGCTTCTTTCTCTCTTGCTCTTCTCTTAAGTGGCTATTTCATGCTTGCATCTGTAACAGTTTCATTGCACGCTCTGTTGAACTGTGTTGCTCAATTACGTTGTGTCGCACAGCAGGCGGTGTAAGCACTGTGCGATAAACCTTGCTAATTTCACTCGTCTTCTGCAGGCCGAAGATCGTGTCTCGAGGGAGTTAGAGAAAACAGCGCAGTACCAGGCACGCTTGGCCAAGAGGGCAAAGAAACCCAAGCGCATACGGGCCGTCACCGAGGACGACGGCACAAAAATGCATCCACGTGAGTGTGCTGTAGTTCTCGGTATTGGGCTTTCAACCCTTGGCTAGCCCCTTTTCAGGCATGTCTAGCACTAGCTTTCGTGCTGGCCATGTAAAAGATGCCATTCACAACTCTTTCTCCTTGACGTGATTACGAAATAGCATGCAACTCTTTCTATACATAGACTGTTGGTCCAAGTCGATGGGAAAACTCCCAAATGAACGACACATTGGAACAGCAAGAGGACACAGTTATTGACAAACGTGGTGTATGTTACACCAGGCACAAAAAATTCAGGCATCTTTACAAACACTTCATGCTTCATGTAGCATTTGTTCCAATTATTGTGCCAAATATTGCAATAAGTACACTGCCCAGAAGCAAATTTAGGAGGATGTTGGATCACAATGCACTATAATGCAAAATAACGGAATTTTTTACTTATTCTGGTATTAATGTGCAGCAAAGATGTATGCTGGTTTGTTTTTATCTGTTTTGTATTCAACTTCTGATGCCTCTCTCGTCTCTTTAAAACTGACTGCCAGTACGTGTACCACATTTACTGGCTGCACAGAATTTTTTCTCTCACTGGCGTGATGCATCTGTTATGATAACCTGCGAGGTACCAACATGGTTGACACATCTAGCTGCAACATTTCATGTAATTTGCACATTTCTCATTGCAGCAAAAGGGAAGAAAGGTGCCAAGAAACGCAAGGGCTTTGATGCAGAGCTTGTGGACACGAGTCGGAAGGCTGTCAAGAAATTCCGATATGGGTATGTAGCTGTAGGGACAAAAAGAAGTGGTCTTCGTGCCAGAAACTTGCCTTAGAATGCTTCTCGCATTAGTTGTGGTGCTAACTGATTCGAAAAGAGTTCGGAAAACTCAGTGCCATTTCACTCTGTGAAGGTAGGATAGGTGACCAGCAAAGCTGAAAGGTGCAAAATTTCCTCCGGACGTTGTCTAAGGGATGTGTAAGCGTAGAGCTTTATTGTAGGTTGCAGCCTTTCCCGGAATGCTGTTTTCATGCAGCATTACCATCTTGTTTGTTAGCATTTTCAGCAACCCCTTACAACAGCATGGTGAAACGCATGTTTGGCATGAAATATTCCAAGAAGCAATTTTCCCCATGTGTACGATTCTCAATGTTGGCTTTGTTTGTCTTACAGTAGAGGGCTTTAAGTCAATCAGTCAACAAAGCCTTGATAGAAGGTGTTCTCTCTTTACGTTTGTTTTGCACTGTGGGTGCAACGCGTTCATATCGTTCTAATAATACTCACATTCAGTGAGCATGAGTGCATAGCGCAGTGGTTAAGACACTTGCTTTTGGTGCGTGGGGGCTCGATTCAAATCCAACCCTGCCAAGAAAATTTATCTTGTTTTGTTCATTTATTTCTTTATTCTGCGGACTTTTTCTTTAATGCATTATTAGTTCCTTCCACAACTCCATAGAGGGTGCAAGAGGTTTGGCTTTAATGCTTTAAAATACACCCCTGTTCCCTAGGTGGCACCAGCAGTTTTTGGTGTATGCACATGATTTGCTGGAAACTAGTGTATAATACACTGTAAAAAACAAATTTACACGTGGCATCATGGCATATAAATTCTGAGCTGGTACAGTGAAAAAGTAAATTTTGAGTACATGTAGGTGTGTAAGTTGTTGCCTGCTTTCATGATTGTGTAGCACAGGCGCATGTGCTTTGATGCTGTGAGAATATTGAGCAACATTCCCCACCCCCACCCCCCACCCCCTTCCTATCTTTTTCTTTAGGCCTTCCTACAAGGAAAAAGTACAGATGGGTCTGGTCAAGAGCAAAGGTCCCGTCAAAAAATTCAAGTCGAAGAGTCGATACAGGAGAAAATGATCGTGAGGCAACAGAACTGGTCTGCATTTGGAGCGATTTTGTGAATAGTAAATGGACCTTTTACAAGAAAATGTGTGGTGCAAAGTGAATAGATGGGAGAGTGTCTTTCATAAAGGCAGTACTGAGAACTGGAACTGATGTCAAGATGGTATAAGGCTACAGTACTATGCTATCACACAGTCACATTAAATAGTCATACATTCAACACATATTGATGAACAATTGAGAGATCATTTCTTGAGTGGTACCTTTGCAAGGGCTTGTACTACCGACTCAATGTATTTGGGGGCGAGATGAAAGCCGCGTACTCACAAAAAAAAAATGTCTCAAATAGTGCAGGTATAATGGAGCCATTTGACATTTGAAATGCTAGCATAAGTGTCATGAAACAGTCATATATAAAAAAAAAACTGGCAGATCCCAAGCACTGTGGGAATTGATGCAATGCAAAGGAGTCTGCAAGGAGCTGCATAAATTGCATTGTTTTGCTTTGAGACAAATCAAGGCATTCATGCCACCACATGTCCACTATCGCATAGTTGTCATGCATGTACATTCCAGTATATACCATGCTAATGAAACGTACATTCTGGCATACACCATGCATCACAATTTCGGTATATACTGTAGACTCTGGTTAAACGGAGCCCTAAGGGACAAGGAAAAAAAAATCTGCAGATCCCACGCGTTGTGGGAATCGGTTTCATGCGAAGCAGCCAGCGAATATTTCTATGCTGTATTTTATGGCTTTCAGTCAAGCGTTACGACGTGGATCGACGTGTTTTTGTAAGTGTAGTAGCTGTGTGCACATCATGGGCTTACCAGGGACGTCGACAACACTGGCGTTTAAAGGGTGACTGATGGTGCGACTCATCATTTATGTTCGTCATACGCTTATGTTAGGCCATGCCAATTTCGGTATAGTATATCAAGTTAACGAAATGGCCACGAGAGCATGAAGCCATAAGTAGCTAAGGAGGGCAATTTTAAGAGCTCGTTTTTCTTTGTTAAACGCAATATTAATGAGAACCAACAGACATTAATGCCAGGGAAAGCCAATAACGCTTTACTTGGAATTATTGTGTGTTAGTTATCAATATTGAAGCTAGATAGATAGATACTCACAAAGTGCCTTTACTTCGGTAAGAAATGCTTCGCGTGAAAAAAGAAAACGAAAAAAAAAAAACGCTGCCATTAGCGTTCCCCGAGTGTGACAAATGGCATTGACCATCGCATAAACCTGGAACGCGTTCCAAGGTCGATCGCATTCTTTTCTACATGGCCACCAAGACGACCAAGATAAGGGGGCGTGGTACCATCCATGAGGCGTGGTGCCTGGATGAGGCCATTTTCCCTCCCTTCCACACACGCACGCGAGCCCGTAAAACCGTGTATTGAGAACTGCCGCAAAATTTAAAAGCTCAGGTGTTGCTAAAGTAGGTCGTGAAGAAGGCGTCATCATGACTGCCAGCAGACCTCACTGAAGGAACGTTCGTGCACGAACGTTCACACACACACGCCTTGGTGCACGTTCGGGATAGTCTTGGTTCCCTGTGCTGTGTGCCTACACCGGCTCGTACTCGGAGCCTTCGGGCGAGCTGCTGCCGCGTGCGAGACCTAGTCGGGACCAGGCGCGTCCGGCCTGGCCGCCGGTTACCACGAAGGCCACAGCGGCTGTCAGGAAGAGCAGGCCCACGATGGCGGCCAGCGGTACGCCGAAGTGTCCGTGCGAGTACAGCAGCGTGGCGCCCGAGGCAAACATGTGTGCAACCGGCGGGAAGGCGATCAGCAGCGTACTCTGAAGACACAGGGCTTGGAAAGAGACCACGCTCCACAGGGTGTGCAGCACCGTCAGCATGCCCGTGGTCAGCGCCGACGTCAGGATGAACGATTCGGGAAGGCTGCGTAAAGGAGAACAAAGGAACAGCTGGCCAGCTGCGCGAACCCGTTTTTTAATCTTTTTTGTTTTTGTGCAGCGGGAAACTTACCGGTGTGTGTAATTATGGAATAGTAACACGGAAAATGCCGTGAAACATTTCCAAGCGAAGCTTGCCATGAATTAGATTTCGGTCGCGGCGACGCTCTATGCGAAAAACAAATGCGTTGTACGCGAGTGTACAGAAATGTGGCCCTCGAAGGTGCGTCGGTCACATGCATATTCGTATGCGCGGTTTCACAATAATTGATGCTCTCTCGATCGTGAACTTGTCGGCGATCAGCCGTTTCTGATATGGCAATCTGATCTTTTATTTAGGTCGCTTGTCGTTTCACGTTGCCACATTTCATTGTTGCCTTGTTATGAGCGCACGACCATCGTTGTTGCCTGTAGGAATTAAATTGTTGCGCTGCTAAGCACGGTATCCACGTGCTTTCCTCCGCGCCAAGTATACACGCGTGCTTAGCAGCACGGTATACCCGGAGCGGAGGAAATAAAAAATAAAAAGGGAGTATTGTAAAATGTGATAGAAAACATTACGCCATTTCCCGCTAAAGGGAACCATGAGTGGATGCGATGCAGCGGGGAGATGGTTCGCTTGAGCGGGAGATGGTGTAATTTTTTTTTCTTGCGTTCTCGAGCCTGCTCGAGCCTGTGTCTTCCTCTGGCGTAGAATCAGCACTGTCTTCCAGTCTCCATCCAGCTCCCGCTGCGTGGAACTGCCGGCGTCCGAGGTATTCGACTCCCGCAAAGTCGCAAAGTCATGTGCGTATGCCTCTCTGCAGTCCATGCCATTGGTGTCGTCGTGGGATTCTTCAACGAGGGAAGGTACTTGTCGTAGGAGAGAATGAGGCGCGCGAGAGGGGGGGGGGTAGCGTAAGAGGGCGCTCATCGCGGCGTTATGCCAGCGTTACGCTAAAGCCATTTTGTTGCGATAGCAATTATATGGACAGTGGGGCTCTTCGATTTTCGGACTTCTGGCAGTTCTCTGGCAGCCAGAGACAGCCAGAGGGTCAGCCAGCAAGTTCCGGTCGGGACAGGAAGCAGCGTCTTGGTATAGTGCCTAGAATATACTGGCTAGTGTGCTGAGCGCGCGCTTTGGCGTGGCCACCGCGCTGATGCCTTCCCACAGTCACCGCATGGCGGCGCTGCGACTCGCTAAGGTCTCGATAGGGACATTCCCAGGACATACGCTGGGGACAGTCATGAGGCAAGCGAGTGAAGAACTCGCAGCTAAAGCTCACAGACGTAACCTCGTGGTAATTGCGGCAGGGCTAAATGACGTGTTGAATGAAGAATCGTCAGGACTAGCCACGACCTTGGTGAAAGGGGTCGATAACATGCGCACCGTGTCCCCCCAGGTGCAAATTGTAGTATGCACAATACCGGAAGTACCAGTGCGCAATATCAACTTGCAAAGAGCGGTTGTCGACGCAAACAAAGAGGTATGGCGAATTAGTCGAGAGAAGGGTTTCGAGGTAGTGGATATAAACAGGGAGGTGCACAGGTGGGGCGGTTTCCAAAGAGACAGAATTCACTTCGATAAGAGGCTTGGTCATGAGGTGGGCTGGCGGCTGGCAGGACGCGCAGTAGCTTTTTTGGGGGGCACGCGGGCCCTTCAGAGTCCGGGGTAGCTAGTAACAGGGAAAACAACCAGGACTCTTTGACAGGTAGTATTGGGAAAAACCAGAAAAAAGGTAAAAGAAAAAGGGATAAGGCGCGTGTTGCAATTAGTTACATAAACATGCAGGGTGGCAGAAAAAAGACAAAATGGTTAGAGATTGAGGAGCAGTTAAACAAAGAACAGATAGGCGTTTATGCGGTTACAGAAACACACCTTAGAGACTTGGAAGAGCCACCACATATTGAAAATTATGTTTGGGAAGGGTGCAACAGGATCATATCAGAAAGGAAAGGTGGGGGTGTAGGAATGCTAATTCACCGCGGCGCCAAATGGGTTAGAGTGAAACAGACGTGTTCAGAGCACCTCTGGGTTTTGGGCACAGTAGGTGGAAAGAAAACGTGGCTAGGGGTTGCCTACTTGTGGACGGGAAATAACTGCAGAGAAAAGAATCAGGAGATAGTGGATTGCATGAGTGAGGATATTAAGGAATTTGGTAATGGGGCCGAAATCATCCTTCTAGGGGACATGAATGCCCACATACACGACCTTGACGGATATTCAGACACCAATGGGAAGTTATTACTAGATCTCTGCGAGCAACATAGTCTGGAGATAGTTAACACGGGGCCTAAATGTGACGGCCAGATCACGTGGGAAGTCGGAAACAAACAGTCAAGTATTGATTATTGTCTCATGTCTGAAGGAATTTATCACAAACTGAGAGAAATGAGAATAGACGAGGAAGGGATTAAAAGCTTGGGTAGTGATCATAAACGAATAACATTACAAATGGGATATAAAACTGGAAATGAGAGCATAGAATCAAAGTCTGGCACCTCGTATTTAAATGACAAACGAATAATAAATATAGCCACAAGAGTCGAGGAAGAAGTAGGCAAAATACCAGGCAAGGACTGGGAGTACAGTGAGCTATTAGATCTAATGACGAAAGAGATAGGGAGAGAGAAGAAAACTATTTGCTGGAAAGGAAAGAGGAAGCCAAAAAGTTGGTGGAACAAGGAAATCCGGGAAGCGATCGAGAAGCGGCGTGAAGCATCACGGAATCATAGAAGGGCAAAAAAGGACAAGCGACCGCAGGACGAAGTCAACGAAATATGGGAAATATATCTAGAGAAAAAATCCATTGTACAGAAATTGGTCGAGGCAAAAATTAAAGGCGAAAGTGAACGCTGGGTGACAGAGATTCACGAAAAAAAGGAGGCCGCACCTAGGATATTTTGGAGCCACATAAAGGCGCTAGGTAGGAAGTCTGTCACAACGCAACAACATATTCTCGATGAAGGAGGAAATCAATTGGAAGGGTACGAAGCGCTAGGTTACATTCGAAAGGTAACAGCCGATTCGTTTAAAAAGAGCGTCCAGGGGATTTCCCCGGTGAGTAAAAGTGTGGCGGAGAGAGCAACCGAGGAAGAGCTAGTGCTGGAGAATTTCAATTGGAAAAGGGCTGAAGGAAAAATTCCAAAGCGCACTGCCGCCGGTTTAGATGGTATTCCCGTTAGCCTCATTAACGAACTAGGAAATAGCACTAAAGAAGCACTGCTGAAAGCTGTAGAAAAATGCTTAAAGGACAGGCAAATACCAGATAGTTGGCGAAAAGGTAGAATGAACTTAATCTATAAAGGCAAGGGAGAAAAGGATAACATTCGCTCGTATAGACCACTAACCATTACATCGGTACTATACAGGTTGGCGATGCAAGCAGTAAAAATGAAAATAGAAAAGTGGGCAGAACACAACGATATTTTGGGACAACTCCAGAATGGATTTCGAGTCGACAGGCGGTTAGACGATAACCTGTTTGTTCTCACTCAGTGTATAGAAATATCTAAAATAGAAAATAGGCCCTTGTACATGGCTTTTCTAGACATCACTGGGGCGTACGACAACGTTCATCAGGAAATTTTGTGGGATATATTGAAAGGAATTGGCATAGGCGACGACTGTATACAGCTTTTGAGGGAGATATACCGAGAAAATACAGTTTGCATAGAATGGGAAGGAATGAGTAGCAAAGAGAACGTTGAGATTAGCAAGGGGCTGAGACAGGGATGTCCTTTGTCCCCGCTGTTATTCATGCTGTACATGGTGAATATGGAAAAAGCGCTAGAAGGTAGCAACTTTGGTTTTAATCTGTCACACAAACAGGGCGGCGTGATGATTGAGCAGAAGCTTCCAGGATTATTTTATGCTGACGATATTGTCTTATTTGCTGACAGTCGAGAGGATATACAGCAGCTGGCGGATATATGCGGAAGGGAAGGGGAAGCTCTAGGACTAGGATTTAGTGTAACAAAATGTGGATTGATGGTATTCAATGACCCTTGTGATCAGGCGGTGTCAATACAGGGCCAAGAAATACCGAGAGTGAGCGAATACAAGTACCTCGGAGTATGGATAAATGAGGGTGACAGGTACATGGAGGTACAGGAAAAAGCCTCAGCAGCAAAAGGAAAGAGGAATGCTGCAATAATGAAGCACAGAGCATTGTGGGGATACAATAGGTACGAGGTGCTTCGAGGTCTGTGGAAGGGTGTAATGGTTCCGGGGCTTACTTTTGGGAACTCAGTGGTGTGCATGAGGGCAGAGGTGCAATCGGGAATGGATATAAATCAAAGGACTGTGGGACGCCTCGCGTTGGGTGCTCACGGGAAGACGACAAATGAGGCTGTAAAGGGCGATATGGGATGGGCAGGTTTTGAGGCGAGGGAGGCTCAGAGCAAAATAAGGTTCGAAGAAAGGCTAAGGAATATGAAGGAGAGTAGATGGGCAGAGAAGGTGTTCCGTTACTTGTATAGGAAGAGCGTGGACACACAGTGGAGAAAAAGAACTAGGAGGCTCACTAGTAAATATACGGCTGGTAGTGTAAGCAGTATGTCAACAAAGAGCGTTAAGCGAAAAGTCAGAGAGGCGGAGAGGATTTACTGGATGACAGCTATGGAGAAAAAACCGGCTTTGAGTAACTACCGGAAGGGCAAAAATGAAATAAGGAGGGAGGCATTTTACGACAATTCAATGGGAAGCGCTTTACTGTTTGAAGCGAGATCGGGTTGCCTTAGAACGGGTAGTTATAAAGCGAGATTCAGTAAAGAAGAAGAACAATGCACGTGCTGCGGGGAAGATCAGGAAACGGCGGAGCATGTTCTGATTGAATGTGGAGACATCCACCCAGGTGTACGTTTGGGCACGAGCCTACATGACGCCTTGGGTTTTAGAGACAATGGAAAGCTGAACACACCCGCGATTGAAATAAGTAAGAGACGGTTAGAGTATTGGTGGCAGAAAACTAGAGAGAAAGGACAAAAATAAATAATGGGAAAAAAATAAGGACATTCTGCCGTAAAGGGCACAGAACGAAGCTGAAAACTTAAGGTTTTTTTTGTCTTCTGGAGTAAAATAGTTTTAATTGAAGTAAAGACACTAGGCCAACGCTAAAAAAAAAAGAGTAAAGGGTTTTTTTTTTTCGAGCCTGGTGGCACACTTGTCACCGCCCCGTTATAAAGGGGACGCTCATAGCATCCATCCATCCATCCATCCATCCATCGCGCGTCGGTGGCTCCTGCGCTTGCGGCTGCGTAGCACGGCGCTTTCTGCTGCGAATACAGTGTTCTTCGTTCTTTTTAACACACTCGACAGAACACTCGATCGGAAGAAGGAAATCTTAGCGGCAAATTGCTGCCCGCAGAGAATCCTCAACTGGTTGGGCACTACAAAATGACGAAGGTTTCACACGTCCCTCACGGTCGTCTGCTAGCTTTCGCGACACTGCTTCACCACCAAAGCGAAGTAGAAAAGTCACAATTAATATACTACGATACACCCAACTTGCCAGTCGAAAACACTCAGCTAAGGTTGACACGTTAGGTGCAAGGAATCGTGTCGTAAGGATGGCTCACGGCAATTACGATCGCGATCAAGTACGACTCGGATTCTTCGCTGCTACACGTTAACATTCGCTGGCGATAGCAGGGTGCTTTGAAGGGCCAGTTGGTGCATCTTATTCTGTTGAAAACAGCGCGAAGACGGGACGAAGGCTAAGGAACAGCGCTTGTGTTGCAGCGATTTTACTCGAAGTCGATCCAGCCAACTGCAATTCGCACCGCTCAGTCGTGGTCATATTTTATATTAGCGGCGCGTCACACTCGGTATGATGCACCATCATGGACTTGCAGAGTGTATTATGCGCCGAGGTAGTCGGATCGGTGGCTACAATAATTCTCGCGAGCAGATATTTGACTCGGAGCAGGTCGACAGTAATCGCAAATTCCAGTGTAACGCTGGTATTACACAAATACGTACACTAATATTTCTTGCAGACATTATGACACTAGTTTTTGCACATTGTTCGCTTTCACAAACAGGATGAATATTGCACACCCAGTGCTGCAGATATCAGCATAGGCCCCATACTCTCGGATCGGTTGTTTCGATGTTTCTGCAGTTCAGCTGTGGCTACTGCATTGTTGTATCTACATGGGCAAGTCTGTAGTTAACAGAGCATCGTTCATACGCAAATGTAGGGTGGGGTGGGGTTACTTTCACTGTTCTGCGTTTTCCAGCATGACATCCGTATTTTCTAGACCACATGCCATGAACACAAGCCAGTCTGAATAGGATTCACTACTCATGCATTTTATCTGAAAGGTACTACTCACTTCACAAAAAAAAAAAAAAAAAAAAAAAAAAAAAAAAAAAAAAACATTAAGAATGTGTCTGGAGCTTGAATTTCATTTTAACATAAGGTAACATAAGTGCAAAGAAACCGAACAGGGGTCATTAGTCAAGATCGACATCTCAATTAGATAATTTCATTAGTCTAGCATTGTGATTAGCTGAAATATTGCCTGAAAAAATCAAGTGCGAGGCACCTTTGTGAATATGGGCTTTTGTTTTCAACCGCAATGAACTAACAGTTTAAGGCGGGATGAGACTTCCTTTGGTAAAAAAAATTCAATTTTGGGATTTCAAAATTACCTGATACAACATTTCTTTATCTTTCAGAAAATATATCACATTTGAGTACTCGCAGTTTCAAAAAGAATTTTAGGTCCTTTTTCTTTGACACATTGACGGGTAATGCTCGCGTACCCCTACGTTATTTCTGCGTTTATCTCAAAAGAACATTTTTGTAGTTTCTGTACCTTTTTCTTGAGAACTAGTGGGCTTAGAAAATAAAAATTTCCACGTGGTAACTAATGGCATTTACATAACTGGCACTAGAAGCAGTAGCCTATGCGCATTTGTATTTTTTAGTACAAATAATCAGTCATAAGTGGCAATTTTCATAAATCAACAAACGTAAGAAAACATAACAAATCTAGTTTTTGTTGTACGCTCACAATTTTAGTTCCACTTCTCTAAAGCGTTAGTTGCTACCTTTATGCGAAATTGCAATGGTCTGCAGTTGGCAGATCTTATTTAAAAAGTACATTAGTAGAAAAGCAAACACAAATAAAAAAATACTAAACAATTTCAAACCATTTTTGAGCTTTAATGCAACCTGCGTCCATCTTAAGATACCTCGCAAATTTTAGTCATAGCTTTCATTACGACTGCTGTAGAGCCAAGCTTTGAAACTCACTTTCGAAGTTTCACCCCACCTTAATAACTGAGAATATAATCTGACTTTCACTATGAAAAATCCCACTGTTCCACAACTTAACCATCAACTTATCAAACATAAATAATGTTCAAAACACACAACGCACACATAAATGTAAACAAACGCTCAACAGAAGAGACACAATACAAATAGTCATAATACCAGTTCTTAAATCAGCAAAATACAGTGAAAAATGTTAAACGGGCAGGGAAATACTCAAACAACTGCTTAATACAAACATATTAGTGAAAACGCCGATCTGTATTTCAACAGAAAATGTGATAGCCACTCCGACACAGCGGAACGAAGCATGTTTTCTGCCTGCCCCGATGCTTCTCCCGTTGCATCATTACTCTTTGCAGTTCTCATTTACTCGTGCGTACACAAAGGACAGGGCAAACACGATAAAAGCAGCGCAGACTTCACTAAGACAAATTCGGACACGAGGCAAAGCTGCGGAGGCCAAACCGGCGCGCGGCCTACACCTTTGCGACTAGCGTCGCCGCCTGCCGGTGAAAGTTGGAAGGCATCACCGGCCCTGCCGGCCCTGCCACCTCCTCCCATAGGAAACCCCCTCCGCTCAGCACACTAGCCAGTATATTCTAGGCACTATAGTCTTGGTCACATGTGTGGGAAGCCCGAGACAACCCGAAGCTGCCCAAGATTACAAAATCGAACGCTGGGACAGCCAGCGTAAACGTAAACAAACGCTACCGCCGTGGCAGCAAACGAAACTTTGCGCCGCGTGCGCGTTGGTTTTTCTGCATTGCCCGCTTGAAAATATGTGGCTAGGTTTGCTGAAGAGCTGAAGTGATATTCTCGAGCATACGGATTTGGGATACGATCACGTACGTTCGCAAAATCGTGCGCAACTCGCCCCGTCCGCGAACAAAACAGCCAGCTGGCGCACGGCGCCACGAAAGCGATGCAAGGTGAGCTACCGCGCCGCTAACGGCTTAACCAGCTCACGTCTGCTTAGTACGTGTAACAGTCGCTGCACAACACGACGCGAAAATCTCGCGAAAGTGATCGTGTCCCCAAAAGAGCTCGAGGATCTATCGCGTACTACGTCGCACACACGCGTTGACCAGCTTGCGTTTTGTCATAACTTGAGACATGCGGCGGTATGGGTACCACGAGTGCGCGTTATATATAAAATAAACTTCTGTGTGACGCGTCTTCGACTCGTTTTGGCAGATGTTGCCTGAGCCTCTTTTCCAGTCCTAAGTGGCACTCCAAAAATCTCATGTACTAGCAAAGCTTTTAGTAGAGCTACTAGGTGATAACCGCGTACATACTGCATGGAATTATTACTAAAAGGTGGGAAAAGACAAAGCCGACGATGAAATAAGCAACAAGAGGATGTATACATTTCTGAATTCATCTTCGTTTTTTCACATCGACGCGTCGTAGCATAACGTAATACTATACCTCATATACTGGCCCGTAGATCGAAGTACGCTCGCACGCCGTTCGCGACCAACGAGGATCACACAAAAAACAATGTCGCGATCGCTTTTATTCGATCAGTGCATTTTATGAAGACGGGGTTCACGCACGCAAACATACGACGGAGCGAAATAGGTAGTTCGACCACAATCGTCTCAGCTAAATGCACATAAAGCACACACGACACCACAATCGAATACTACTACGAAAAAATAAACTCGAAAGGGGTCTCCATGTGTTCGTACGAACGTGTACATAACTTTTGGGACATGTGCACGACGCAGTTAGAAGGGTTAGAACACGACAGTTTGCCGCGTTGTTCACGGAAGGAAACTTCACGGGACACATAAGAAAAGCAATAAACATTAGCTCCAAGTGCTCGCCGCCACTCGTAATCGCGCCATCTCGCACGGCGGAACGGCGCCGAGCGGCCCGAGCGTAAGGACAAGCAAAGGTGTTGTCCGCAAGCGCCCGCATTGCAATCCGTCGAGTCCTCACAAAGATGGCGGCGAGCGCGTATCGTCTCTTTTCGGCGTCTGCTAGCCCGAAACCTTCCAGAGAGCTTCCACGACTAAATTGTCCTGGAAGGTTCTGGCGACCCTCGGGCTCCCCGCGGGTCGCCAGAACCGTCCAACCCGAGAAAAACGAACGCCAACCGGAAGTGCACCGCGGGGGGGTCGGAGCAACCAAACGAGCGCGCTCTGGCTGGCTCTGGCAGCCCGCGGGTAGCCAGAAGTAGAAAATCGAAGAGCCCCAGTCTCGGTTGGTTTTTGCCGTCGCCGCCGTCATGCTGCGTATATGTATAAGTATGTATATATACATCAATATCCCAAAGAAAAATAAATCAGAAAAATGCTTCCGAGGTGCGGAATCGAACCAGCGACCTCTCACGTCGCAGCGCGGTGCGCTAAGCACTACTCCACAAAGCGTAGATCCCTCAGTGCTAACGGCGAGCGTTATATACACACCCTTTACCGTTTGCAGTCCTCCGAGACGGAGGCGCTTATAAGCGTTTCTTCATTACCAGCGAGATGGCGCTAGGAGCGCGACGGGCGCACTACAGGCATCGGCCAGCTCTCTCGCTTCTTATATTTTTCAAGGACTTTAAAGGGGTATTCAGACGGCGGAGGAATGCTCGGGGGAGACGGGGGGATTGCGTATCACGTGACCGCGACGTCACGGATTAGCGAGTGGGCGTGACCCCCCCGCGCCTCCTCGGAGGAGACGGGGACGTTTTCCCCGAAAGGACAAACGATCCCCCTGCGGTGGGGGATGTGGCGGAATTTCGGGCTCTTGTTTGGCCACATTGTTGCACTTGCTCCTGCAGAGAGCGGCAGTGGGTGTCCAGTCTGCAGCTGGATGGTCGTCTGCAGCTCGTCGTCAGCAGCTCGTCAAACGGGTGGTGCAAGCCACCAGAGTAGTCTAGTAACACTGGTCTCCCCCTCCGTTTGCCTCGTCCGTGTGAGTGGGGGGCATTTGTGGAGACTTCTCCTCGCGAGCTGACGTCACTAGGCTCCGCCTTTACCCCCCGAGCATTTCTCCCCCGTCTGAATACCCCTTAAGTTGCGCAGGAGAGAATGAGGCGCGCGAGAGGGGGGGGGGGCGTAGGAGAGGAGAGAGAGAGGGCGAGGGGGCGCGCATGCACAGTGGGGGTGTGGACGCCAAGGGAGTGCTTCGCATCGAAAAAAGAAAGAAAAGTAGCGTGTCAGTCACGCGCACACACCAAGCTTCGCTTACCCCCATTATCCCGTTAGGCGAAGACCTCCTGAAATTTTTGTATAAGAATTTTTCGATCTGCGGCACCGACGAAGTCACAGCTAGAGCGCAGCTGCACATGCTGCAAACAGTGGTAGGTAGCGCGATGTCGATTACACGCCCGCAAACAAGTGATGCCCTATCAATCATGCCTGTATTGTAGTGGTTCGTGTTCGCGTGGCGCGCATGCGTGCATGCCGCGCGCAATGCCGTGGCTCGTTTCCACCGCGAAGGCAGCGACGCTCCTCAGCGTTAACTCCTTTTACCTCGAATAAACACAGAATAGAGCGGTGAAGCTTAATAATCTGCAGACTATAAGCACGAATTTGATTTGCCTAAACAGCAGCAAACTACCTATATACAGCAATCCGATTGACTCCTTCGCGCAGTACCAAGGCTTGTCTACCGTTTTTGCGCCTTTCAAAGGCAAAATAAAAATGCAAATTTATTAAAGTTGCGAGAAGAATGCTGAATTCTGTCACTATAATTCACGGTATTTCCATTTCCACTAGCATCTAACCACATGTTCTGGCCAGTTGTCAGTCCCTTCGAGAGTTTTTATTTTATTTTATATCTTGCATTGGCGTTCAATTAGCCCTTATTTAATTTGCGAAATTCATTATTTAAACACGGACGAGGTTTTGAAAGAGTTGGTTTTTGTATTTTCTGGACCAATAGTGGGTGGGCTACGTTAAACACGTGCACACGGAGGCATACTCTAGCGATCGCCGCGAGAATCTAACACGAACACGCACGCACATGCATCACATGAAATTCCACAATTTCCAACCGATACATTATCGCTTGGAGGAAGGAAAAAAGGCTGACGTCAAGCAAACATATCCCATGGGCCCGCTCTCTTGTAACTTCAGGGGTTGCATGCGCAAACCAGTGTCTTCAACGCGGCGCCTCGGCTCACGATATGTTTACGCGCGTAGCGGCGAGAGGGGCTGCGTTGGAGGGGGGCATTTTGTCACCCCCGCTGCCCTTCGCGGACCGTAGCCCTGCGCTCATTCTGCAGCCGAGAGGCTCCGTTCCCTCCTTCCCCTTTTGTGGGCAGGCTCCTCCTCTCAACCCGAGAACGCACGACGCTTCCTCGGGGGCCTCTGGGTCTCCCGTCTTGGGTAAGGTGTGACTGACCACATCGGACCCAAGCCATGAGCACCGCCGCTGCCATCAACCCCTGCAGCGCCCCGACCATTGGCCCCGACCATGGAGTGCGAACTACCGCCCCGGACCGGGGAATGCAAAAGCCGCGCGAGGTGAGCTGAGCAGCTATCACTTCCTCGACGTGTGCTTGCTATATGTTAATTGTTGTTTTCCCCAGTAGTGCGGAACACCCCGCCGCTGAGGTGTTCTGTTAACTCGATGTGCTACTGTATTTGTTGCTATTGGCAGATATGTATTTGAGGTAAATAAAAAGTGGCGACGCTTGCGCTAAGCCGCACAAGGCTTGAAAGAGCGAAACTGGGCGATTCTAACGGCCGCGGCGGCTGCATTTTCGATGGAGGCGAAAATGTTTGAGGCCCGTGTACTTAGATTTAGGTGCACGTTAAGAACCCCAGGTGGTCGAAATTTCCGGAACCCTCCACTACGGCGTCTCTCATAATCATATCGTGGTTTTGGGACGTTAAACCCCAGATATTATTATTATTATGGGCGATTCTAAAGACTAATCTGGTTGCTTCTAGGTTATTTCTAGCATAGGCGTGCGCACAGGGGGGGGGGGCGCCCCCCCTAGTCACCTTAGAGGGGGGCACAATATCTTCCCCATACATTGATCCCCCCTAGTCACCTAAGAGGGGGGGGGGGGCGCAAAATCTGCCTCGTACATTGACTTAGTAGGAGGGGGGGCGCTGCGATGAGCCTTCGCCCCCCCCCCCCCCCCTGATGCGGAATCCTACGCAGGCCTATGATTTCTAGGACTTAGCTAGGTGATGCAGGTTGTTTCTTGGTTGCTCCCAGGTCATTGCTAGGCTTTGATGCTAGGTTGTTTCTACGTTGATTTTCAGCTCAGAGAGAGAGAGAGAGAAGCAACTTTATTATCAGCTCAGAGAGGTTCGAGTTAAACAACAGACAGTCACAGACACTACACGGCTGTCCACACTATAAAGACAAACTCGCGCTGAAACCAAGCGGTCGCACCTCTCATAGATCTATGGGCACGTCTTCGTTGCCGTATGCCTTCCATCGCTTCGGGGTCTTCTCGCAGCCGCCTTTGCCTTTCCCGTTCCTATAGTATTCTCTCGTTGTCGCTTCGCAGCCATTTGTTGGGCTAACTGTTGCCTTCTTCATTTTTAGTGGACCAGTGGTGAGTAGTGGGATTTACCCAATTTCTGTGGCACATACCCGTTTATGATCATAGTTTTTTTGCATCGACTCACAAGAGACGACTTGCTAAACAGCTTCGCCGTTAAATAACCTTCGTTTGAAAGACCTGTCTCTGTCCCCGCTGGCCGGAAAACCGCCGCGGTCGCAACTCAACGCGAACCGCGGGATAGGGGGTCACAGCTCTAACTAAGAGGGCTGCTGCGTAGTACTAGCGAGAGTGACTGCCACCCCGATAGATAGCTTGCACATGACGTCATGGACGCAGCTTCTGAAAGGAACTGGAGCTCCAAGATGGCGGCTTTGATGACAAACAAGTTGCGTCTATGTGAAAACGACGCGGCAGGAACGTCTCTGTGCGTGGATAATGAAAGAACCTGCATGTGATGTTTCGATAACATTAATGCGACATCGGAAATGTCGCGTCCCCACATGCTGGTGCTCCAACACGGCGCTTTCAGTGACGTCAGTGCAAGCCAGCGATCCAAAGGAGGGACAGGTTCGCACGCGCGGCTTTGTTGTGTCCATGTTTAATTAAGAACCCCTAAAACTTCACAGCCCATACGCGCAATGGCTCTTGGGAAATATGAATCCCTCAAGGTTTCCAGCCCATTTGAGGCGTTGTTTCATCCATAATTAGAGATGCCAACATCACGGTCTGCTTTCGCCAGCCGCTTTCCGCTCTGCACTTTTCGCGACTAAAAATTACCGCTTGCCTATGACGTGGCGTGTGTGTACACTTCCCATGAGTCTTTCCTTGATTCTTTTTATGACTAGAGCTCAAAATTGTCACGGACGCTCCATCCTAGTATTATTCCTTCCTCAGTTCCTTCCTGTGTATCAGCGCCCCGTTTAGCTTAGATAACCTAGGCAAGTTGGTATAGGTTATAATCTTAAAATAGCAGCAACGCGCACAAAAACTAAGATGAAACAAATTAAGGTGTAGAAAAGAAAACGCTTGTGTTGCACGTGTCTACGCGCAGGCCTTTCGTTTTCGACAAGTGAGGGCGATATTATTCCAACATATGAGCCTTTGAGCCACTTGTCGCTGCGACGAAGTGTATCGGGGCATGCGAGGTCGGCGACGACCGTGATCTGTGTTGCACTGCAATGGGAAACCGCACCGTGTGAAGTTGCCTTGAGACGTACCTCTTGGCGACACCCATGACACCGGGAGGCACACCCGCGTCGGCAATGTCCGCCAGTGGGTTGAGCAGCGAGCAGGCTCCACTGGCGACGCCGAAGCCCAGGCCGGAGGCGTACGCCAGCGCAACCCTGCTACGAGCGAGTTGCGCGTCTCCGGCGAGCGCGGCCAGCTTGAGCGAGCGGTCCGCCTTGCGCAGCGCCTGGAGGGTGGCGATTCGGGCGCCCTCCTGGAAGACCACGGCGAGCGCCACGGCAACGCCCAGGGACGAGCCCAGCGGCGAGAGCACGAACCAGGCGAGCGAGGACAGCAGCAGCGACAGGATCCAGCTGAATGAGGACAGCAAGAGCACCACGACTCGGCTCGGGTGTCGCGCGATGGTCAGCGCGAACATGGACAGCGCCGGCCCGAAGCCCATCAGGCCGTATCCCAGGCTCTCACTCGCGGTCATGACAGATGCGCGGGTTTCTCTCCTGCTGACTCTGGAGATGCGTTCGCCTTGCCGTTCGTCGGTACGCGATGCCCTCGTGGCAGATTCTTCTTCTCTCCCGGTTGATGATGATGATGATAATCCTCTTCCTGATGGCGCTCACCCAAAGGAGGGTGGCAGAATTTTAAAGGTAAGGGCCTATAAAGCTAAGGGAAACTGTAATTTTAGATTGAAAATGTTGCAGTGGCTTAGCTCGGCTATGCCAGGATAACGCAGCGTTAGCAAAGGTTCAGCTGATTATGCTTAGCTTTCCTGATTGTCTAGGATTAGCTTGCTTATCATGCTTACTGCTGCTCCAATGACACACACATGATATACGTATTATGTGGCACATGTATATTTATTTTGCCAGGCAACTACTTCGGGATTCGATGAGTTAAGCTTCTCCGCTCTTCTGCGCCGTTGAGCAGCATTTGCGCTCTCCTTCTCCATAGCTTTACCACACTTGCAAACGCCAGTCAGAGGCGCTATCAAGCGGCTCCAGCGCAGTGTCAGACGGCGAATGCACAGCGAAGGCGAATAGTTGGGCGCGCGCCGGCGCCAAAACATCCGCCACGGCTACGACGTCACTCCTCTGGAAAGCGCAGACCGGCGGCGGCGGAGTGCGCGCGACGTGCCGGCTCCGGTGCGTGACATCACTGATCCTCGCGCAGGGGCGTAGCCAAGAGGGGGGGGGTTTCAAACCCCCCCGAAAATTTTCAGTTTTGCTTGCGTATGTATACACGCATACATACAAACACACGCACGAACATACATAAAGTATGGTTGAACCCCCCCCCCCCCCCCCCGAAAAAAATTTCTGGCTACGCCCCTGTCCTCGCGCATGCGCAGCACGGCTCTTGAGGAGCCACGCAAAACTGGCTCGGCTAGGCCAGTGTAGCTAACGCTACAAAATAAAACATCGAACAAATTGAAATGCTAGACGAGCTAGCGGTCAGACCATCAGATGAAATTAATGACAAATATCACAACCCACGTGGGCATAAACATTTACATGGATATATGAAGTTATATAAAGAATTGATTTAGAAAATGGGTTTGGAACTAAGAATAGGAAGGAATAAAAAGATTACACCATCTCCCGCTAAAGGGAACCATGTGTGGATGTGAAGCAGCGGGGAGATGGTTCGCTTGAGCGGGAGATGGTGTAATTTTTTTTCTTGCGTTCTCGAGCCTGTGCCTTCCTCTGGCGTAGAATCAGCACTGTCTTCCAGTCTCCATCCAGCTCCCGCTGCGTGGAACTGCCGGCGTCCGATGTATCCGACTCCCGCAAGGTTGCAAGATCATGTGTGTCTGCCTCTCTGCAGTCCATGCCATTGGTGTCGTCGTGGGATTCTCCAGCGAGGGAAGAGCACGAGCGCCCCGCGTCTGGAGCCACAGAAGCAGAGGCGGCCATCGGTCGCCCGTGCCTCGTCAAGACGCCGGAGGCGTCGCTGCTGCCTACTCGTCGCTAAAGTCCCTTGATATATAGAAAGTAGCGACACTCTCCTCCATATCCTCTCCCAAGTGTCCAACCCTCCTCTCCCAAGTGTCCAAACCGTATCTATCTCCTCTCCCAAACGACCACCGTGCGGGCGCCCGCCCTATAACCCGGCTCGCGCCACTTTCCTATCAAGAATGCTATGTCACGCAGATTTCACGCAGTTTCCCAGGCGACGGCCTGTGAAGCGGGAAGGTGGAAGGCGGGAGAGGAGGGTGCTCGGCGTGGCGGCTCGGTTAAAAGAAAGACGGTACTTTCCCAAAAATATCCAGGGACTTTACTCGTCGCAGGAGAGAATGAGGCGCGTGAGAAGAGGGGAGCGTAGGAGAGGAGAGAGAGGGGGAGGGTACACGCATGCGCAGCGGCGGTGTGGACGCCGCGAGATGGACAAAGCCCCCGCATAAAAATGCGTCGCATCTGAAATAAACTGGCATGGTAATATTCTAGTTTGTTTCGAACACAACAGGGCAGACATCCCTGTGACTGACCTAATATAATGGCGCCAAATGATCAAGTGACTGGAACGTATATCTCTAATCCTGTCTTCTGAAGTGTATCTACGAGGTACCCTTATCTCTGACTAGAATAGCGGCGACAGAATAAAAAGAAATGGTTTAATTTTTTCAATTTCATTCCAGAACTAGCGCGACGGGGACGCCCTGAGACCAACTTTAATTTTTTTATTTCGAAAGCCTGCCCTTAGGCATATTAATTAAAATTCATTTGCGGAATTGGACAGCGTAATCTGGTGCAGGAAACTTCTGTTGAGATGAACTCCATGGCCAACCTAAACGAGATCGCCCACGCCCGAGCGCGCGAATTTACCGCTCTGGGCAGCCTGGGGGATCTTCGGACCCCAAGCAAGCGGTATTTAGGGACGTTCTCCTAACTTTCAACCAGGTCACAAAACATTACCAGCTGGGCAGGAGGGTCTTTCCTCATGTGAAAATCTCTAGAGCACAAGCAGCGACCCTCCGCATGCTTCAAACCAGATCCTGCCCTAGTTCTTATTCTCACAGCCAGTTCATTGAAGGCCTTGATCCAACATGCCTAGATAGTGGCGCTGCTTGTACGTTAGATCATATGCTCTGGCAGTGTCCCCCGTTACAAGGTTCTCAACGCACGACCGAAGAAGAGTGGAGCTCTCCGCTCAGTAGCTCAGAACTTCTACATGAACTCAGAGCTGTCCGGAGGGCCCGCGTTGCAGCGGTGAGGCTCGGCCTACCCGTCCCGATGTGGGAGCGGCCCGCTGCTCTACCGCCTTGAGCAGCGTTCCTCAGGACCTAAATAAAGTTCTCTGTCTGTCTGTCTGTCTGTCTGTCTGTCTGTCTGTCTGTCTGTCTGTCTGCCTGTCATTTGCCTACAAGCATTTCTAAACCATAAAACAGTCGCGTAAGCCGTATCTGGCAAAATGGGATCAGGAGTCCACTTAGAGATATTGTGGCTAATGAGTCCGCCATTTCATTCAGGTATGTGAGGTGGCCTGATACACATAGCAACCGAATTTATGTAAGTTTGCCGGTATTAGATGACGAAACATACCAAGGAGTGAACATGCTGAAAGAGAATGTGTAACTGTGACTGCTGCTGATTCATTTGAGAGTAGTTCACGCAGCTCTAGAACAATAGCCAATAATTTTGCAGTGATTATAGGCGTACAATTTGCAAGTTTAACGGAAAAAGACCAGTCAAGAGGCAGAAAGATGCCTACCCCAGCCTTTTCTTTTGATACCAATGCATCAATCGCAATTATATTAATGCAATAGCAATATATGGACATTCTCGACGGGTTTTTGCCGTCGCCGTCATGTTCCGTATAAAGTCAAAATCGCGCATTGTATGTTCTAAACCGCGAGTAAAAGCGGGCGGGCACTGGTGACGAATGCGGCTGAAGCAGAGATGATACGAGGCGGCCATCTCCGTCGCACGGAGGGCGCATGCGATAACAACTCACGTGCGAGGACTGTCGTCGATTGCTCCTCAAGCAGAGGAAACGCTCCGCCTGTCTTTCGTCGGGCGAAGGAGCATGAACTGACGCGGGGGAGCAGGGGCGTAGCCAAGGGGGTTGGGTGGTTCAATCCCCCCCTCCCGAAAATTTTCAATTTTGCTTCCGTATATATACACGCACACATACATAAAGTATGGTTGAATCCCCCTCCCCCCCCCCCCCCGAAAAAATGAGGAGGGGGGATTGCGTATGGATTGCGTCGCTCGAGCAGCAAGCAACTGCGAACTTTGATCATGAGGGCGCGTCGCGCTATATCGGCAAACATCAGCAAACGGCTCGTATACCCTTGTACGTGCTGCGCTGACACCGCTTACGTCGCACTGAGACGACAGACAGCAAGAAAACCGATTCGCTTCCTGGTTGCTATCATTGTTGCTGTTGCATTCATTGCTTCGCCGTTGTGGCGAAACCTCTAAACCACAGATCAGATTATCGACGGCCGACGCTCTGTTCGCTGCTATCAGTGTGCGGCGTGTATGGCTTGTAGTTTGAGTTCTCGTTTACCGGGCAGAGGTTCGCGTAAATAAAGAGTTTCGTCTTAAACCCGCCGGCTGTACTGCCTTATCCAACGTCACGGCCACGTGACAATAGATAGATAGATAGATAGATAGATAGATAGATAGATAAATAGATAGATAGATAGATAGATAGATAGATAGATAGATAGATAGATAGATAGATAGATAGATAGATAGACAGATAGATAGATAGATAGATATCGTCAAAATGTCTGTGGTTTGCGAAGAAATGCTTCGCATTAAAAAAAAAAAAACGAGGAGTGAGCGTCACGCGATAATCCTTTCATCCAGTCATAAAGAGCTGTTACGGGGAAATTTCACTCCGTGAACGCGGGTGGCGCGCAAGCGCATCGGTGGTATCCCCTTTGTGCATTGGCCATATATAGCGTCTTATTACTTCAACCAGAATGACATTGACGCACCACGACGGTGATTTGACAAGTAGACCATTTACGCTTGCACGTAAAAGGGGCTGACCCGCTTCCCCTTGACCCCAGCACTGGGAAACCAAATGTTCGCAGTTATCGAGTCAGTTGCGTTCGTGTTTGCTTGTGCTACTAGACACCATGGGTAGTTGGCGTATTAGTACGCAAATGTTTTCTCTGGCTACCCGCGTTGTTTTTCATGGGTCACTAGCACCTCTTTCGCGACGCTTCGTCCCATACTCTTTCACCTTCTCCGCTTTGCCTTTAGGCGGCGCTGCTTGTGGGGACACACTCCGTGACAGCGATTTTACAAATGAGGCATTAACGCAGTGAAGTCCTCCGAGATCCACTCCTGGCCGTCCGGAGAGCTCACGCCATCGGGAAAGCCTTTGGCCTACTGGTGCCGACGTGGGCGGAGCCACCGACTTAGCCTGGGTGCTTTGCTCTCGGGCCGTAGTTTCTCGGGACCATAATAAAGTTCTTGCCATATGCCATGCCATGCTTGCGCATAAAGATATAAAGAAAGAAATTACGGCAGCACAGTAGTGGGGCCAAGCCTGAAGGAAGAACGGAGCTGGACGGCCTGCCTTGTTTCTCTTTATTCTTCTCATTCTTTCTTCCTCTCTTTCTTTCTATTTTTCTCTTTATCTCTGTTTTTCTATCTCTTTTCTATTTCTGTTTGTTTCCATTTCTTTATTTCACTCTCTATCTCTTGAACTCTTTAACTGTATATTTTCTCTATCTCGCTCACTACATTTCTTCCTTTCTTCCCTTTCTTTATCTCCATCTATCGCTTCCTCTCTCTCTCTCTCTCTCTATTTCTTTGATTATCTCTCTTTATCTCTTTCTTTCTTTTTCTGTCTTGCTCTCTCTTTTTTTCTATCTCTTTTTGTGTCTGTTTCTTTCAATCCCTTTCTCTGTCCATTTCTTTATCTATCATTTTATCTTTTTCCTTCTTTCTTTCTTTCTTTCTTTCTTTCTTTCTTTCTTTCTTTCTTTCTTTCTTTCTTTCTTTCTTTCTTTTTTTTATTTCTTTCGTTCTTTCTTTCTCTTTCTCTTTCTCTCTCTCTCTCTACTCGTTCTCTCGCCCACCATAGTTATTGCATCCCACGCCGGGCAAATCGGCGCACGTGTTCTGGGAGCGAAGCAGCAGATGAAGAAGAGGACGAAAACAGCGCGTTCCGGTTCGTGATGATGGTTTTCTGTCGGCGCTGCACGTTCTTTTGCAACAAAAGTAATGTCATAATACGTCGGTGTGTGTGTGTGTTAATTTCTTAATTAAATGGTAAATAAATCTATTAGATGCGAAGTATCTTAAGGCGGAGCTCAATACGGTGGTGGTGGTGTGCGGCGTGACCACCCTTACTGCGCATGCGCATACCCTCTCCACACACCTCCTCTCCACTCACCCTTCCCCTCCCCTCTCCACTTTCCATCTCCACTTTCCCTCTCCCCTCCCCCTCTTCCCTCCCCCTTTCCACTCTTCCTCTGAAACGCGGGCTAGACATGCCGAAATTCTCTCCTGCGCAACGCCGCGATGAGCTCGAGCGCATGCGCGTCCCCTCCGCTTCTCTCTCCTCTCCCACGCTGCCCCCCTTTCGCCCGCCTGTCGACCGCGTTCCCCGCTCGCCCTGTGAGAATTAACGGCCAGGCTAGATGGAAGATACGACGCGCGTAGCGTCCCTCTTCGCGTTCCACGACGCGAGGTCGGTAGCATGCCCAACGAACGCCAACGGAACGCGATCGTGCAAGTGCTCCGGCTTCGCATCGCCTCATGGTCCCCTTTAGCGGGAGATGGTGCAATTTTAAATGCGAAGCATTTCTTAGCAACTTCTGCGACTTTGAGCGTATCTATCTATCTATCTATCTATCTATCTATCTATCTATCTATCTATCTATCTATCTATCTATCTATCTATCTATCTATCTATCTATCTATCTATCTATCTATCTATCTATCTATCTATCTATCTACGCCTACGACTTTGTGCTCTCCTGGTCGCTTGGTTAATCGAATGTACACCAAAGTTGGTATGGCGTAACATGACTGTATGACGAACACAAATGACAAGTCATAACATGAAAATCATGACACGCATGTCATGTACAGCATGATTTACATGCCACGCTCATGGTGCGCTGGCGGCCCTTTCGCTAGCTTGATATACACCAAAATTGGTATCTGGCGACGTGACTGTGTGACGAGCATAAATAACACGACTTAACACGAAAATCATGACACGCATGTCATGTACAGCATGACTTACGTGTAACGCTCATGGGGCGCTGGCGGCCGTTTCGCTAGCTTGATCTACCCCGAAATTGGTATTGCGCGACGTGACTGTGTGACGAACATAAAAACACGAGTTAACATGAAAATCATGACACGCATGTCATGTACAGCATGACTTACGTGCCACGCTCATGTGGCGCTGGCGGCGGTTTCGCTAGCTTGATCTACCCCGAAGTTGGTATTGCGCGACGTTACTGTGTGACGAACATAAATAATAGGAGTTAACATGAAAACCATGACACGCATTTTGCTAAACGACATACAAGACGATGTATGCAGCTCTTTGCTGGCTGCTTCGCATTACATCGATTCCCACAATGCGTGGGATCTGCCGGCTTTTTTTTTATCGTGGAGTCATTCATGTTGAGTCATTCATGTTCTGTTTTTTTCGTAAGTAGAATCAAATATTAGGCTAGATATATAGGGCAATTTTGTTTTCTGTCATATTCATGTCGAGCAAAAAAAAAGAAGGAAAAATCATACTTCTCACGTGACTCAAAGGTTTGGGCTGCGCGAATAGCCGGGTGGCGCGGGGCAACCTCAACGTCTGCACTGCACTCAAATAATTAATGTTGCACTCTCTCTCTTTCACGTGACTCGCACTAAGCGGCACATCGAACGACTCGTCGAACATGATAGTGCCTTCAGCAAAGTGATCATATGCAACAATACACAGCAAAATGAGGTTAAATGAAGACGCATTTAATACGCAGGAGGGAAACAACGTGGACAAGAAGAGAAAAGAACAGCACAAGCGCATTTTTTTTTTGAACACTGAAAAGAGCCCAGCGAACCAGTAAAATAACTTGGAAGAATATACTGTTATGCACTTGTGCTGTTCTTTTATCCCTTTGTCCACGTTTTTTTCGCGTAGTTTCCCTGACAATGGAATACCAACTCGCCCAACAGTCTATTCTGCAGGTACAGTTGCAAGGTACCCACTGCGCCATAAATCCACATCCTCTAGCGAAGTAGCGAAGTACCCTCTATGCCATAATTCATCATTTCGCGGAGAAGCGAGGTTCCTAATACGCGTCTGTACGGCATTATACGCACTTACGTAGCTGCACACCTTATTGATGCTGTGGCTAATCATGAATTATGGTTGAGCCCCACCGCGGTGGTCTAGTGGTTATGGAGCTCGACTGCAGACCCAAAGGTCGCGGGATCGAATCTCTGCCGTGGCGGCTGCATTTTCGGTGGAGTCGAAAATACTTGAGGCCCGTGTACTTAGATTTAGGTGCACATTAAAGAACCCCAGGTGGTAGAAATTTCCGGAGCCCTCCACTACGGCGTCTCTCATGTTTTGGGACGTTAAACCCCAGATATTATTATTATTATTATTATATTATTATTATTATTATTATTATTATTATTATATTATTATTATTATTATTATTATTAGCCCTTTGTAATGGATCGGAAGCTTTAAACCACCCACTCGTTACGCAATTCACATTGTATGCCCTCTGGTGCTATTAGCGAAAGTGTTTGATGCCCAGGTCCACCAAGACTTCACTGGCGTATTTCCGTCACGGATATGACGTTGGTAAAATGTACGCTAACGGATGACAAATAAGAAGAAAAAGTTCCGTCGCCGGGAATCGAGTCCACGACCTCTCGTTCAGCGACGATAGGTGCCCAGCGCTCTACCGACTACGCAACAGACGCAGATGTACGAAGTTCCACAAACGCGCCTTATATATATCTCTCACACATACTCTCTCGCAAGGGGCTCTCAGTTGGCGGGGCCGGGCGGTGCCACCGTCTAGGAGCAGTGAAGTACTGCGTCATGAAATTCACGATCGCCGATGCATGGGAGCGATTCGGTGACGACGCAGTTAGGGCGTCACGATGCCAGCTAGCATCGAGGAGTCGGCCTAGACGCAGTTACATTCTTTGCCTTTTGCTTCGTGTTAGCGTGTGGCGACGCGTTGTCGGAGTGGTGCAGCTTCCACATGCACCAACCGCCACCTATTGCTTCGAGTTCGATAACACCGACTAATAAAACCGCTGAAATAAGCGCTGCAGAAAGGCAACAATGTCGACGTGCGAATGTCGCGCTTCGGTGGAGCCAGACAGACGCCAGCGGTAAGTTCCGCCTTCGCGCGGTCACGGATCAAGCTACGAGCCTCTGCCTCCCGTGTTGCTGAAGCGTAGTGGGGTAGCGTATGCATGAGCACAGACATAGGTTGCCCTTTTACTCGGGAGCGCACACCTTGCCGTTTCTCTCAAGTGACAACGCTTTGAAGGAGTGCATATCGAGTACTAGTGTTTTTAAGGCGAAAGCCTTATATGCCTCACTAAACACGAAATTTGACCGTCGGCGTCGGCGTCCCGCGTCATCGGCGGCGTCCTGCGGTGTCGGGGACAAGTGGGGCAAAAAAATTTGCAGTGGCTTAGCTCGGCTATGCCACGATATACGTAGCGTTAGCAAAGGTTAGGCTGATTATTCTTAGCTTTCCAGATTTTCTAGGATTATTAGCCTATTCTGTTCATTCTTCGTACTCTGAACCGCTAATTGCCAGGCAACTACTTCGGGATCCGATGAGATAAGCTTCTCGGCTCTTCTGCGCCGTTGAGCAGCATTTGCGCTCTCCTTCTCCATGGCGTTACCCACCTGCAAACGCCAGTCAGAGGCGCTATCAAGCGGCTCCAGCACAGTGTCAGACGGCGACTGCACAGCGAAGGCGAATAGCTGAGCGCGCGCTGGCGCCAGTACGTCTGCCAAGGCTACGACGTCACTCCTCTGGAAAGCGCAGACCGGCGGCGGCGAGTCGCGCGCGGCGGTGGCGGAGTCTGCGCGCGCGCCGGCGCCAGTTTGTCTGCCGCGGCTACGACGCCACTCCTCCCGAACGCGTAGACAAGCAGCGGCGAGCCGCGCGCGGCGGTGGCGGAGAGCGCGTGAGATGCCGGCTCCGGTGAGCCAGCTGTGTGACATCACTGATCCTCGCGCATGCGCAGCACGGCTCATGACGATGCACGCGAAATCGGCTACGGCTAGGCAAGTGTAGCTAACGCTACAAAAATAATTACTTGATGACGTCACCACATGACGTCATCGACATGACGTCATCATGACGTCATAGATAGCAAAATTTTGTGATGTCATCTTGACGTCACAAGTTCTGGTGTGACGTCACGCCCCATAACGCCATTGTAGCGCCCTCTGTGCGGCGAACAAGACTGGAGAGCGCGCGACATCAAGAGAAGAAAATAAAGACGGCGCTTGGCAGTGGCACGTGAAGCCACGGCTCGCGTTCCCTGCTGTCGTCGATTCTGGTCACTAAAATAAAACTTCGTTTGGGTCTAGTTGGTACACTGTAAACCACTTTGCACCCTTAAGGGGGTTTCGAGCAAGCAAAACACCCTTTTGCCTAACCAAATTTGCAAAAATTGGGGTGTAAGGGTGCTTTCCTTCCCCAAAACAGCCTTTAGGGGGTAATGCTCTAGCTAAACACCCTTTAGGAGTTAAGGGTGTTATGTGTTATCGAAACACCCATGGCCCATACCACAGCGTGCCAGATGATAACTGGGACTCGCTCATTAAAATGTCGTTGGATCTTCGGCGAGTTTAGATTAAAGGATATGTCTCTTTTAGGGCTATCTACAAGCGTACCATAAATTTACGCCTATTCTCCTAATGTTTAATGTTCATTTATACGGAACAGAAATATCTCCACCGGCACTGAACGGCGGCTTAAGATACTATGGCTATATATACCAGATGGTCAGTGTAAGGCTGTGTAGCACGAGCGCTCCGTCCATGTGGTATTTTACAATACGCTTTGTTGAGTGTGCTGCGGTGTGGCGCGTGCGCACACCTTCTATGCTGATGTCATCTATAATTGCATGTTCCCTGACTGGTAGATTTTTTTGAAATTTTTCAGTGATAAGGGTGTTTAGGCCATTGGAAACACCCTATGGTATGGGTGTTTTGATACGTGAAAACACCCTTTTCCTAGGGTGTAAGGGTGTTAGTTATAGACACGGCAAAACCCCCTTAAGGGTGTAAAGTGGTTTACTGTGTACATATTCCTGAGGCTAAAATTACAGCGCAAATGCACTTCTTTGTTCGTCTTTTTTACTTCTTTGTCCCTGCACCCATCTGTATATGATTTCATGTGTTCGCGTATCGGGGGGGGGGGGGGGGGACGGGCCCTGTGTGCCACCACCTGGTTACACCACTGCGCACTAGCTTGCGCCGCCACGGGACGCTCTTCTTTTTCCCTGGCGTACTGGCCACGAGAGGCGCGGTGCTACAACCCCAAAATGGAAACCTAGCGTGGGTCTCCAGCGATACGACGCAAACGCAGCGCGGGAAACCATGCACCATGGCCCAACCATGGCCCGCGTTTCGCATAATTTTAATTTCGCCACGTGTGGCGTCCCGTGCGTTATACCCAACGCCGCGTGCGTTTGTATTCTGCCGTTAGTATCGTGGAGAACGAATGATGCATGGCGTAATTGTCTAAGGCAACGCGCTGCCGAGCAAAGGGTCGCAGGTTCGCACCTCCGGTCGCGCGTTTAGAAGTTTTTCTTCCGATTTTTATTTTTGTGGCTTTTATGTATATACACATACATATACATATACGGAACATGACGGCGACTGCAAAAATCCGCCGCGAGTGTCCATATAATTGCTATCGCAATAGTGACCAGACTCACGAAGGTCTGAGCGGCCACCAGCACGGCCTGTTTGAGGTTCCACACACTCTTACATTTTTAACCACTACAAAAAGACACCCGATTTGACAGCAGATTTTATAGGAGGTGGTTCTATAGCAGGCACATGCTTTGCATAACATCGTGCTACACATCAGCGCAATTCACGGGCTTTACCACCGATAGACAGAAGCAAATGGCGAAAAGAAAAGTATATTCGAAGCAAAGAAGGTGACGAAGGGTAACGTGCTGGGCCGACGTTCGCCTCCTTCACAATTATTTCAGTCTATACATTGATGGGCTCCTAGTTTTCGGTAGTGGTGTCCTCTTCTGCATCGTCACCTTCGTCTACTAATGTTGCGGCTACAGTCGGCACATGGGCAACGTGATCGCTTTCGACGGTCACCGGATCGGGCAGTCGACTGGACGCGTTCGACGAGGCCAACACCCTGACTTGGGGATTAATCCTGGTGAACACCCGTCGCGTCGTCTCCTCCAACGCGTGGTGCTTCTGCTTGGAGCCCACGGTGACGAA
Source organism: Rhipicephalus sanguineus (assembly GCF_013339695.2). Classification (NCBI taxonomy): domain Eukaryota; kingdom Metazoa; phylum Arthropoda; class Arachnida; order Ixodida; family Ixodidae; genus Rhipicephalus; species Rhipicephalus sanguineus. Next base: position 109,969,014 of record NC_051178.1, on the reverse strand, counting down.
GATAATCAGAGCCAGCCCTGTGATGGCCACTAGGATTACATAGGCGATCAGGCAGCGCTGCCACGAGTGATCTTCCCAGAGGTCGACCTCCTTAGCGCCGTCGTCGGTGGCAGTGCTTGAGGCCGCCGGCGTCGTCGCTGTTGGCGCTGGATGTCCTGTCGAACCCGCCTCGTTCAAAGCACGCCCGCCGTGCTCCTCGTGTATCTCCAGCCTTTTCGATACTGGAGGAACCGCCGGACCCCCAGCGTGTCCCGGGTGCGCTTTCCAGTGCTGGAGCGCCACTGGCGTCGGGTGACGTTGGTCCAACGTTGGGGAATACTCCAAGGCTGTGTGATAAACGCTGTTGGAACGATTTCTTGGGCGAGCGGCGTCGCGAGCTGTCATTGCTCTCGTTGACCTGTATATGTGATGGGACAGATCCAATATGGCGCGTGTGCTTCTTCTTCGTCGCTTACGAATTGGACTTCAGGGTCAGTGCACAACGCCCGGAAGGCGCCGTCTCGCCGCCAATTAAGGTCAGACTTGTGAATTTTTCGTGGGAGGCACGACTCTCCAAACTCTACTTGGGAAGCCAACTGGCGACCCTTGACCAGGCCCGGCAAGACGCAGTAGCCAGTGGGGCCCTGGATGAGGGGCTCCACCCACAGTAACCAAGGAGCCTCATGTTTATTAAAGTTGTTTCCCCCTTTCTCTCTCTCTCTCTACCACCAGCGAAAATAAACCGTACGCATGTCACTGTGATATCGTAAATACAATCGTATAGCGCGTGACATGCCCTTTTTTCTTCCGAGGATGCAAGAACCTGCTCGCCGTTTGCCACATGGCATAGTGCGTGTCACGTGTGCACTGTGTCCCATATTAGAAATAAATTCAAGTTAGTGTATTGTGCAATCTGTTATCATGCCAGCTGTCATGGCTGCCATGATAATATATTGTTCTATAGACGGTTTCAAGATTGCAACAGCAGGAGCACGTGGTGTACCCCAAGAAACTTCCGGTCACCTCATTTGTTATTCTGCAACACCGAAGCGTAAAGCGTTCTTTTAAGTTTTGTCAGAGTAAGGGAATACTCTTTTTCCACTTTCACATAAAAGAAAGGCGCTTGTAGTTAAGGACTAACTCTTTTAGTGTTGTGTGTAGCTTAGAAGAATATTTAATTCAAATATTTTGCTAGACACAGGGAGAAAAGTGTCTACGGGCTACTCGCCAAGGCTTTTGTTCCCCGCCAATTCTGCTAGCCAACGCCAGCGCACGAAACCGGAAGCGGTCCAGGGCCTGTGTTAGTAAACAGCGAAACCGTCAATAGACGCAGCTTGAATCACATGCCCTACGTACACATGTAGAACAATTCAAGCTGCGTCTATACTGGCGAGAGCTACTGCATTCTTTCCTTGCAGTAAAAAAAAATGCCTGATTAGTTCAAATGATAAAGCCACCACCCCGAAAAGGCGACGGCCTCGTATTTTAGCTCCGGGCTAGATGTAATTTTTCTTCATCTGGCAAGCTTACTTTTTCGGGAATCTGTGTGCGTTTACCTTGTATACTATAGCTCATGTCTTTTGTGCTGCAGCGGAACCTTTCTCCGCCTCGCAGGTTTGCACAGGACCTATCTGCACGTGAATGGCGTTCGAAGTTCGTCACCACGGTAGTGGTCCATACAGTATTTAAGAGGTCCGAGGAACACTGCTTGAAACAACGCGCTCCATAAACGGGATAATATCAGATAGTACATGGTTCTCGCATGTACGTTCTTCTTCTTTTCTTTCCTTTTTTTAGATGCGAAGTATCTTATGGCGGAGTTCAAACCGGTGGTGTGCGGCGTGACCACCCTTACTGAGCATGCGCACACCCTCTCTACGCACCTCCTCTCCCCTTTCCTCCTCGCCACAATCCACTATCCCCTCTCCCCCTCTCCACTCCCCCTCTGAAACGCGGGATCGACATGCCGAAATGCTGCTTCGCATCGCCTCATGGTCTCCTTTAGCGGGAGATGGCGTGATATTTTTTTTTCGTGCTACTGTGAACATCTGGTACCGCTTCACTTCTGAGCACACTCAGCAGAAAGGCGAACTAGAAACGGTCGGAAACAATACCATGCGAGAGGAATATCGCCTCATTTCAATATCAGTACAGGAAGTATAATGCAGCCGGGCGTTTTCTGCCGTTCATTATAGCATTTCTTTGAAGGTCTTTCCACAACCACGGCTCTGGACGACATGTATGCCGTTTTGATTACATACTTATCGCCTACAGTAAAATGACAAAACTGGATGTATGTGGTCCCATCCACACTGACCACGCGATATGTCTAATCACGGGAGAGATCAAGCCGCTCCTCATAGCCCTAATATAGAGGAGGAGAAGGATAAATGCTGGGAGGTTTTACGCTTTATTTTCCATTCTTTCAAACCACTTTGTTTTTTGTTACGAATTCTTCGTTTCATAATTTATATACATTTTTCCTATTTATCCATTCTTAATATTTTCAAATTTTATTTCATTTCTTTCTTCTTTTTTTATTCGAGAAAATAAACCTCATATTTTAAGGATTTCCTTTAAAACTACCCGGTTCTTTGCCAATCCCCTGCAGTGTGGGTGTGTGCCATAGGTTCAACGACCAACCAGGGCTGAAAACGGTTGGTTATCTTCTACTGGAGAAGGAAAGTTGGAGAGGAAAAAAAAATGTAAGGAATACATGTGTGGTGCCGCCGACGTAGTGAAAGTTGCGTGTCCGATGTCGCAGACGGTCGATGAGTCCGAGAACCTTAAGCCATTGCATAAGCGTTTTAGTTGCATTTATTAGCTGTCATGCGCAGTCCCATGGTCCCAAGATCTTGTTCACGTTGAAAGTATTTCCATTTACTCAATCTAGAGCTGTGCGGATGTCGATCAAGTCCTTCAATTCCCGAAAGACATAGCCCAACGCATCCGTAAAGTCAAGCAGGCGCTGTTACGAGAGCTAATATTTGGTGCAGTGTTAACGTGTGAACAGAACGCCCTACACGATTATTCAATGACCTTCAGGAAGTTCAGGCATTGCAATCTAAAAAAGAATGAAGATAAACTAAACGCGGCTTACTAGCTGCAAATTGTCCTTTCTTGTTTTCTGTTTTATTAAAATGCGTGCGTAAGGAGGAATGGAAAGCAGAAACATCTAAGGCCGTCATTCGTGCGTGCAGCGGTTGATTTGCGTGCTCGGGGAAAAAAGATGCGATGAGGTCACCACGTAAGGGTACACACGCGGGTTGTACATGCAATTAGAGAAGAATAATGAACTCTAAGAAAAGTGAACCAGTAAATATTAAAAAAAGATACTGGCAATTTGATCCGTGTTAATAACTGCGCGTGTAAGAGGATAAGGTCCCGCATATGAAATTAAGAAGCGTAGGTAATCTTAGTTTTGTGTAGATGTTACCCATTCTACTGCTTCCGAACAGTGAAAGTATACGATTAAAAATTACCAGGAATAAACAGTCTGCACAATTTACGAAATAAAGTTATATTCACGAGATACTAAACAGACCGAGTATACTGTCAACACCATATTACGTTCGTGAAAAGAAAAAAAAAACAAGTATGAACTTCGTCCATAACGAATGCTGTAAATCATTTCGAGCAGAAAGAATACTGCGCCACGGTGTTGCAAGCGCGGTCACTTAGTTCCGAGTTTCCTTCGAAGCAGAAGAGCTCGACTGTCGTGCCTGGTTTTCGCGGTCGTTTCCGTACTTCGCATCACTTCAAATCGGTCAGAACTACTGGCGTAGTCGGGTGTGGTTACGTCACGGTGCCTTTCTTCCAGATGGACAGCTCCGACCGCACGCCGCGTCGCAGAACGACACGCCTCGCACCCGCCGCCAAGGAACCTCGGTTGGGCATGGCCCATCGAATTGCCGCTACTCACTGTGACAACCAACGCGCCAGTCTGCGATTCCTCTCTCGTCGACTCCTCTTTCTCAACCGAGAACGTCAGGTCAGAAGCGCCGGCCTCCTTTTTTAAAACCGCAGTGGGAACACGCAATTGGACTGCGGTGCCGTCGTCGATGCTGCGCGCTGTCACGGCGGGTAGCTCGCCGACCGTCGAGAATATCAAGAGGCACAGGGCGACGACGCACAGGATCACGAAAGAGAGGCACACGGTCTTGGCCGTCGCTACGCACCTCGTCAATGAAGTCTGCAGCTCGCTGGGAGTCGGCGGTTGAGGCTTGCCCAAGAAGTGATCGATCGACTTCGCTCGGGGCTCCGGGACTTGAGCGGCCGGCTGCGGAGGTGGCCAGTTGGTGTCGGCCCAGGCGCCCATATATTGGAACGAGCTCTGACCAAGCTGCTGCGGCTGGGCTCCACCGGATGGCGTGACGAGGATGTACTGCGGTAATTGAGAGCTGTCGACAGAGCTTCTCCGCGTCGACTGCGACATCGGTAGCGCACTCGGTCGAAGCGACGGAATTTGGTCCTGCGTCCAATGGAAGCTGGACCGCCTCGGCTGGTGGCCATCGTAGTGCGTGCCAAGATCCATGCTCGGGGTGAGGCTCAGAGCATATTCGCGGGGAGGTGCAAGCTTCGAAGAAGTATCTGCCTTCAAGAACGGATCGCGGCCTTCAACGCTTCGCTGTCTCTGGCCATGCTCATACAAACGCAGAGAGAAAGATGCGTAACCACGCCTGAGCTCCGAGCGGACCCGCCTGTCCTTTCTTTCTTCTTAGCCCGACAAAGGTGTGGTGCATACCCACTGCGTCAAATGGCGATTGAAATAATTATCACACACACGCACACACACAAGGCCAAGAATTAATGGAGAAGTAGGGCGAGAGGATAACAGGGGGAAAGCAGTACTAATATGAGTTTTTAAGCCGGTGTTTACAATTTACTTGGCTTACCTGACATAGAGGATTGACCGAAACGACGTATAAAACTTATGCAATGCACGTACAACAGAGAAGAGCCAATAAAAGAATTCTAGGAAAATTACATACTTCTTAAAAGCATAATGCGAGAGCATTAATATCCAAATGAACACCCGAACCAGCAAGCAGCAGCAGCCTGCGGTGCCAACGCCGCATGCCACCGACATCCTGCGCGACGAGAGGCCGAGGAAGCATAATAATAATATCTAGGGATTAACGTCCCAAAACCACAATATGATTATGAGAGACGCCGTAGTGGAGGGCTCCGGAAATTTAGACCACCTGGGGTTCTTTAACGTGCACCTAAATCTAAGTACATGGGCCTCAAGGCCGAGGAAGCAGCAGCTGTCTCTAAAGCCGATATACGCGCGCAGTTGACATAAACACAGTGCATGCGAGAGAAAGTGAGATACAGACCGCGCTCGACGCCTCCTAGACAGCAAGCCTGTGCACCCTGCTTTATTACATCATGCTACTTGGACCAAGATTTCCATTGCCTAGCCCGGCTTGATGACAGCAGTGACGTCAGAATTCCGGTCAAAGTTGCATGATATCGTAAAGCTGGGTGCACATGTCTTCTATCCTGGAGGCGCAGGTTTAGCCCGGTAGATCCCGTGCTTTTGAGCACGGGATCGCAGGTTCGAAACTCGCTGCCACGAACGTTTTTTTCCTACGTGACTTGCGTTATTGTTTTTGTTTTCCCGTTGAAGTTGGCTCATGCCCACTATGCCCGATTGGCATATAGTTCCTCTACAGCTGTAGCACGAACATACAATGTAATCTGGCAACTGAGAAATAATCGCGCCGCAATAAGTGCCTGTGCAAGTTAGTGTGTTGCTTTGTTTCTCTGGCGACATTTCTTGATGTGACACCACGCATTGTTTAGACTATTTTCCGGCAACTGTATCACCATTGGCGCATTCTTACATACGAGTATGTGCCATATTTACTGCAATTATAATATTTGCATACACGGGTACAATGTCTGTATGGGCCATATTCGAAGGATGGAACTTCTATCACCAATGCGTTGTGTGCCTCCTTTGAGCCGCTGACGTTATTTTTCGCTAGCGTGTTTGCGAGTGATTGTACGTACGCGTACGCGCCACCGTCTTGCGAAAGTTTGTACGTTCTCATACCTTGCACTATTAAAAAAAATAAGATGAAAAAAAAAACTTGGAGGACGCTTGGGCTTCGCCTTCAAGAGTAGAACGCGATAGCTAAATCGGGCCCCGTGCGCATCGCCTTCTCAATTGCTAGCCTGGTGTCGGTTCTCGGTGCATGCCTCAACTGTGCCGTAAGGAAACGAACGACTGTGCGCGTAACATTGGCCGTTTCAAAGTATCCTAGAATGCCTACTGCAAGTAAAGTTGTTAAGTGCCCACTACGCCATAATTATTCCTTTTGCGAATCAGCGAACGGCCCATTACGCGTCTGTGAGGAAACACGCGAGCCTACGCAGCTGTTCACTATGTTGATACTTTTGCTGCTGATGATGATTAAATATGTCTGAGCGCTTTGTAATGGGTGGGCATTTAGAACACCCACTCATTGCGCTATTCACATGTTTTGACGCCTGGCGCGATGCTACGCTTCTGCCACGCAGTATTACATGCGTTAAAGGGACACTAAAGAGCAAAACGATTTTTCTCATATTAGGAAAGTACTCTTTCACAATACCAAAAACACCCCGCTTGCTGGGAGAAGACGCTCAATAAGCGAGAAAACGCGCAAGAGCAAAATGTGGGTGGCGACGCCACCTTGAAGTTTCCGCACCATTCGCCGTGACGTCGCATGTTTTGACGGCGCCTGCTAGGGACTACGTAGTTCCTAATCGGTAAAAATGAAGTACTTTGTCTTCTGAAGGGGCCATAGACTTAACATACCAAGTTCGGGGTAATTTTGTTGAGCCAATGGCGCCAAAATACGATAAATACACTTTGAAATCCATGACGTCACGCGGGGAGTTTTCGGCGCGAAATTTAAAAATGAAATTCGAACTTGATTTTCTCCTCTATTAATAAACCTATGATGACGAAATTAACGACATTAGAGTTCTCAGAGCACACTTTATCGATCTAGGCCGATTCATTGTTTCTCTTTAGAGTCCCTTTAGGGAGACTTCCTTCCACTACATGACATTCATATAGTGTTTTTTTTTCCCGAAGCAGTTTCTAGCAATATCGTGGTGCTGTGGTCATGTACATACATACAGCATAGGCAATAAAGAGAAAAAAATTATCGTGGTGCTGTGGTAGAACGCCTGCTTGCCCCGCACACGGCCTGGGTTCGATTCTCACTCGAACCCGGAGATTTTCATTATTTATTTTATTTGCATTCTTTCTCGATTTTTCGGTCACGGACAAGACGGTGATTTTTCGCTCACAACTTACGACGCCGTCACCGACGCCGACACCGGAATTTTTGCGAAACGAGCTCTTTACCGCTAATAAAATGATAGTAGCCGTTTCTTTTTAGTGAATACTGACTTGCCGCATCTCTTCAAAGAAACACGTTCACACTCTCCGGAGAGTCGCGCCTGCCATGACGCTCCGAACAGAGTACAATGATCTCAGAAAGAGAGTTAACGTGTATCCTTAAAGGGAGTTATATATGTGGCAAGTCAAGACTCACCAAAAAGAGTAAAATGACTCTCTTTTTTCTTAGATCTATCTATCTATCTATCTATCTATCTATCTATCTATCTATCTATCTATCTATCTATCTATCTATCTATCTATCTATCTATCTATCTATCTATCTATCTATCTATCTATCTATCTATCTATCTATCTATCTATCTATCTATCTATCTATCTATCTATCTATCTATCTATCTATCTATCTATCTATCTATCTATCTATCTATCTATCTATCTATCTATCTATCTATCTATCTATCTATCTATCTATCTATCTATCTATCTATCTATCTATCTATCTATCTATCTATCTATCTATCTATCTATCTATCTATCTATCTATCTATCTATCTATCTATCTATCTATCTATCTATCTATCTATCTATCTATCTATCTATCTTATATTATAAAGTTTTTCTAAAAAACTGTTCGGAACTACTCTGTTGGCCAGTGTTTACCACCACCACCACCATACATCAGGTGCACTGATGTATGGGCAGGATTTTATTCCACAGGTAGATTCGTTAAAATATTTGGGTATAATATACACCTAATTGGAGCCCGCATATTGAGTATATTGCATATAAAGAATTATGTGCACTTGGTTTGTTAAGGCGAATCAGCGGCGTTCGTTTTGGAATGCGTAGAAAAACATTGTTAATGATATATAGCATGTATGTCCGACCAATATTAGACTTTGGATGTGTGTTATTCTGTGGGGGACCCGCTTAAAATTACGCCCTCTTCTAACTATAGAACGTGAGGCATTACGGATATGTTTAGGTCTTCCTAAGTTTGTAGCTAATAATATTCTTTACCATAAAATATACCTGCCGTCTCTGCAAACTAGGTTTCGTATTCTAACAGTCCAGACATTTCTAAACATCTATGCCTCCCCACACAGACGCTCCCAATATGTATTTCTCAGCGAGCCGTCCATATTTTTTGGTTGTGAGTAGTCTCGGCTACATCTTCCTCAAATAATTTTCGTGCGAAAGCTATTGGAGCCGGTACAAGTAACAATCCGCGCTATAAGTTTCCCAAATGTACCCAATCATAAAACAGTAATAGAATTTGATGATATATTTACAAAAAATGCTAAACTATTTCCATTAGATATTTAAACGGGTTGTTGAACGACCGCCTTAAGAGTCTACAGATAAGTTCAGTCATAGCCACAGATGCCTCCGTTACAGACGAAAAGGCAGGAGTGGGCATTTATTCAACAGCATTAAACTGGTCTTTTTCTCTTCGACTGCCCGATTTTACGCCAATATTCCAGGCAGAATTAACGGCAATTATTCTAGCATTACGCAAACTCCCAGCATCTATTTCTTCAGTGGTTATACTGACCGATTTTGTCAGTTTGCGCTGCTTTGACAGTACCAAAGTCATCGAGCTGCCTGTCAGAATTATATACATATATGCCCAATCATGTACGTATTGTCCGTTTGGTTTGGGTGCTAGGTCATACTGGAATAACTCTAAATGAAACAGCGGACACATTGGCGGCAGCATCAATTCAGGGTCCGGTCCTGAACGTTGTAAGACCTTCCTCCCAAAATACTATCGCACGATTTCGATATTTTTGTATTCGAGAGGAACACACAAAATCTTCTGTTCTAAACGGTGCAGATTTTCAGCACCTTAGGTTTCCATGGCATAGCTCATGGTGTGGCACAAGACAATTAGAAGTTACATTGACTAAATTGCAATGCAAAATTCCCTATTTAAATTTTTATTTACACAGGCCTTGTTTTGTTCCTTCCCCTCAATCTTGTTATTGTTCGCAAGCAGAAACGATAGTGCATTTTTTCACAGAATGTCGCAGATATCAACATCTAAGGCAAAGATTTCTCGAGCCTCCTTTCCGAAAACTTGGGCTTGAGCTTTCCGTAACGGCATTGCTCTCCCTGGGGGCGTCGGCACTGGGTCACTGCAACAGGGGCATATGTGAGGCGGTATTTAACTATGTAAAAGAATAAAAAAGAGTGGCATGCTAACATTCCTAGTACATACTTATTTTATTTATTTCATTTATCGTTAATTATTTATTTCATTCTTTTATTTAACTCATTCTTTCTCTCCCTTTTTTTCTATCTCTTTAGCATTCAATTCGGAAACCGTAAACACAAATAATATTTTCGCTTACCTACAAATTATCTTTTTAGAATTATCCCTTTTTTTCCCATTCACAAATCCTGTTGCCGCGCGATTCGTGGCCGATCCCCCGTGGAGGGTTGTGTCATTCCTCTAGGAACAATCAGCCAACCAACTAGGGCTGGTGCGTGCCACTAGCTTCCAGGCTGTACATGTATATCCACATCGTCATCGCTGCAAGTTCGAAGAAGAACGGCAAAATGGCGGGTCCCAAGGGTGCCGCGGCGGAACAGCGACATCTTGCTCGACTTAAGGAAGCCCACAACAACAGTATATATGTCACAGCACCTGCGCACCAGCAGCCTAGCACCCGGGGTAACGTGCCCGCGGCCGGCAGAGCTGCTTCGAATCCCATAGTGTTGCCGGCGGCAAGCCAGAATCAGGGCCACGCCAAGCATGGCGACACGCTAAGAACGGCCCAGGAACAGCACGGAGCGGCGGTCGCAAAGCAAAGCGTTCCGGAGCTGCCCAGTGGCCCTCTTCCGCCTACTCTTCAGAAAACAGGTGAGTGGGGTCGTGCTGCCCGATGTAGAGTGACAGCGAGGCTTAGAGGTCCGACAAAGCAGCGTGGACAGCGGTGACCCAGACCTTGAAAGAGCTAAGGAGAGACTTCCATTTAGAAAAGATGGCTGCGATTGGCACTTCGGGCGACATCAACAAGATCTTTACATACACCAACGATCACTAGGGGTGGCAGCCGGAAACATATAGAAGTAGGATTTTGGACGCTATCTCATGTCGCCTGCCCGATACAAAGGCCGTACTACAGTGTGACGTTGTAAGTTCGAGCACAGTAGGCTTACTTCACGCTTCTCTATGAATAAGCCATGTATTATCGAGCAATTAATGTTCCGAGATCGTTACGCGTGCATGTGTGTCGTGCTGTAACGACTAGATTAAACGGAATGTCAGTTCGGAAATTTAAGCGAACGATGGAAAATTACGCGGTGTGCTTAGAACTTTCCGAGAATGTGCAGGTGAAAGCCTATAATTGGACCTTCTGTTATTGTGCTACTGAACTTTCTGATGAACTTTCTGTTGATCTACTGTTGCGGCAGCGGCCTCTCTCTCCACCAGTTCTACATTCCCAAAACGCCAGCGTCGCATTGGGGCCGCATGTTGTTCTCGCTGGGCCGCTGAAGAATCTTCATTCATAGCCGCCTCCTCCCGATGGCGGTTGCGACGAGCGGTGTTTCGAGCTGCTCATAAGGAATGTTCACATAAGGAACCACCCCAAGTGTTTCGGTTTCGAGCACTGACTCAGGTTACTTCAGTTCACTATAAGGAGCAGCTTCAGACACAACAACAGATGCGTAGCAGGCTAAATCAGCAAACACAGGGCGCGTAATCTTGATAGCAAAATTCGGTTGTGTGCAAAGGGCTTCAGGATTCACGAACACCAATTCGAGGAACTGAGAAGGTACGGCCAGTTTTACAACGTTGCTGTTTGAGGGTTATCAAAAGCTAGTTATTTTCGATCACGTCAGAGGTGTACATCTAGCAGCATACGCGTTACTCAGCGCAGTCGCGTGAATATCGCAGTGGGAGAAGGACATACGTATATCGACGTTTCGGCACTCGCACCTCGTTGCGTTTGGTCCCGCAACAAGTTAGTACCTACAGATGACCGAGCGAATCGGAGCCAGAGCCAAAGCGTCGCGATGTCGCCGATGCCCTGCTCTGACTTGAGCGTCTACCTTCTGTGCCCCGTTGCCACGGCGCACACATGTAAAATGAAGTTTGAACTTGCCGTAAAAGAAAATCTGTCATCCTAGAGGGTTACGCAGGGTGCTTGCAATGTTCTTTCTGGGGTTGCCGAGAACCTTGATTTACAGAAAAACAACAATAATAGTAACAATAACAATAACAATAACTTGAAGCTAAGAGCAGGGGAGGGGGTGTGGAGAGGTATTTTTGTATTCACCAAGTCTTCTACTGGTAATTCGTATATTCTGCCTCTTTTTGAGCGTCGTTTTGTTGATTCCTCCAAGGATCCGCAGCTCCACTTGCCGGAAGGTCGGCGCCTGCACCAGCCGAGGGCGTCAGCAAGCTCGCTTATCCTCCTTCGGTTCGCCAGGAGGATAGGCCGCCGTCCCCGGGACTCCAGCCTGGCGTTATCGCGGAGCTTAGTAGCCACGAGGAAGTGCCCGAAAGCGCCGTGACCTTCGTGTTCGTCTACTTGTGCGTCGTGGTGTTCGCCATGGTCGGCCTGCTCGCTTACGTCTACCGCAGCCTGGCGTCCGGGACAACAGGAGTGGATCTGAGTACCTCCGAGACGACGACGCTGTCGGCGTCGAAACAGCTGGCGGACGCCGAGGAGCGTGTACTCGGACGCGGCGCCACCTGGGCAGTGCCACGACCGCTTGGAAGTAGGCGGGCTACCACGACGTCGCGGGAACCGAAGGCGCGTGATCATGGCGCCTCGGAGAGCGTTGGAAGCACGGGCGCCGTCGCAAGAACTAACGAGGAAGCCAACGTCTCTAGAACCAATTTCGAGGAAGGCGACGAAGCAGGACGCACGACTACAGTCGCGGCGACGCCAGATGACGAGCGGCGCTCCCTTGAGTTGGTGTTGCTTGCGGCACCAGGCAATGACGAGAGCTGTGGTGACCGGGAGTTGAAGGGAGACGGTCATTTAGTGCGCCGAGGGCTACGCCGGCGTGTCGGATAATCCAACGGCCTGTACGCGTAGGCTCGCTTTGAAGTGGCGCAAATGCTTTATTGTTGCGCGTTTATGCAGGCTGTAATAAAAACTCACACATAGTCATCGAAAAAAATCTGTGCACGCTGTAACTTGTCGCTCACAGTCTCCTTCGCGCATCGTCTCGTATATTCGTATGTGTAGTGCTACGTTTCCTTCACTGTCGCATATGTTTGCGAGCAACTTCGCGTATGCGGCGAGGTTTTTAATGTCACGAAGCTAGACCGTGCAAAGGCGTCTTGCCACACCCCTTGGTGTATCTAGCGGCCTCGTGGGGACGAAAGGAGAGCGAAAGCTTTTGGCTCATGCGAATGCTTAGCTTATACTTGAAGTATTAGAGAAAAATATGCTGCAGTATATCCGCGAGACAACAGAGCCTAATGGTAATATTACTCTGTGGCAACACAGAAAGGTGCTGAAGGCCCCTTGAATAAAAAAGAACGGAACGATATAATAGATAGAGGCCGTAGACGGCAGGGTTGGGCAAATATACTTTGAAATTGTATCGCGATACGATACAAGATACTAAGGCGAGAAGTATTTGAGATACAGATACAAGATACTACAGCAATAATTGTATCGGATACGATACTTTCCAGTTGTATCTTAAAGGGACTGTCCACCGTCCTTCATCGCGTTTCTGTTTTGTACCGCAATAGAAAGCGTACCATCTGAAGTGTCCAACCCTGCAGCGGTTTTTCTGGAAAGTGAGTAGAAAATTTTAAAACAGAATTTTTCTATCTGCGTTCGGTCTTTTTCCATTGGCGTGAAACATGTCCATAACACTGGTTGGTGGACGCGATGACGATTGTAGTACCGGTAAAAATTAAAGCCGAAAGCACATGTGATTTCTGTAGGATCACTCTATTTTCGCTGAACACTATTGTAATGAATGTAACAGTCGTTTTCAGCGCGCTAGCGGTTAAACGAAGCCTTATTATACGATTACAGAACACTTGTTTTGCTGTAATCGCAGTCTATGCATTTATTTTAGCACTGCTGCCGCAATCCAAGCCAAGTCGGTTCATCAAAAAGAGACAATATATGCGTGCCTTCACAGCACAGCACGCGTGATACATCCTAACAACAATACAGCGGCACAGTACGATCAGCGCGGAGAGCCGCATGACATAGCGCATGAGTTGAAGCAGATGAAATCGAAGACGTCGCCGCAAGCAGCGCCACCGGGCGCCTTTTTGGATGCGTGAGAAAAAAAAAAAGGCAAAAAAATTATTCTCTGACGCAACCGAAAGGTGCCTCAAGTGCCTAAAATACAATTTCAAGTTATACATGTTTGTTTTTAAGCACAATGAGTACACCTGTGAGGATTTCTTGTCCTACCAGTGGATTGAACCACATCGCCGTTGGGTGACGCTAGCGGTCATTCTTTCACGATTTTCAACATGAAATTAAAAATATAATTCCTTTTTTTTTATGGGGCAAAGGCATGCTCGTTGCCGACGATGTGACGAACGGTCTTCTCATTTTCACCACAATCAGAAAACTTTTTCCGACCGGTAGACAGTCCCTTTAAGATACTTCGATACATTAGCGAATTTGTTATTATAGATCTATATATTGTAGCTGCAAAGGCCTATACACACAAAAAAAAAAACCTTTGCTTCAAAATTTCTGAACTGCGACCACCTTTGTTTCACTGGAATGAAATGTCTGTTATTATCCGAAAAGCTTTCTCCTTCTTGCTCAAGGCATATTTGCTTCATTTCGATACAACTTATTGGGATGGCTTTGAGTGATTAACATGACAGCTCTTTATACGCTGCGCTGTCAGCGGTTTTTGCTTTTGCAATTGACGGTAGTCGCTGCTCTGCTTGCCGACTATCTAGCAAGTTACCAACTAATTACAAGAACGCCAACAAGTATAGCCCCCGCACGATGGCGCAAATGCGGCTGTGGAGTTTTACATCGTCCGTATACGTGTTACCGTTTACGCAATACCGGATCTCCGGACACCGGTACAGCAGCAACAACGCTGGTATACCCACAGTTCTTGTGAAGCATCGAGTGCAAGTGGAGGACATAAAACTGCAATGACTTTTCGTATTCTACTTATCTGCTGGAGAAAGTGTTCGTTAGCGATATATTTACTAAGATGGAATCTTTTAACAATTTTCCTTCAACGATGGTTGCTCGGCATGATGAACCGTTTTGGAAGAGCAAGGTACAGGCCGAGACAGTTAATATTGCGTACCGCGTCAAGGTATTTCTTTAGCTAGGGGTGGAGATTCGATGCGAAATGGGTATGCAGAAGGACAATGAACCGTCTATATAAGCCCTATGAATGAGCACACTATAACTGCAGTTACCACGCCGTTTCGCGATTTAATCACGTGGCTGAAAGCTTCAGACACGTTTCTTAAGCCTCGACTCTATCGACACGCTCCAGCAGCACCATTGTGCAGGCCGTTAATCGAAAACATTTTAGTTTGCACTTCTGACAGTGACATATCTCTGACGGCACTTTCATGGCTGAAACGTCTATTTGTATTTTATTCCTAATTGTATTATACGGTGTGGGGTCTTATGTGCCAAAACCACGATACGATTTTGAGGCGCGCCGGGGACCCCTGATTAATTTTTACTATCTGGGATTCTTTATCGTGCACGTAATTGTGTAAGTACACAGTTGTTTTTGCGTTTCGCCCGCATTGGAATGTGGCCACCGTGGCCGGAAATTCCACCCGCGCCATCGAGCTTTGTGGCGCAACACCATAGTCGCTAAGCTGCCATGGCGGGTCACTGCGAATTGGCGGGTGCATCCTTTGTAGCATATTGCGTATTTATGTGCGGGAGGCAGATCGTGAAGAAAGGAAACTGAATATGTCGGTGAGAGACTCGTGTCTCGTCCAGCTTCTTGAGTCCACTTGCGTCTCCCCTTATGTACCCTCTGGCTTGTAAGTCTAATGAGAGGAATGAAGATTTAATTTAATTTCGTCCACTTGAATATTATTGATATTTTCGCTTCATAATAATCGACGGACAGACCTTACTCAAGACGTGACAATGGACGTGTCGTGGTGAGAAGAGACCGGAAGAGCAAGAGAACGAGAGCGAAGTAGAAGAAGAAGACGGCGACCGAGACCGGTGGGCTTCGAGCGTCTCTCTTTCGCGAACCACGACGTGCCGTCCATTGGAGGACGTCCAGAGACGTCCGATCACCGCACACATTCGGGTTGTGGACTTCGGTCACCAGAGCCCCGCGTCATGCTGCCGCCCGACGACCGGGAGCAGTGGCAGAAACGAAGCGAGCTCACCTTCGCCCTAGCGAGCCTCGCGCTCGGCCCCAGCAAGGTGGTCACGTTTCCCTACCTCGTCTACGACAACGGAGGAGGTAATCGGAGACGCGTACGCCTCAAAGAAAACAGCGCGCGCGTTGTCAATAACGCGTACCTCGGGGACCTCTGGTGTCTCTTCGCGCAGAGCTGCGACCATCATGCTAAATCGTTCCTAAGCTAGTTGGTTCGCGCATTGCTTCTTACGATGAGAAAAGACGTGACACCAGGCGAACCATGCGACCGGGCAGGAGAGAAAGTCGGTTGCAACTAACTTTGTTCAAATAAGGAGGTGCGCACTCTCAACAAGGTTTCAGAGCGCGCAGTTCAAGTTTCTTTTATTTCTATACTCGGGCGCCAAACCACCCGACTGGAGGTCATTCAGTTTTCCTGAAATGAATATTAAGGATTGGTAGTGAGTTCGCAAATCTTGCCTTTGAAGTCGGCCAACTTGTGTTTGTGGGATCGTAGCCCGCATCGCTAACACCTCGAGCAGGCGGTCAAAAGCAAGCGGCGATCACTCAGCGCTGAACACGAACAGGATTTGGGGACTTGTGCACGTAGCGCCACGTACCGCCTGTGGCAGTGGCGCCCTGCCGTAACGGAATGGGAAATAGGGGAAAAATTTAGTTATTTAGTTATTAATGGAAAAAAAACATGGCTGATCCCTCCGTCATAGGAATCGGTATAACACG
Organism: Rhipicephalus sanguineus; assembly: GCF_013339695.2. Classification (NCBI taxonomy): domain Eukaryota; kingdom Metazoa; phylum Arthropoda; class Arachnida; order Ixodida; family Ixodidae; genus Rhipicephalus; species Rhipicephalus sanguineus. The sequence goes on along the minus strand of NC_051178.1, from coordinate 109,952,621 downwards.
AAAGTGAAACGTGTCTACACAGAAGTAGTGCTTATTGTGTAGTGATATATGAGAGCTTGTACAATGTCTATTCGTGTTTGGCTGCTATAGCACCGTTTGACGTGGATGCACCCATGTTGACGGCATGTCTCTATCTCGACGACTAACGCCCATGATCATGATTAAACCGTTGTGGTAGATGACGGTGTGAACATATATTTGGGCACAGCGAATCGTGAATCCCGCGTAAGGATGATATCAACAATCTCATAATCGACACTGGTACCCGGTATGCACTTCTTCGAAGCGTCGTCAATTAAGGAGAGAAACGGCACGGTGTGAGCTTTCTAGCAATGGGTGACCGACGCCTGCGCTCATGCATACACTACCACGCACTACGCTTCAGCAACACGGGAGGTAGAGGTTCGTAGCCTGAGCCGCAAACGCGTGCGTCCCGCTGTGCTCTGTCTCGTAGGCGCTAGTCTCGCTCCACCAAGGCACGACATTCGCCCGTCGAAAGCGCGTCCTTTCTGCAACGCGTATTGCAGAAGTTTTGTTAGTCGGTGCTCTCGCAATCGAAGCAGTCGGCGGCGGAGAAATCCCGTTGGTGCACGTGGAAGCTGCACTACTCTGATGAGCTGACGCACGCTAACACGAAGCCAAAGGCAAAGAAAGAACGTACCAACGTACATAAGCGTGCCCAGGGTTCCCCTTCAGGGGGGGCGACGGTTCGTCGCAGCGCCCCCCTCCCTATTATGTCAATGTATGCGGCTGCCTTTGCACCCCTCTTCTCGCCCCCCCCCCCACAATGTATAGGGCTGACTTTGCGCCCCCCCCTTCTCGCCCCCTTGCCACCCCCCCTCCCTGCGCACGCCTATGCCGACGTAACTGCGTCAAGGGTGCCTCGGCGACGCCAGCGCGGCCACTGTACCACTGTACATCGCTGGTATCGAGACGCTGTAACCATGACCTCCGATATCGCACGCAATCTCGGAGTAAGCGCTAGTAAGTGTCGATCTTGAAGCATTACTTCTTTTCACCTCTCACAGACGGCGACACCGCCCCGCTCCGCGCCGCCTACCTACACCGCCAACACAGAGCACCGTGCGAAAGAGAATGTGTGAAAGATATAAGGCGAGTTCGGGCCGTGTCCAGCATCTGCCGACTTAGCTTAGTCGGTAGGGCGTCGGGCGCTTGCCGTCGCGGCCGCAAGATCGTGGGTTAGATTCCCAGAGGGGGATCTTTTCTTGGATTTTTTCTTTCTCGCCAGTTCGCGTCCATTTTATCAACGTCATATCCGTGACGGATGTACTTGGTGGACCCCGGCATAAAACACTTTCGTGTTAAAAATTTAGTTATCAAGGGGGGGGGGGGGATCGGAGATCTCTGTTCGTTCCGCGTTCGTTCTGGCGGTGTTACGTCACAAAAGTGGGCGGTCCGCAGCTCTCTTCCGCCGAGAGGAAGACGACAGCCAATCGTCAAGCGGTGAGCGGCGAGCTTTCCGGAAGTAGCCGCGCATCGTTTGTCCTCGGCCAAAGGGACCGAATATTTCAAAACGCAGTGTTTCTCGCCTTCTAATAAATACAGTTGTTATACGAAAAGATATTGTTTTTCTTTTCAAGCTCAAGCAGTTTCTGAAACAGCAATAGCTTTGAGTGCTGATATTTATTGGTGTTAGTTTTTCTAACGTGCTCGCTATGTTAAGTCGCGCACGCGAAAAAAAAAAAAGAAAAGTAGTGGTTGGCGCAGTTTTTCAAAATGTCGTCCCACCGGAATGTCTGGCTTGGCTCTCGGGTGTCGGATCGTCAAAGGGAGCTTCTGCTGGCTTTTATAAAAGAGCACCCACAGATAGCTACGCCGTCGCGCCCGCCGGGGCCGTCGTTCACGAGTGAGGACCGGGACGACACGTGGCAAGAGCTGGGAGCGCTTTTGAACTAAGAAGTCCCTGCGCGTAAGACCACAGCCCAGTGGTTGGCCCGTTCATTTCGTTCGCACTGTTCGTTTGGAGAACCGAAAGCGACGCCGCACTCGCTCATGGCTTCAAACGCATCTCGCACCTCCAGCCGAAAGAGAAGCACACGACGCAAGCGCCATTTTCTGAAAATCAGCTGTTGCGGCAGCCGCAACCGCCGCATCATGCCGTGCGAAGCCGTTTGTTCGCTCGAGAGAACGCGTGCGAACGGCCTCGCGATCCGTTCGTTTGTAGCAGACGACATGCTCGTTATGACGCGGTATGACGTCACCAAAAAAATAAAAGATCAAGCAAAAAGAAAAATGGCTACGCCCCCCAGAGACGTGGTTTTTTCCGGCTTCGGCTAATCGCGTGCGCCGCCAGAATGGGTGCAGAACGAACGGCGCAGAACAGAGATCTCCGATCACCCTACTCGTTATGACGCGATATGACGTCACCAAAAAAGAAAATATCAAGCAAAAAAAAAGAAATGGCGACACCCCCCGGCCTTGAGTGGCATCTCCCGCTTCATCCAATCAGCGCGCTTGTTCTTCCCCAGGAGAACGAACAAGCGGAACAAACAGATCTCCGATCGCCCCCAAGCAGGACTCTCGGTCCTGTCCGCGATGCGCAGCGCCTATAGGGGCGCCACTGAAAGCCGCGTAGCGGCGGCCGTTGGAACCACTGGTGGGTCGCGTAGCAGACGCTTCATTTGCGCGCGTGCCATTTGCCGCTTGTGCGCGTCCCAGATAATTACTTTTACGGCGATAGTGTGTGCAAGGGAGCCGCACTTTATTATAGTGGACACGTGTCCGATGTCAAAGCTGTGTGGGACGACAATGTACAGTACTCACGGATTCAAGTGAGACATCAAAATTTTTAGTATAACGACTGGTATTCGCAATTGCTCGAGATAACCACGTCATATCGCTACGAATCCGGTCTCTAAAGATAATATTGGCTCTTATCTACGCGTTCGAGTCAAAATTACGCCGATATGATACAAAATGAAGACGGTGGAGACGAAAGTATGTGCTTGACTTAGCCCTAAATTGACCTGTTTCAATCCGTAAGCACTGTACGTCACCATACGCGCCAAGTATTTGCCACAGACAAGCGTCAACAAGCTTCCCTACGAAGTAGAGCTCATTGTAAGTACACCGCTTTCGTTATAAGCGTTGACGCGTGGATCAACGTTTTTTCTCGACACAGTAGCTTCGTTTACGTGCCATGTGTTTATATAGTAGATTTTGAGGGAGCGCTGTCGCACCGGCGTATAGATTTCACAGGTGCGGCCACGCGAAAGGTCAGCGTTGGTAAAACTTTGAAACCAGCACGATAAACTTGGGAAAAAATAAACGATACACTTGTCATCATCGGTGCAGAAGCGCACAGCGAACATTGTGCACTGATGATCGCATTCCAGTGCCATCAATAGGTAGAATGCAGCCGATTTCGTCCAGCACACGTGTGATTCCACGGCGCTTTTGTAGAGGAGCCGTCACCTTCCCCACATTCTCTGGAATTGCGCTTCGCGCCATTCGTTTTTCAAGAGAGCCTAGGCATCGCGTCTTATTACTAATAACAACCTCATGTGCATTGTAGCGTCTACAATGCAGGCGAGGCGACCAAGTGTAAACGTAGTAGCGTTCGCTGAATACGTAGCGACATAAATGGAGAAATAAAAACACGGTAGTCGCTCTAACACTGCCGTAAACAAAGGGCGATTGCTTACTTTCTACGTCGTACAGCCGCAATCCACCGCCGCCGTCGCTCTCGCTCATGAAATAGCACCGGAAACCTGTAGAAGTGCGTTCCTGCGATTTTTTGTGTGTGTTTGAGCAGCCGACAACGCAGCAGTTATTTTTCGACATCACTGAGGCCCGACAGAGTCGTTAAATCACGACGAAAACATCCATCCGTGCACTCGCGTACACGCTCGCGGGAACACTGCTCGCCGGGACCCGTCAGCACTTCCGAGCCGTGGCGGCAGATGGCGTCGTCGGCGCTTTGCGCATCGCCTATACAGCAGAGGTACATTGGAGCATTCTGGTAAAATTGCAGTATCGCACTATAAAGTGAGTGGTTTCCCAGAATATTTAATGTTTTACAATGCAGTCCCATGTGTTTCTAACAGGCGGTGTTTAAATATCATGGGAAAGCGCTCGCTTTGTAGTGCAATACTGTGACTTTACCAGAATATTCCAACGGGTCTCTGCTGTGTAGAACAGGGAGTCCTTTTTCATAACTGGATGTTTTCGTAAGATATTTCTTTTCTCATGTTTCCCATTCAGTTACGGCAAGGCGCCGTTGCCACCGGCTAGAGATGGCGCCATGTACAGATTTCCCCTTACTGCATACGCTACCTTTACGTAGCAGAGTTGCGCATCTGTCTTCCAAACGCCGCTAGCAACCATGCGTTGCGGAGAAGCTGACGCTGGGGCCATGTTTTGTATTTCTCGATGGCGCCGCTGCAGCGAACTGGATTGACACTAGTCATTCACATTAAAGTAAATCACCGGTCTTCGACACGCCAAACATGTCGACCGGTGACCCGGTAGGCATGTCGCCTGCAAAAACGGAGTGAGTCTTCGCTACATAGCCATGGCTGCTAGCCAGACCTATGCGCAACTCTGCTACCCAAAGGTAGCATATACAGTAACTCTAATTTCCCCCAAATCCTTTGAAGGATCGTCGCTGAAATGACCGCTGTCAAGCTCTGAAAAGTCGGCGTAGCTCGATGCATCATCGGATGACATCGCCAGTGTCTCGTTTCTGGTACCAGCACCGTGTGTACTGTGGTTACATTACGTCCGGGGAAGTTGTACCGTCACAGTAGACGTTGCACGATGCAGCTATGCTCTTTTGGATTTCTGTTTCGGCACATCGTTTCCTGGTTATTTGAGGTTATCTATAAGGTTCTAAGTTAAATGAACTATCCTACCTGTTACAGGACTGTCGATACCATACGCAAACGGTGAGATCATATCAACGTTTAATAGGAACGCCCGAGTTGCTCGTGAAGGTGAAAATCTGGTTATGAGGCAACTGCTACATGCTTCTTTCGCAGTTCACTGCTGATGCGTGCTTCCTTGAAAGATTCCTGGCGAAGGAAGAATTTATTGTCTAAGCCGTGATATCGTCACCACTGTTATGGACTGTTATACATTCCTTCATCACACTTACTAGTGTGATAAAGGAAAGTTCTGCTGCGCCTTTCTATGTGAGGCTAAGGAGAGAGTGAACGTACAACGAAAGCTGCTAGCTTCAGGGCGTTCGTTGTTGTTTCGGTGTGTTCCTAACCTGTATCTTCCCGTTCGCAGTGGTGTTCGTGGCAGTGTACGCCTTTCTGGTGGCCACCGTAGGCTTGTCCATGCTCTACCTGGAGACCTTCCTGGGACAGTTCTCCGGATTGTCCATCCCGCAAGCCTTCGGCGGATTCCCCATGGCCAAAGGTATACGCACTGAGCCCTTTGTTCAATTCGGTGAAGAAATCCCACTGCGTCTAAGTTGCGTTTTTTTTTTGCTCTTAGTGGACTTCCTTTTGAGATGTAATATAACGTCTGGTATCATTTTTGTAAGGGATAGCAAGCTAGGCATTACGTGTGGCTGTGACCCATGGGCACGGGGAATACGAATTTCTACGGGGTCGCCGCTGTTTTCTCCATGTTTGCTATCCCGTTTCGCCCGTGATGAACATAAAAGGCACTCATTGCAGACTTACGGCCCTGTCATTGCCAGCTTAAAAGCTTTTTTTTTTTTGTAGCTTTCTGGCCAGAAGTTGGAATACTTGTCGTCCCCACGTCAAATTAGATAGTAATATTTAATGTGAGGACCGATGAGTAGGCTCCAGTAGCCGCAGAGTTTTTTCTCGAACGCTGAAATTATTTGAGATTACATCGTATACTGTATGTATTTGATAGTGATGTAAGTGTGTTTGGCTGCAGTAAGTCTATCCGCCGCATGAACATAGTATAGCGTATTGCCTGACCATGGAAGGGTACATAGCTTGGATTCAAAAACGTCGTGTCCCTGCATGGAACGAACTTTTTCATACTTCTGTGAGAGCTATGTTACCTGTTCGCGCTGAAAAGTTTTCGTCTATACGTGTTCGTGGCCGCAAGCAGGTCTCGGCTGGACCATGGTGTACACCGCGGTGCTGTTGAGCATGTTCGAGACTCCCTTGATGGCCTACTGCCTCATCTACATGGCCGAGTGCTTCGCGCTCCAGCTGCCCTGGCATTCGTGCCCAGGCGGGGGAAGAGGAGTCGCCGCAGCTGCTTCCGGGTCGGACAACACCTCTTCTGTGCCCGCTTCGCCCTCCGGCAACCTCAGCTCCAGCGATGGCTGCTACGAGATCGGGCATGGCTTGGTCAGTGGAGACCACGCGTATCACTTCTTTGTGTTTCAGTCTCCGTCTAAACAGTTGTATGGTGTTGGCAGTTGACTTTTAACGATAGAATATTTATAATCTTAAGCGAATAGGAGAACGACTTGGGTCGAATAAAATAAAGCTGCGTCGTTAAGAAAGTGTGGTTGTAATTAGTATAATTCGCGGATTCCAGTCAACGAAAGAAAGGGAAAGTTTTATCACAACGCTTCGTAAGCTTCATTAGTGTTGGGAACACCTCATCGGTGAGGTGAGAGGTGTACCCAACAGAAGAAAGAACCTGTGAATGGTTCCAGACACTTGAAGCCGCCGGGTACGTGCGATTTGCCATCCTATGTATGCCATGGAGACGGACGCTGTACAGTTCTCCAGCCAGGAGTCGGGATGGCAAACCGCATGTCGGAGGGCACTGTTCTGCGGGCTCTTGCATGGCCTGGTAAGCACATAGCTACGAGATAGACAACGAAAGTGTCATTGAACTTTCTCTATGCCACGCGACCATGCACAAGCATCTTTACTCTAAGGCTTCAGTATAATAATGTACTCACGTCATTCATTGTTTCCCCTCTTTCTCAAGTTCATTACTTGCTACACAAGCTGTTGTCACCTGTCCACCTTCCCCACTGCAGAGTAAGCAGGTTAGAGGGCACCAGATCAGACTGACCGAACTTTATTGGGGAATACAGGGAACATCGTTGACATGTGATCTTTACGTGAACAGAAAGACAGAACGTATCGCTCAAAGATCGTATTATCCAAATAAAACTCCAAAATTATGAAAACTAAAATTCGGCAGATCTCACGCCTTGTGGGGATCGGTTTCATGCGAAACAGTCAGCGAGTAGTTCTCTGATGCATTTTTGGGCTTTGAGCCAAGCGTTACGAGGCGGATCGAGGTGCTTTTGTAAGTGTAGCAGTCGTGTGCACATCGTGGGCTTACCAGGCACGTCGACAACACTGACGTAAAGGGTAACTTGTGGCCTGACGTAACGTCACACTCACGTTAGAGCACATACGTCAGTATTATTGAAACAAAATGCACTTTACAGTGCGATGATGTGAATATCATACGTAACTTTCGTTAGCGTATTACTCTGGGGTCGAGCAACGCTTGAATATAGCTTACTGAATCATGTGAATACAAATGTAATGTTTATTAAACTGATATAAAAGCGCAGCCAACTATGAAACCACAGATGTTGACATGACATGACGCCTGTATCGTAAGAGTACATATGCAGTGTTTATTGTGGTTGTAAACACTACATATGTAGTGCTTACAGCCACAATTGAAGTTGCACCGACATTAAGCCTGCATAGCGTGTTTTCCGAAGCAGTTTCTGGACTTGGCGTGGCTCTGTGGTAGAATACCTGTCTGACACGCAGAATGCTTGGATTCGATTCCTGTTGGGATCCTAATTTGTCGGTTTTTCTTAATGCTCTCGCATTTAAATTACCAATGTCCGTTCTCGCCGTTCCTGGGTTGATATAAGCCGAATCACCTGTGGCGCATACCCGTACACCGCGACCCGTGGTAAACGGGTATATGCTACACGTGACTGGAGGAAAGGGTTTGACGACGTACGCGACAGGATTTTCACGTTATTCGTGACATTACCAGACAGTCATATTCGTCAAATGCTCTTGCCCTCCTATGCCAATTTTGGTCCTCACCAAGTTGAGGCGATCACGAGAGCACCCAGTAGTAGGCGGATAGATAGATAGATAGATAGATAGATAGATAGATAGATAGATAGATAGATAGATAGATAGATAGATAGATAGATAGATAGATAGATAGATAGATAGATAGATAGATAGATAGATAGATAGATAGAAAGAAACGCTCAAAGTGCCCTGGGTTCGCTAAGAAATGCTTCGCATTTAAAATGTACGTGGTGACGAACACAAAGGCTCGTGTGACGTCGAATATTGGTGCTTCACATGAGACGTAATGCGAATCAACGTTGTTTTACGCCATACGAGCCGCAATCACTGCACTCCTCTTGAGCAACGTTGAAACTGGCTCTGGACCTTCTTCTTTTGAAAGCTTGAAGAAGAGTTCTTCTGGAAGTTAAGAAAAAAGGAGTTCTTTGTTCGCTCAACTGAGCATTTATGACAAAGCCGTAACCACCTCTGCGGTCTTATTATCCAATTTTAAGTGAAAGTCGCATTAGCTGTGTGAAAATACATTGATCTTATGGAACGTTGGCCAGGAAAAACTGATAAAAAGGTATTATATCGAAATACGTATCTATAGAGTCTTATCAAAGAGATTACACTGTAGCCTATCTCTCTCTCTCTTTGGTGGGTGACTGAGTTGTAAGGCTCTATATAATCGATGCCGTAATACAAGCGAGGTTGCCTAGCTATGACTTCTCCTCCAGCTGTTTTTCAACCTTTCCCGACGGCGGTGCAGCAACCGTGCGTGCGCGTGAACTCGACCCTGGCGAGACGTTACTCGTCGGCCAACTACTCGGGAAGAGGCGCGGTGGCCGTGCAGGCGCCCAGCGGCAGGGTGGTCACCGTGCCGTTAGCCGAATACGAGGCGCTGCGCAACAACTGCATCAACGGCACCTTGTCGTCGCAGGAGTACCACTTCCGGTACGGCCATACTCTTGCGTGACTGGTCGATTGAATCAAGGTGTATGCTACGAGTCCATGCTGAAGTGAATACTAAAGGCGTGTTTGCAAAATAAATGTGCCCTTCGTTCCCGTGGGCTTGTACGATCGGCTGGGTACTTTCTGATTGGTACGCTCCAGCGGTTTGACGATGTTGACGTGCGTACTTCCTTATTATTTGACTCTCACCGACTTCCACCGGCTAAAACTGTTAAGGCTCGTTTGCACCAAGCTGCAAATCTGATTTGGTTTCGTTTGATATATTCAAGGCAAGATCGATACAAAAATTTCCTCGGGAACACGACTAAAGGCGGAGTAATTGCCTGACTTACTCGTGCCTGGCAGCAAAGCAGCCACACGAAACTCTCTAGTACGCATTTGACACACAGGACACTTAGCAGTGCGTCTCATTCTGTACACGTTACAAAAAAACAAACAAGCAGAAAAGCGAGTAGAGTGCACGCAGTTATAAATGGAGTCCGCATTAGAGTGTTGGCGATACTAACAAATGCGTGCTAACAGTCGAAACAATACAAACAAGAACCTCTTTACCAATCATTTTTAAACCTCCTTGGTCTTGACCGAGGGTGCTTAAAATAAAAAAGCTCTTGGTCTTGACTAGCACATACTTATGATGTACAGGTAGAGGCAGAAATGGTCGCAGATCGTCGCTTCGGTCGAAAGACGACTGCTTTGGCTCAATCGCTCGCTGTTAAATTCATCAACCGTGCGACGGCAGTCTCAAACCTCTCAACCAATCAGATGCCCAGGAACCAATCAGATGCCAGTTTAATTTGCAAGGCAATGGTAGTCCGAGCAGACGCGAATTTGGTAAGACTATCCATAGTAAGACGACGGGCATTGGTCGCAGTTGTGAGCATCGGTCACCTTGAGACGCTTTTTATCGCCAGTCGCAAATGGTAGCGCGACCGGTATACTTGTCGCAGGTGTGAACGGGCCTTTACACGCGCCATCGCTTGATGCAAGGCGCGGTAGGTTTTTTAGTTTCAGGACTGTCGGAACTATTTCGAATGCTTTCGATTGTTGTAATCGAATGGCTTGCACGACGCGTACACTGGCGTACAATATCGAACGTACGTGGGCACCAGCGACCATGCTGGAATATGCAGTTTCCAATATACATAAACTGACGCGCTATATCCTCAGGTAAAGATTTTCAACGACCGCGCCCGCATTTATCGTTGCTTGATTGTCCATATAATGTGAGGTGAAAATTTGGCTTGCTAAAATCATGAAAAAGGAAAAGCTCGTATTATACATTCGATTGTAACGGCATCCCGACGCAAAATTAGGCGGCACGGCGAAGTGTCTGGACAGGCTGGGACACAATAACAGTTAATAATTGTTGGGGTTTAACGTCCCAAAACCACGATATGATTACGAGAGACGCCGTAGTGGAAGGCTCCGGAAATTACGACCACCTGGGGTTCTTTAACGTGCACCTAAATCTAGGTACACGGGTCTCAATTATTTTCGCCTCTGCCGAAAATGCGGCCGCCGCAACCGGGTTTCGATCCCGCGACCTTCGGGTCAACAGTCAAGCACCGTAACCACTAGACCAATGTGGCGGCTCGGACAGGCTGTGACAATATAGCATTCTACATGTCATGCCATAGTTCGGTACTTCTATTTTTAAAGACCATATAGTACATTCCAGGGCTGGGCAAAGATACTTTGAAATTGTATCGCGATACGATACAAGATACTCAGGCACGAAGTATTTGAGATACAGATACAAGATACCACAACGCTGATTTTATCCGATACGATACATTCCAATTGTATCTTAAGATACTTCGTTACATTCGGAAATTTGCTATTATATATCTGTCTATACGGTAATATAGCACTAAACGCCGATGCACAAAAATGTTCGCTTGAAAGTTCAATAACTGCGACCATTTTTGTTTCATTTGAATGAAATGTCTGTTAGTATCTCAAAAGTTTTGTATTTCTTGCTGAAGATATCTTACTTTCGTTCTGAAACAAGTTATTGGGGTTGCTTTAGCTGCATATCATGACAGTTCTTTATACACTTCGCTGATAACGGTTTTTGCTTGCCGTTTTTGTAATTGGGTTGAGTCTATGCTTTGCTTGTCGGCCAGCTAGCGAGATGCGATTTAATCACAAGAACTTCAATAAGAAGCCTCCGCACAATGGTGCAAATACCGTTGTTAAGTTCTACCTTGTCCGTAAACGTAGCACGGTTTTCGCAATACCCGACCACCGGAGAGGTGTACATCAGCGAGAAGCTGGAAGCGACATTCTTAATAAGTATAGAAACACGATACAGGCGGCACCCCCAAGAGCCGCCTGTATAGCGTTTCTATACTATACTTCTTCGCTGTGTTTTATACATTTAATTGTTGAGTTTAACGTCCCACAGAACCACGATATGATAATGATAGATGCCGTGGTGGAGGGCTTCAGAAATTTTGACCACGTGGTGTTATAAAATTTAGATATAAGCACACGGGCATCTAACTGCACCCGCTGCGACCTACGGGTTAGCAGTCGAGCACCATAACCACTAGACCACCGCGGCGAGTAACCCCTAATAGCCATGACAATTAGGCATTTAAGGTAAGACCACAGAAAATTCAGTGCCTATGTAAAATAGCGTAAACCGACTCGATGAGACGCTCATCAGAAAAATTGAGCATTTTGTATAACAATGTTTCTCCAATCCCTTGGCTAACATCTTTGCGATGGCTGCTGATAATTTACGCTATTATAATGAAAACTCAATTTCGGTATTTTACTAAGCAGTAAGCAGAATTTTTGTTACTGTATACTCCAAGCACGCGCAGATTATTATATATTTGTTCTCAGCGTCGCCTTCACGTAACAGTAAACTTAAGTAGAGTATAAGTCTGTAAACAATAGAGGAAATGATGCAGGCAGCTAAAAGTAAGAATAAAGCAGAGATCTCGAGCTTACCTTGCCTGCACGTTAAAGACATATTTCCGTAAGCAGACCAGAAAAAAGCAATACAGAGACATAGGTAATGTATGGGATGGAAAAGGACAGCTTAGAAAGAACTTGTGCTCACAATCCAATTATGATTTTGAAGACTCATTGAATAAAATAAAAACAGACGTACGTCAAAATAGCTTCTATTAAACGAATTCTTGTTCTGTTAAATCCAGCATCGGTACCAGTGGTGCTATAGTTGTTGGAATCTCGTTTGCATATAAGTCAATCTCATTGCATGTAAGCCAAACTTGCATCGACGAGGTCCTTCAAATCGCCGATGTGTGAAAGCCACGAGACGCAAAGCAAACCCTTTTTTTGCTTTCTTCAGGCTTCGTAACGAAGCACAACGCAAGAGAAACTTCGAAAGCGACACTACAGCGGCATTAGACTTTGTACAAAAGACACCGCACGCATTGGAATACGTGGAATAGGACAATGGCTAAGAGCCAAGTGCCATAGCACTGACACAACTAAAAAGAAAAAAAAAAGAATCCGTGAAAACAAAATGTCCTTTCGGCGTAGACGCTCGCGCGTTTGTCTGTCGAGACGACGCGAGCGACACCACGTGACTCTGTTCCCTCAATAGGGACGCTCAGAGCTCATTCCTGCCCTCGCTGGAAAACTCTGGCGAAAAGATAAAATAATGTCACTGTCTTAAGTTTTACTCTGGCGGCTTAGTGGGAGCAATATCAGCTTGAGAAGCGGAGTTCAGTCAACGTTTATTGTTTCGCATCGTGGTGTTGCGATCGCAGTATCTTGTATCTTAAGATACACGTTACATTCTTCAATGTATCGGAAATACAGATACTGATACACGTCTCGCGAGACGTATCGCGATACAGATACAAGATACCCAGAGAGTATCTAAGATAGTATCGAAGATACATGTATCTTCGATACTGCCCAGCACTGGTACATTCATACGTAGCCTGACTCCTGCGGGCCAATAGGTGGATTCAGCCGTAGTGGTAGTTTAGACCAAAGGGTATATTCAAGCGTCGCCTGACTGAACTGCGATAAACCGAGTGGTAAATACAAATTGAACTTAACCGCTCCGGAAAAACGGCTCTCGTGCACTGTGCAGAAGGGACGTTCTTCACCTGAGCCCCAGCATCGACGAGTTCGGAGCCATCCAAGTGACCGTGGCACTCGGCGTCGCCTGCTGCTGGTTCCTCGTTTTCCTCAGCGTCAGCAAGGGACCACACTCACTGGGCAAGGCAAGTCGCAAAGTCTATTCCCATTAAGACTGGAGAGCAGCTCCAGTACTAAAGTTTTATTGAGCCTTGACCTCCACAAGGCTTTATAGAACGTTAAACGCAGTGGTATAATGAAAGGCCTTGAAGCTATTCACCCGGGTGAACGGGCTTACAACTACGCGCGAGCGTTTCTCATTGACCGCGCAGTCGATATCATAGCGGAAAACATGCGCTCCAAAACCGTTCGGCTGTGAGATAGAGGGACCCCACGATGAGCCGTGTTGTCTCCTTTTCTTTTCAGTCTCACGATGAGATCACTCCCAAAACTTGATAAGATATTCGGCCTGAGACATACTCTCTACGCCGACGATATCGCTATCTACACTGGCATCGGTTCTGGCGATCACGTAGAGGACTCGATGCATAGAGCAGACGACACGGTCGCGCAGCACGTCTCGGAGGCTGAGGTTGAATGTTCCCTGAACATATCCGCTCCTCATCATAAGACCACCCGACAGTCGCAGGATCAAGACCCCGCTACCTTCCATCAATGTAAACGTAAACGACGCCAAAATATCCCATGTCTACCACTTCAGAGTTCTTGACCTCTCCCTCCCCCTCCCCCTCCCCCCCCCCCTAAAAAAACCGTTAGGTCTGTGCGGAGAGCGCAGCACAGTCACAGCGAAATCTGGAAGAGACGCCTTTCTAGAGCCCGTTCTATACTATCTTGGGGGAAACTAATACCAGACCCAAAGCCAGGGGGGAGGGGGGATTGCCCCCCCCCCCCCGAATTCTTTATGAAGGGTGTGTTTTACCGAAAATACATAATGAAAAGTGGTGTTTTTTTCAAATAGTCAAGGCCTTCAGCAAGTGGGCCTCAACGCAAGGGCCGGGACAGTGAAAATTGTTGGAACAAAGGGGGCAGGGGGGGGGGTGAAGAGGAGGAGTTTGAACTAAATGTCAGCTAACAATGTTGCCATTTGAAAGAAAGCCTTTACCATTTCTCATACATGAGCTATTTCTGAAGGGCAACTGGCGTCATGTTTTATGAAACATCGACTCCAATATACAGAATGACTAAAATCTAGACGCCGTTTCTGAAATATAGATTCTTTTTGTTCCACGGTTGAGTTTCAACACATAGTGACCGCATGCGGTGCCCCAAGAAAAAAAAAAAAGAAATGCTTGGGACCTGTCACGTTTGCGTAGCTTACCGGAATAAAGCGTTATTAATCGCAACAGCGGAGAAAATATTGCGAGTGACATTCAGCAAAATTACAAAGCTCTATTGCTTGTCAAGCACAAAATAACTGCTCAAGTTATATAAGCACGTCGGCTTCATATCTGACAATGCTTAGCTGCGACGAGAGAACTGTCCGCATTAACTTCTCTTGCGGAGACAATCTTCGTGGTCGATCGCAGGGGTTCATCAATCATCCTCTATCGGACAGCTGAGTTGTTTATTTGCAAGAAAGAAAAAACAAGATGACGACCGTCATGTGCGGGCCGGGCCGCTATCGAGAGGTCCGAGGGCGGCGTGCGGCCCGCGGGCCACGTGTTTAAGACCCCTGATCTATGCAGTCGGTGTTACTAAACCATCCACAAATGGAAACCTCCCAAATGGAGAAGCCGACATACCAGGGCTCAAGACACCACAGGTGGTCATGGCCGTCTCGGTTACCGGACCGAAGCTGAGGAGGCTGATATAGCCATTGCCGCAAACGGCCGGTTTTACCATAATCGTAAGTGACTCTAAGGTTGCCAGCTAGAATTTTGCGCGCAGAGAGGTGGCTCCAACCACCCTGCCTCTACTTCCTCCATCCCTCGTACTGAAATATAGAAGGAAGAAGAAGATGAAGAAGAAGAAGAAGAAGAAGAAGAAGAAGAAGAAGAAGAAGAAGAAGAAGAAGAAGAAGAAGAAGAAGAAAGTAGAAGAAGAAAGATACCCCATTGAACTGCTATGGGTGCCGGCTCATGCAGGGAACTCTGGGAACGAGGTAGCCTACCAAACACCGCGAGGATTCTTTTCCCTAGCAGGAGGTGTACAGCCTCTGGAACAGGAGACCTGGCAGGGGCACCGACCTCATTCCACGACATAAACCAATATTACTGCCTCCCAATACTAGTGCCGCCGCCACTACTGATGATCTTTATTGGATAGTGATAATTGTTGGGGTTTGACGTCCCAAAATTACGATATGACTAAGCGGAATGCCGTAGTGGAGGTCTCCGGAAATAATGACCACCTGGGGTTCTTCAACGTGCACCTGAATCTAAGTGCACGGGCCTCTAACACTTCGCCTCCATCGAAATGCGGCCGCCGCGGCCGGGATTCAATCCCGCGGCCACCGGCTCAGCAGTCGAGCACCATAACCACCGTGGCGGGTAGTCTTTGTTAGGGTTCCCTTAGGAGGGGGTAGTGGCGTCCTGCAGCTACCTAGCGAGCTTTTTAAATAACAAGCGTTATTTCGTTTCATTGAAGTCTGGCATCATAAATATTCCTTAATTTATTTTTGCTGTCTTCCTACAGCCCTGTATATTTCTGTGACGTATTTTCACATATTTGTGTGATGCATTGTCTATCAAAATAATTGGAGTTATTTTGCCGTTGTGTAAACGCATATTCCCCGCATCTGTTGCTAAGTACGACAGATTTCCCCCCGCAAGTTTTCCAGTAGCCTGTTCACTCACCCTGCTGTGCATCTGATCACGAGACTAGATGAAGCAGCCGTGACTACTTAAATCAGATGCATATGTAAATGAAATGATGAGCTCGTATTGCTACACATTTGCGTACGTAACGGTCATCGAGCCAATTTGCATTAATGAATGCAATCACACAAGTTCCCGAAGAGGCTGTTGGTGCTTCAACCGAAACTTGGCTGGTGAAAAGGCTTTGAGAATGTTCTCGCGACATAGGGCTTGTCGTACGCTGGGTGTTAAATTGTGTTATTGAGTTTTACAATCCAAAAGTAGAAGTTTATTGTAAGGCATGGGAGGGGGTAGGTGTGCGTCGGAATAATTTTGATTAGCTGTGGTTCTTTAATGTGCACCTAAATCTTAGTGCATGGGTTTTTGTTGCGTTCTGCGCCAATTGCAATGCGTTCGCCATGTCCAGGAAGCGATATTGCGTCGTCCAGCTTAGCAGTGTAACGTTTCAGTCGCGAATCTATCACGGCGCGTACGTAAGACATTACCGAGCTGCTGCAACGAAATTAAAACTGCTGCATAGACGACAAAGAGGATCGTGCAGTAGCTGCTACTGTGCCATGCTTTCAGTGAAGCTCTCGAATTTGGGAGATGTGATGTCTTCAGGTAGCGTGCTAGGGATTGTTGGTTAGCCGCGAGCTCGTAAATGATCGCGTGCTACGTGCCGCAATCTGGCAAAAAGAATTTTCGCCGCCATGGGCACTACTGGCGCTGGCAAACTGTCACAAACGAGCGTGTTATAGGCCTGACTGGCTGCCCAGGCGGCGCTGCGAAAACGGTGCTAAAAAGCGCCCCCTACGACAAGTTCTTTGGTTTCGAGTAGTCAGACTGGCGGCCGCATGCAGCACTAAGCTCAGATGCGCAATGGAGCCGCCGCTGTCGGTTGTGCTGCGCTTTAGATCTCGGCCAGTTTCTGGCGTGGCTGAGTTCTTCAGGCCAAACAATCTGCGTAAACGCAAGAAGCTCGTCAACGTCAAGTATGTTTACGACGTGTAGGAGATTGAAGGAACCATTTCGGCGCGCTGCAACTCGCAAGTGCAGCGAATCTCATACGACGTTGAACTCGAGTTAAGTTTTACGAGGCATGCTCGCGCGATTAACGACAGTGCATAAACGAGAAGATTGCTGTTAAGATTAAGCCGACATGATTTGCATTACACGACGAAACGGAATCAAGAAAGGTCCAGTGACGAAGCCTAGCCGTCGGCGGCCCGAATGAGCGCATTCGCGTCGTGTGCCGTTTTCTGCCGCATTAAGTCGCAAACACACTTTTTCCCCCATGCACGGTCGTAATTTTCAACATTTTCTTCTAGGGAATTCGTCAAATTCTGTCAGCGTGCGGTGGCGGTCGAGAAGCGACGGCGCGCAATGTTTACAGCCGGCCGCTGGAAGCAGCCGGCTGTAAGCTGCCGGAAAAATCGTAGGCATATACGCAGGGTGACTCATGGCATCGTTTTTCTCGTTTCGCACGAAATGCCGGCTGCATATCCTCGTGATCGCCGTCGGCAGCCACGGCGTGCCGTCTGGACTGCACACAGGGAATATATACATATATAAACGCGTGCACGCGCGTACGAAAAGTAATCAGCACGTTACGTTGCAAACCACGTTTTGCTCGCGTACTCACTTCACGCGTCGGACGGCACGTATCCAGCGGTTCCGTCGCTCCACTTCGTACGGCTTTCAGGGGAACCAGTAAAACCGCACATTAGGATCCTTACCCCCATGTTCGAGGCAATTAACCACGCAACAATAACGGCGGCGATCGCGCTTCGGGACCGCGCGCTGCTCAGAGCTGTCGCCCAGACCACCTGCTTTCGGCACGGTTTGTTGAAGCAGGGATCGCTCGTCAAACATATCAGGCTCTGCAGGCATAGCGGACAAGTTCCTGCGTACGTTTTAAGCACTTTTTGAGCCTGAAAACTAGGCGCAAAATTAAGTAAAACGCTTAAAGCAACTGAGAACTGCGTAACTCGCCGGTCGGCGTCCATTTTTGACTACCCAAGCAACTTCGGCGCACGCCACCAGGCTCCGCCACAGTACTCAAAACTCCAGCGCGTCAGCCCTATAAAGCGCGCGCGCGGCCGCTTTCAGCTGGCTACGAGACAGAACGGCGCGAACCGCTCGCCCAAGAAGCGCAAAAGACGAAAAAACAAGCGCCAAAAGACGCCGGCGCGCCGCATTCTCCTCACCCACTCGAGCCAGACGCAGTCAACACGATCGAACGCCCGGCAAAGCCTGGATCTTTCTAGAAGGAAAGGGTGACGCATCCGCGAGCGATGCCGCCGCGATTCGAACCTACGAGAAAGCTCTCGCCCTTTCTCTAGCCTCAGCTGTACTGCACGCCGAAGAAACCTCCCGACGCTTCTAGAAACCGGGGAAGAAGGGATAAAAAGCGTGCAAACGACGAGGGTAGGGCAGACAGGAGTCGGGAAGTCAGTCAGTCAGTCAGTGAGGAGTCAGCAAAGGAGTGAGGGAGCCAGTCGGCCCGGTGATGGTGAAGTTACGCTAAGTGTGGCTCCATTAGCCAAAAGAAGACGTGTTTATGATGGTGTGCGGTCAGTCGATCGTCAATCTGGAAGAATTGGATGACGACGCCGTGTGAGCCGTGACAAGTTGCGACGACGGTTGAGCTACGACGATCAACGCTGGAACTGGCGTGAGTGTTTCCTAGAAGAGAAGCATTCGATTACCGTCCAAGTATTGTGGACTGGATACGCCATTATCTATTCAGGACTTTAACTGTCGTTGAATAGTGGTAATGCATGCGATTGCATTCGTAGCGTGTGATCTGTTTGTTTAGCTCCCGTTGTGTAAACACCATCTGAATTATATTGTGAAGCTGTAACGGGTACCAGCCGAGTGTGCATGTGTTTGTGTTATTTGTATTGCCTTAACTGAGAATATATTTCGTTTTCGTTTGTGTTATCGACTCTCGGCTCTGACTCGGTCTTTGGACCACAACCGGCGTTCGCTGGCGCACCAAATGACCAATTCTAAATTGTCCGCGCTTTCGTGGTGCGTTTTCGGAGGGCCGTGACGCCAGCCTTTAGAATCCGCCCGGCGATTGCCAACCCGATTAACGGGAGTAGTGACACAAACACTCCCACCGTTGCCAATACGGAAATTATCAAGAATCGACATCGCCGTATTCGCAATGCCCACGAACTATAGGTGGCGCGCCGTGCTTTTCAAGATGGCGCCAGGAGGAGGGTCAACCCGTTTGTTAGCATAGGAACAGATAGGACGTGCGGACGTACGGACCGTGCCACTTTCACCGGATGAAGTCATGAGCTGCGCTGAAATGGATATGAGACTAAAATACTTTCCCAAACCATGGAAAGTGCTAAGTACTCGCCACCTAATTATTTGCTGCGAAGTGAAAGGTTATATTTCAGCTCCGTTACAGTGCATAACGATGCTTTGCGAAATCCTGTGCGTGCTACATAAACTTGTATGAACTAGAACAGACGTATGAGCTGAACGGCACTCCGAGGTAGTACGTACCGAGCCTGCCTCACGGATTTGCCGCAGTAGTAGGCCACCAGCGAGTAGCGCCATCGCTGCTGCGCGTGATGATGGCTTGCAAACATAAAAGTGTTCTGTGATAATACCCCGTCGTCATTACTTGCGCAGTCGGAAACGCGGAGTTACGTCTTCAACGGAACACAAGCATTTAACATGCCATTCAGTAGCGCTTGTGTCACAGCCATGCTGAGACTCTAGCCGTGTGTACTTCACTCGCATGTTGCAGGTTCGATCAGCACGATCGAAACATGAATATCGAAAAGAATGCACACGTATGCTTTTCGCAACGTCGAAGAAGTGCGCCGAGAGGCGTGGATTGTGGCCGTGACTGCACGTTCCATCGCTCTAACCATTTCGCTTCGCTGGTCGAGCTCGAGCGTGTTGGCGGCATGCGGCCCTCCATAATATCCACAATAATTGATACATGCAATGCACAAGAGGAACTATGCTTTTATTATGATCTCGCTCAAGGATATTATACATTAAATACAATCAAAGTGACTTACGAGCGTGAAAGAACATTAACGCACGAGGGGACGTGAAGTGCAAGTCGCTCCTCGTGAGTTGGCAGCTGGTGGTTCATCGTCGCTGTCACTCTCGGTGCTTTCACAGTCTTCTACGTCCAGTGAAAAATCCTCGTCGTCAAGTTGGTTTCTTTCAACATCACTGCTGAACGCAATCTGAAGAATTTCCTCCGCCGAACGACTTCGCCCACTCCGCGTCCCCACGTCTGGGCGCGGAGAACGTTTTGCCAGGTTTTGCTCTGAGACCGGTCAACAAGCAAATCGCTTGCAGTGTGCTGCCACCTATCAACAAACGTACAAAAACAAGCGGCGCAGCGGTGGCTATGAAACCCAAACAGCCCAACACACTGGCGAAGGACGGCGTGGATGGAAAGCGTTCGCTCCACAGAAGGCGTCGGAGGCAGACGCGTCCTCGAATGATTGAAACGTCGCTCGCACGATTCGTAACATCGCTTGCTGACAAAGGATAGAGGCCGCCTATTTAATGTATCGCCAACTTGAGATCGCTCAGTTATACATGAGCACATCGCGAGTCCGCGCGACCTCCCTCCCGCGTACAGTGTTATGGGACTCATGCACTACAAGAAACACTGACCAATTATATATGCAAGTAAAACAGGGTGAGCTTCAACTGAATATGTCAGACGATAACATTTAACTTACCTAGGTGGCTACAGAAAGCCTCGCGAAGCTGATAGTATGTGTACACTGTGGGCTAGCATTGAAAGCGCGAGTTGCCACGTATTTTCACGAAAACTTCGCGTCTCGCAAGAACGAATCAGATTTCTCGTGTCACGGAGGGCCCGGTTTGTTCACTGATGCAGGGAACATGCAAAGTCGTAGTGTTCCTTTCTTGCCAACGCGTTAACAGTGAGGCTAGCACAGCCGAACAAGGGAGCGACTGCATAGTGCCGCCATTTTGTCGTCTACTAACCCTCCTCGAGAGGACGCTCCTGAATTCCGCTCGGTGGCGCGACAGTCTATGGGCATTGCGAATAGCTCAATTGGTAAAGCACCGACGCGTGATACGGAGGTTGTGGATTCGGCCCTCATCGGCGGTAAGTTTTTTTTCGCCCACTTTCATTTCCATTTATATCATAGTTAGAACACTTCAATTGAAAACTGCAGCACATCAAATGCTTTTTTTTTGCTTCATTATTCGTTGGCTTCATAGGGTTGTGTCTGACAAGCAATCTGCCCCTCGATCTATTCCCCTTGCTTCGTTCGGTCTTTGTCTTGCGGCACGTGGCTTGAAGGTTGGTTTGTGACAATTCTGAACAACTTTTTGTCCCTCGGCAGGTGTCGATCGGCACTGTGTACACGACGTGCGCTCTGCTGGGTGTGCTGTGCGCAGCCGCACTGGCGCTGGAGGGATCCTCTGTCGGGCTGCGAGAATGCTTCAAGCCCGACGTCCGGAAGCTCGTCGACATCAAGGTGCGACGCGGAGGACGCCCAGTTAGCGGATCGGGACAGTCGACAAACGCAACAGCATTTTTAGTTGTCGTCGCGTACGACGGCGCGGCGGGATTTATGGTTGTATCGGGTTGACGTCATGACGTTGAACGTTCGCGACGTAGGCGCGCTGATAGTTGTATAGTGCAGTTTGCAAGGCGCGGCAATGTCGTTAGAAAACTTTAACCTTCATTTGGCTTAAGAAAGGAACAAGACAAATAAAACAAGTCGGAAATGTCATGGCAGTACTCCTTCAATCCCGCATTTGTACCACAGCCAGGTCACCGATCTCAATGGCAATGGTGTGTGGCTGGCGAATGTTTGCAGACGTGGCACTCGGCGTCTCGCCACCTGTTCTACAGCCTGGGCCTCTCCGTAGGTACCACGACGTGCTTGGCCAGCTACAGCGACTTCCAGGCCAACATATTATAGTAAGCATTGAGCGCAGCAATTCCTAAGTAGAGGTTGTGAATTGAATAGGAAATGTTTGCGACAGATCGAGCAAACAGTAGCTAGCATCCCAATGTCGACTGCTGCGTATTTGTGAAAGAAAACTTCAAGGAAGCTTGAGGTTTGCCTTCAAGAGTAGAAGGCGATCGCATAATCGGGCCCCGTGCGCATCGCCTTCAACCGTGCCGCAAGGAAACGAACATATGTGCGTGTAACATTGGCGGTTTCAAACTATCCTAGAATGCCTACTGCAAGTACAGCTGCGAAGTGCCCACTACGCCATAATTCTTCTTATGCAAATTGGCGAAGTACCCACGGCGCGTCTGTAAGGTGCCACGCGCACCTGCGCAAGCTGCACACTTTGTAACGGGTGGGCAGCCTTAAACCACCCACTCGTAGCGCAATTCACATGTTTTGACGCCTGGTGCGATTCTATGACTATGCCTATTACACGCGTTAAAGGGGCACTAAAGCGAAACAATGAATCGGCCTGGATCGATAAATTGTGCTCTGAGAACTCTAATGTCGTTAATTTTGCCGTCATAGGTTTATAAATAGAGGAGAAAATTAAGTTGAAAGTTTCATTTTTAAATTTCGCGCCGAAATCTCCCCGCGTGACTTCACGGATTTCAAAGACTATTTATCGTATCTGGCGCCATTGGCTCAACGAAATTGCCCCAAACTTGGTATGTGAAGTCTATGGCCCCCTCAGAAGACAATGTACTTCATTTTTACCGATTAGAAACTACGTAGTCCCTAGTAGGCGCCGTCAAAACATGTGATGTCATGGCGAATGGTGAGGAAACTTCAAGGTGACGTCGCCACCCACATTTCGCTTTTGCGCGTCTTCTCGCAGCAAGCGTGGTGGTTTTGGTATCGTGAAAGAGTACCTGACTAATACGAGAAAAATCGTTTTGCTCTTTAGTGTCCCTTTAGGCAGACTCCTCCTACAACATGGCATTCTTCAATTGTTTTAAATGCGAAGCATTTCTTAGCGAACTTCTGCGACTTTGAGCGTATCTATCTATCTATCTATCTATCTATCTATCTATCTATCTATCTATCTATCTATCTATCTATCTATCTATCTATCTATCTATCTATCTATCTATCTATCTATCTATCTATCTATCTATCTATCTATCTATCTAGCCGCCTACGACTTTGTGCTCTCCTGGTCGCTTGGTTCGTCGAATGTGCACCAAAATTGGTATGGCGTAACATGACTGTACGACGAACATAAATGACAAGTCATAACATGAAAATCATGACACGCATGTCATGTACAGCATGATTTACATGCTAAGCTCATGGTGCGCTGGCGGCCGTTCGCTAGTTTGATATACACCAAAATTGGTATCTTGCGACGTGACTGTGTGACGAACATAATAACACGAGTTAACATGAAAATCATGACACGCATGTCATGCACAGCATGACTTACGTGCCACGCTCATGGTGCGCTGGCGGCCGTTTCGCTAGCTTTATATACAACAAAATTGGTATCTTGCGACGTGACCATGTAACGAACATAAATAACACGAGATAACATGAAAATCATGACACGCATGTCATGTACAGCATGACTTACGTGGCACGCTCATGAGGCGCTGGCGGCAGTTTCGCTAGCTTGATCTACCCCGAAATTGGTATTGCGCGACGTGACTGTGTGACGAACATAAAAACTCGAGTTAACATGAAA
This sequence comes from Rhipicephalus sanguineus, assembly GCF_013339695.2. Taxonomy (NCBI): domain Eukaryota; kingdom Metazoa; phylum Arthropoda; class Arachnida; order Ixodida; family Ixodidae; genus Rhipicephalus; species Rhipicephalus sanguineus. The sequence continues at coordinate 109,929,121 of NC_051178.1, read as the reverse complement.
ATCATGACACGCATGTCATGTACAGCATGACTTCCGTGCCACGCTCATGGAGCGCTGGCGGCCGTTTCGCTAGCTTGATCAACCACGAAATTGGTATTGCGCGACGTGACTGTGTGACGAACATAAAAACACGAATTAACATGACAATCATGACACGCATGTCATGTACAGCATGACATACGTGCCACGCTCATGGAGCGCTGGCGGCAGTTTCGCTAGCTTGATGTACCACGAAATTGGTATTGCGCGACGTGACTGTGTGACGAACATAAAAACTCGAGTTAACATGAAAATCATGACACGCATGTCATGTACAGCATGACTTCCGTGCTACGCTCATGGAGCGCTGGCGGCAGTTTCGCTAGCTTGATCTACCACGAAATTGGTATTGCGCGACGTGACTGTGTGACGAACATAAAAACACGAATTAACATGACAATCATGACACGCATGTCATGTACAGCATGACATACGTGCCACGCTCATGGAGCGCTGGCGGCAGTTTCGCTAGCTTGATGTACCACGAAATTGGTATTGCGCGACGTGACTGTGTGACGAACATAAAAACTCGAGTTAACATGAAAATCATGACACGCATGTCATGTACAGCATGACTTCCGTGCTACGCTCATGGAGCGCTGGCGGCAGTTTCGCTAGCTTGATCTACCACGAAATTGGTATTGCGCGACGTGACTGTGTGACGAACATAAAAACACGAATTAACATGACAATCATGACACGCATGTCATGTACAGCATGACTTCCGTGCTACGCTCATGGAGCGCTGGCGGCCGTTTCGCTAGCTTGATGTACCACGAAATTGGTATTGCGCGACGTGACTGTGTGACGAACATAAAAACTCGAGTTAACATGAAAATCATGACACGCATGTCATGTACAGCATGACATACGTGCCACGCTCATGGAGCGCTGGCGGCAGTTTCGCTAGCTTGATGTACCACGAAATTGGTATTGCGCGACGTGACTGTGTGACGAACATAAAAACTCGAGTTAACATGAAAATCATGACACGCATGTCATGTACAGCATGACTTCCGTGCCACGCTCATGGAGCGCTGGCGGCCGTTTCGCTAGCTTGATCTACCACGAAATTGGTATTGCGCGATGTGACTGTGTGACGAACATAAAAACACGAGTTAACATGACAATCATGACACGCATGTCATGTACAGCATGACTTACGTGCCACGCTCATGGACTGCTGGCGGCCGTTTCGCTAGCTTGATATACACCAAAATTGGCATCTTGCGACGTGACCGTGTGAGGAACATAACACGAGTTAACATGAAAGTCATGACACGTATGTCATGTACAGCATGACTTGCGTGCCACGCTCATGGGGCGCTGGCGGCCGTTTCTCTAGCTTGATCGACCCCGAAGTTGGTATTGCGCGACGTTACTGTGTGACGAACATAAATAATAGGAGTTAACATGAAAACCGTGACACGAATTTTCCTCAATGACATACAAGACGATGTATGCAGCTCTTTGCTGGCTGCTTCGCATTACATCGATTCCCACAATGCGTGGGATCTGCCGGCTTTTTTTAAATGCGAAGCATTTCTTAGCGAACTTCTGCGACTTTGAGCGTATCTATCTATCTATCTATCTATCTATCTATCTATCTATCTATCTATCTATCTATCTATCTATCTATCTATCTATCTATCTATCTATCTATCTATCTATCTATCTATCTATCTATCTATCTATCTATCTATCTATCTATCTAGCCGCCTACGACTTTGTGCTCTCCTGGTCGCTTGGTTAATCAAATGTACACCAAAATTGGTATGGCGTAACATGACTGTATGACGAAGATAAATGACAAGTCATAACATAAAAATCATGACACGCATGTCATGTACAGCATGATTTACATGCCACGCTCATGGAGCGCTGGCGGCCGTTTCGCTAGCTTGATGTACCACGAAATTGGTATTGCGCGACGTCACTGTGTGACGAACATAAAAAACACGAGTTAACATGAAAATCATGACACGCATGTCATGTCACGCATCACAATCATGACACGCATGTCATGTACAGCATGACTTACGTGCCACGCTCATGGGGCGCTGGCGGCGGTTTCGCTAGATTTATATACACCAAAGTTGGTATCTTGTGACGTGACTGTGTAACGAACATAAAAACTCGAGTTAACATGAAAATCATGACACGCATGTCATGTACAGCATGACTTCCGTGCCACGCTCATGGGGCGCTGGCGGCCGTTTCGCTAGCTTGATCTACCCCGAAATTGGTATTGCGCGACGTGACTGTGTGACGAACGTAAATAACACGTGTTAACATGAAAGTCATGACAGGCGTCATGTACAGCATGACTTACGTGCGACGCTCATGGGGCGCTGGCGGCCGTTTCGCTAGCTTGATATACACCGAAATTAGTATTGCGCGACGTGACTGTGTGACGAACATAAATAACACGAGTTAACATGAAAGTCATGACACACATGTCATGTACAGCATGACTTACGTGCAACGCTCATGGGGCGCTGGCGGCCGTTTCGCTAGCTTGATCTACCCCGAAATTGGTATTGCGCGACGTGACTGTGTGACGAACATAAATAACACGAGTTAACATGAAAGTCATGACACACATGTCATGTACAGCATGACTTACGTGCAACGCTCATGGGGCGCTGGCGGCCGTTTCGCTAGCTTGATCTACCCCGAAATTGGTATTGCGCGACGTGACTGTGTGACGAACGTAAATAACACGTGTTAACATGAAAGTCATGACAGACGTCATGTACAGCATGACTTCCGTGCCACGCTCATGGGGCGCTGGCGGCCGTTTCGCTAGCTTGATATACACCGAAATTGGTATTGCGCGACGTGACTGTGTGACGAACATAAATAACACGAGTTAACATGAAAGTCATGACACACATGTCATGTACAGCATGACTTACGTGCAACGCTCATGGGGCGCTGGCGGCCGTTTCGCTAGCTTGATCTACCCCGAATTGGTATTGCGTGACGTGACTGTGTGACGAACGCAAATAACACGCGTTAACATGAAAGTCATGACAGACATGTCATGTACAGCATGACCTTACGTGCAACGCTCATGGGGCGCTGGCGCCGTTTCGCTAGCTTGATATACACCGAAATTGGTATCTTGCGACGTGACTGTGTGACGAACATAAATAACTCGAGTTAACATGAAAGTCATGACACACATGTCATGTACAGCATGACTTACGTGCAACGCTCATGGGGCGCTGGCGGCCGTTTCGCTAGCTTGATCTACCCCGAAATTGGTATTGCGTGACGTGACTGTGTGACGAACGCAAATAACACGCGTTAACATGAAAGTCATGACAGACATGTCATGTACAGCATGACTTCCGTGCCACGCTCATGGGGCGCTGGCGGCCGTTTCGCTAGCTTGATATACACCGAAATTGGTATTGCGCGACGTGACTGTGTGACGAACATAATACCACGAGTTAACATGAAAGTCATGACACCCATGTCATGTACAGCATGACTTACGTGCAACGCTCATGGGGCGCTGGCGGCCGTTTCGCTAGCTTGATCTACCCCGAAATTGGTATTGCGCGACGTGACTGTGTGACGAACGTAAATAACAGGAGTTAACATGAAAGTCATGACAGACATGTCATGTACAGCATGACTTACGTGCCACGCTCATGGGGCGCTGGCGGCCGTTTCGCTAGCTTGATATACACCGAAATTGGTATCTTGCGACGTGACTGTGTGACGAACATAAATAACTCGAGTTAACATGAAAGTCATGACACACATGTCATGTACAGCATGACTTACGTGCAACGCTCATGGGGCGCTGGCGGCCGTTTCGCTAGCTTGATCTACCCCGAAATTGGTATTGCGTGACGTGACTGTGTGACGAACGCAAATAACACGCGTTAACATGAAAGTCATGACAGACATGTCATGTACAGCATGACTTACGTGCAACGCTCATGGGGCGCTGGCGGCCGTTTCGCTATAGCTTGATCTACCCCGAAATTGGTATCTTGCGACGTGACCGTGTGACGAACATAAATAACGCGAGTTAACATGAAAACCATGACACACATTTATGACATACTAGACGATGTATGCAGCTCTTTGCTGGCTGCTTCGCATTACATCGATTCCCACAATGCGTGGGATCTGCCGGCTTTTTTTTTTTACGAGGCAGTTTGAAGCATTAGCGTGGCTCCGTCGTAGAACACCTGCAGGCGGCCTTAGCTCGATTCTCACTCGGACTGAAGCTTTTTATTATTTATTTATTTGCATCTATCTCTAATTTTCGCTCACTGACAATGCCCATTTTTAACTCAACCAACGACGCCGACGCCCACGCCGGAATTCCTGCGAAACGAGCTTTCTATAGAAGGTGGTTAGATTAACAATAATGCCCGTAGCTACAGGCACGTGCACTAAGACCCCTCACAATTGTGCCAGCGGGGGGTGGGTAGGAGGGTTAGCTTAAGTACACGGAAACTCATACCTTGATTGAGGAAGAGCCCGAGAAACGTTCTAAATAAAATGCGCAAACGGCACCACGCACGGAGAACGTGCCTTCGTACACGTTCACGAAACCTACACGTACATTCTCCCGATACTTGATTGGGTGTTCAAACTGCTTTAAATGTGACCTTAGGTAAGCGATTAATTGGCTGCAGTGCCTGTGTATAGCGTCGCAGTTTATTGCGCTATTATGCGTGAGTAGAAGGCTACGTTTCTGTGAAAATAAAATCATATAACTTATTGCAACTGACATTTTTGTCACGGGCGCCAAAAGAAGGGAAGAGTGTACGAAAGCACCGCGATGCTATCGACGCCCGGGACAATGTTATGAATCAGGACTTATACGGATCATCACGGCGACGGCGACGTGAGAAATGCGCCTGGAGTGTCCATATGATTGGTGTCGCAAGAAAAAATTAACTTGATCCACTTCACAGTACAGTAAAAAGCTTGCTAATAGGATCTCGAAGGGGACCATAAAATTGTTCAAATTAAGCCGAGTTCGAATTAGCAGGCGGGCGCTACAATTAACGGACATTGCGCCACACGGCGCGGGCAGAACCCAAAGAAGCCACCTCTGAGCTCGTTATTGCGAATTAGGTGCTACTACACGTTTGTGGCAGGTGAGTTCGTAAATTAAGTTCATGGAGCTCTAACAGCAAACAAATTAATTGATCAGTCAGTAATACGCCAGAAACAAGCACCTACATGCATTCATGTGAGCAGTGAGCCTTAATGTCGAAATATATGACGCTACGTATGCTCCAAAACACGTTCATTTGCATGGAAGAGTTAACACAATAAAAATTAAAAGTAATCAGTAATTTGCATTTGCTTGCGCGTCTTCTGTCGCAACTCCATGAGCATCGTTTGCAGCTTGCGCAAGAGCTCCAGAGCAGCGTCCGAATTCTCATCTGCGGAGAAATGCTGCTGTTTTGTTGTTTGGCATCTCTAGTAAATTTGGTTTGGTTTGGTTTTGCAACACATTTTACGTGGGTCGACTTCTGCGAGGAGCGATGAAAACCAGGGGCTCCCAGTTCGAATTGACCGTTGTGAATACCGACAAGTTCGAATTATAGAAAATCCCCCCCCTCCAGAAATACACAGTGCTCTGCCGGAACCGGGGCATCAGTTCTAAATAATTGCAAGTTCGAATTAACCGAGTTCGAATTAACGAGCTTTTACTGTATATTGCTTAAACAAGCATTAACAAAAATCGGGCACGTGCATAGAATACAATAGTATATACGTTGAAGTGGCGTTACGTACAGCCGATAAATGGAGTATTGACATGATGACCCGTATTTTTTGATGCAGCTGGCCTCAACACCCAAGCCCACTGAGCCTCTGAAGCCAGCGGAGCTCTAAGCTAGGTGTCCCACTAACCATAACTTTTAACTACACTCTTTAATAAAGTTTATCTATCTGCCCGGTTTCAAGAAATCCAGCACTTTCTCCCGTTGCATTTCCCCACCGGCTGACCCTGAGCCGAGGTCTTGTTCAGTGGCTGCGCCTCGGGTTCGTCGGAATGTCTGTTCGTTAGCTTACCTTAAGCCTAAGCACCATAGCCCTTGAGACAAGTCCGGGTTGTACTGAGGGCTAAATATTCGCAAACAAACAAGTAAAAAAATTCGGGAGCCCTTCCCCTATCGGGAAAATGGGGGCAAGCGAAGCTTGGCGTGGGCGCGCCTGACTGACCATCTTTCTTTCTTTCTTTCTTTCTTTCTTTCTTTCTTTCTTTCTTTCTTTCTTTCTTTCTTTCTTTCTTTCTTTCTTTCTTTCTTTCTTTCTTTCTTTCTTTCTTTCTTTCTTTCTTTCTTTCTTTCTTTCTTTCTTTCCCCTGCGGAAGCAAAACGGCTTTGACTAGTTGCGGGCGCGGCGTGAGGGCGCGCCTACGCAGTTGGCATCGTGCCTAATGAATCACGTTCCGGCGCCGGAACGGGAGTCATTGGAATGAAATGTGCAACAATGGAATGTGGCACCGTGAAATGACGTAACTCATAACAAGCTTCGCTTGAAAAGCGAAAAAGACAAGCTTAAGCGTCTTAACAATGATCAATATGACGTCATTTTTCATGCACTTTGTCCTCCCTTCAACCACGAAAGCCATGCGGAGATTGTGTGCCTGGTGGACTTCGCGTGCAGCCTGATGGGAGCACTGTTCGTGTTCGGCCTGTACGGCAACCTGGCCCGCTCGTTCAACATTGAGATCGACGACGTCGTCACTAACGGTGCGTGTGCTTAATTTTTAGTGGAACAATGTACAACCACGCTGCATATAGATCCCTTTCCAAAGCGGTACACGTCACCACTCTGACTCAGTACGTGCCACCGCATAGTTTTGAAATGAAGAAAATTAATGGAGCTGTTTGTGTGTCGAGTTATTTATTTATTTTTCAATTTCTGTACCGGAAGTATAGCTTCGGCAAATAGTTTTAACTTCTACATTACCCAGGGTCCCGTACACCACTGCGCGCGATGTACACACCACACATATATTTTGATTTGTTTCGTCCGCTCTGCTCTTCGTGCGCTAAAAAATGTCTTCGTTCAGGAAACCTCCCAAACGACGGTCAGATACCTGCCTTTTCACACCCACCTCGTCCGCTGTTATACCTGAGATAATGCAATACCGTAGCGCAGTACATGATGCTGGCCTCATAATATATGTTGGCAAGTTCTTGCTGCGGTTTCTTCGGCAAACCGGACTGAACGAATAGTTATGACTGGTCTCACACAATACTTTTAGACAGTGACATTGTAGTGTCGTTACCGACTCCCTCCTTCTCTTTCATTCTTTCGTACCCCCTTTCCCCTTCCCCAGTACAGGGTAGCCAACCGGAGTATGGTTAACCTCCCTGTCTTTCCTCTACCTTTTTCGTTCTCTCTCTCTTTATTGCACGAACAGTCGCACATTACGTATTGTATGGCGATGATACCTCATAATTATCGTAGGAGTTGTGCAAGGGGATCGTGGGCTTTTATGTTTGAGATGCGAGGTTCGGTTTATTTCACCACAATCAGTACACGACAGAAACGTACTTCAGGTGGTGCGGACAGCAGGAAAAAAACGATGCATATCAGGAGCTTGACTAGCGCCACCACGCCCTTGGCATAATGTAAACAAAATGAACCATTCATTCATTCATTCATTCATTCATTCATTCATTCATTCATTCATTCATTCATTCATTCATTCATTCATTCATTCTCTGGAAGGACACTGCATGATTACGAACGTATAAATAGTTGAAACTGGGTCAGGTGGACCTTGTGCGGGTGTAGGCCCAAGTCTAGACGCAAAAGTCGCCAAGTTGAAGTCTGCGAAAGGCCGTGTTCTTGTGCGCGGCGAGGCATTGACTTGCTCTGGGTTTCCTGCACACTTTCACGGACTGCGGCGATCTTGGCGGCCGATCTGCGTTCCTTTGACGTACAGGTATTGGCATAGTTTACCGAAGCGGTCGTCTCGAATTTGGCCACCAAACGTCGACTTTGAAGGGTCACCGCGCCTGCCTTATAATGGGCGCAACGCCGACAACGTTTGCAGTAACGAATAGTAATTTTTATCATTTGGACGAGCTGCACGATCGTGTAACTTGCTATGGTGATTTGGCATCAGTGACTGAATAATAAATAACAAATTAGACAGACGCCACCAAAACAACATGGCCACCACAGGTTGCCAACATCGACCCGCCCCAATTGGAAAACCCTATACTTTGAACTGAGGAATCGTAATCAACGCAAGGTCTGAGTACGGGCTAGTTGGTATTCCATTTCAAATTGTGATTACAGCGCAAGGGAAGACACGAGACAAAGAGACCAACGAAGCTCGTATTCGTTGGTCTCTCTGTCTCGTGTCTTCCCTTGCGCTGTAATCACAATTCGTAACCGACGTCCCTGATATCCCCTAGAATTAGTTCAGGAGCTTAATCATGGATCTGTGTCATGGCTTTCGCTCCCGCCTTAATTTTGCATTCGTGATCGCTAACAGTAAATGTAAAGTCCATAAGTGTAACAGCACAAAACACGAAACCAAGAAGACACAGGACCAAGTGCTCCGTCCTGCACTCAGCACTATGTCCTGTGTCTTGTATAATAGCTTGTGCTGTTATACCTTTGAACTATGTATCACCAACTACCCGGCCAGCAAATGTTACAATAGTAAAGCTGCTATGGGGACTAGTTGCTGCGAATACATGGCTTGTACGCGCTCATAAGCAGTTGTTAGTACGCGCTTCACCCTGTGTGTGTTTTCTGTGTCGATTCGTCCAGGTCCTTACAGCGCGAACAAGCCACGTATTTACAGTAGTAAATGTAACTTCAGAAGAAAAAACGTACACTGATACTGACATGCTTTTTTTTGCTTATTGTTCCTCCGATACACGTAAAAAGCGGTGTCATGAGGAGCGCATAGCTTTCTCGTATCTCTTTCACGATAGGAAAATCGGAGATGACAGAAATTCGTGAGTGATGGGTGAAATGAGTGGCAACCAAATGTGTCCTCTCGTTACTTTATTCAAGATTAACCTTTTGCTCGAAAGCGAATACGTAATACATGAAAGAATTAGTTACCCGGACGTCCAATACCATCTGCGCTGTAAGGACAGTTGAACACCGGTTAACAGGTCAACGGAGATGAGGGCGCAGCGTTGACTTAGCATTCTTCACGAGTTCGATCTGCAACGTTTGCAGAGGCAGTCATACAGTTATGCCCAGCAAACAATGTCGCGCTCTGTTTGCATTCTTCCTCACTGTAAGCACCCTTATGGTCCCGATGTGCGATTTACTTGTGTATGAGAGAAATGAAATGTCGCTGAATCTTGTTGGGTGTATTACTATGACATTTCATGTGCAGCTGATATTTTATATTGTGTATGCCTTACCTGTTAGAGTTCTCGTGCTGAATGATCAGCACGAGCTGAGCGCGAGCTGCAACATAAAAAAAAAAGAAAAGCGACGGCAGTACAACCAGCGGCGGTGGTCGCGACCATAGGCTATCGTTGCCACTATAATGAAATAAGAGAACCACGTCAGCACTTTGTGGTTGTCGAACGTTGGTTGTGGAGGCGCTTGTCTAAAGTCTACTAAAGTCAGTCGGGATGGTGGCGCACTTGTCCAACGTCGGTTGTGCTTGTCTAACGACGGCAACAACTTCGCCGCACATCCACCTTCACAGGGTGGAATGGAGGCGGCAATTGTTGTCCTACGTAAAATCGGCAACAACTTATCTACAAACATTCTTACGTGTGAAGACAGATTCAGATGAAAGGGAACGCTCGAAAAAAATTGATGCCCTGCCCGCGCGATTTGTCGCCGTTTGCTTTTCGACGAAGAGCCGTTGTAAGAACGCAGAAAGAGACTGCGCTGCCGCGGTGTGAGCGTAATGTCCTAGGTTTCGACGCAGGCATCGATTACACGTTCGTCGGCTTTCCGGAGATCACCAGCCCACGCTACCTTCAGCGACTGTGGTGTTTCGCCTTCTACCTGCTGGTCTTCGTCCTCTCATTCGGAAGCCTGGTGCGTGCACTGTCTTAAGGGTGATCGTTATACCTACCGGCTGATACTGAAACGCAAGAATGTCAGCCGGAACCAACTTAAGCTGTTGTCTATGTACCTGCGGGAAAAATAAATGGCTGAGGTTTGACTCTTGTAAGTTACTGATCACGATTTAAAGATACGTTAGGCTTTGTTTTGCAAAGACTGCACACAGGCGGCGGCTGCAGCAGCTTCGATCTTGCAAGCTTCCGCGCTTGGTAAGCTTCCCTATAACGTCTTCATGTGGCCTCCCTTTGCTCCGCTGCTTCAGCAGGGAACTTTGCCTAAGATTTCGCACCCTGCAGTCTAGCTGTCTATTGATTCAGCCTGTCACTTTCGCTGAAGCGTACTAACAGACGCCCCTGCCGGCGCGTCATCCATGGTGAGACCGAGCTACCAAGCGCTGGCGAAGCAGCCGTTAAACCTTCGCCTAGTCACGTGGTACCGCAGCGGTGAGGCTCCCAGCGCGCGCAGCCGCGCCGCCTCTCTGCAGCGGGTCACGTGGCTTTACTTGGAGCGAGAAAGCCACTGCGACTGTAGCATCCAATCTTGCCGAGAGCCGAGAGCGTTTTCTCAGTTCTCTGGCCTCGAGCCTAGCAGCTCCTTTTGCCGAGGCCGGCCGGATGCGCCTCGCGTTGCGCTTACGCTTCGGCGGTTCAAGGTCATGGCGACGCGATGAATGACCTTGCGAGGCATGGAGTGAGCTTTCGCTCTGAAACATTAGATTTGAATAGAATGAAGACATTTTGCGGCGTTAAACCCCAACAATTATCGTTTTTAGAATGAAGACAGCAAGGGAGGACGTCTCGCATATAAATATGTTGTTTCGAACAAAGGGCAATTTATTGAAAAATGGGAATCGTTTTTTAAGGAGTCTCTTTAAAAACAAAAGGACAAAACGATTGCCTTAAAGAATTAGTGCTGCACGTTTTAGTGTCAAGTAGAGATAGCACAAACCTATAACGTTTAACAAGAGCGCGAGCTCCTGTGTTTGTGTGGCAGACATTAAACGAAAAGAAGAAAAAAACATCTGTAGCAAAATATTCATTCATGCCTCAAGGATTAAACATCCTTTCTAGGCCTTAATGAGGGACCTATGTTCTTACATGGTTTGTTCACGTTACGTTTGTTTCCGATCGTCTTAACATACGCAGTGTTAGGTGCGATCGCAAAACTTCGCATAACGGACGTATGTTTGGTTGTCTTTATATTGACCTTGGCACGTTTTTTCACTGAAATTAAGTGCTTTATAGTGATTTAGAACATTGAAAAATATCTCTAGGACCTCTACGGACTCAGTTGGGATGTTAGCTTTTGAAAATACTCCGTACGAATTGCATCTTTACCAACATATCTCTTACTCAAGAAAATCACTGAATAAAAAAGACGAAGACGCCGACCACAAGAGAATAAAAATGTAATGAAACGGGAGCCTTGTTCACAATGAGAGCGAAAGGCAGAAGCTAAGCGTTTAAATAGTCTACAGCACGTGACCCAAAACAACTACAAGGCAAGCATGCAACTGCGCCGAAGCGAACTTTCGCAAATGAACAAGCTGGACACGTTGATGCCTCATCAAGGAAGCAGCACGCGCTCTCAAAGTGCCAGGCGAAACGGTGCACAACCTTTCGAGCTACAGCCCGAATTGTGCGGAACTCGATGTGTTGCACTTGGGCCTAAATTTCAATGTTGGCCCGGCTTCCGACGTAAAGAAAGTTGTCTGTGCCGTGGAAAGGGCTGTCAGTCGTGTGGAACCCTCCCGCCGTGACGAAGCGCGCACCCGCGCCATAAGTGTTCTCTCGAGCATCCGCTCAAACGCACATGAATCCCCCCTCACGCCCGTACAACACGCTGCCATCAAAGGCCTTCGTAAAAATAAGGACATCGCGGTGCTCCGCGCAGACAAGGGCAACGCGATCGACATAATGAACAGGAGTGACTACGACAAGAAAGTGCTGGCGCTGCTTTTTGACGAAGACACGTACACTCGTCTTGAGAAAGACCCGACGTCAAGACTGCAGAAGGATTTTTAGAAACTTCTCGCCGATGTGTTCCGGGTCATTCCAGCCCAACACAAGAAACTCTACTACAAGCTACTGTGCCACAACGGTTCGGCTCCTGCACTCTACGGCGTCCCCAAAATCCACAAGCCTGGTGTCCCATTACGACCCATCGTGGACTTCACCCGGTCACCACTCTACAGGCTATCTGGCTACTTGCATCGTCTGATGTCTCCTCTGGTCGGTCAGAGTCACACTCACGTCCAGAATTCTAGCCACTTCATTCAAAAAGCCAAGGACCTGTCCTTAGACGACGGTGAAGTCATGGTGTCGTTTGGCGTGGTGTCACTTTTCACCAGTGTGCCCATTAATTTGGCAGAGTAAGTATGCAAGGAGACCCTGGAATGTGACTCCACTCTTGCCGAAAGAACGCCTATTGACGTGCCAGATCTGGTGAGACTTCTACACTTCTGTCTGTGCAACACGTAATTTGTTTTTAATGGCGAATTTTACAAACAAGTACATGGCACAGCCATGGGGGCTTCAATCTCGGTCATTGCCGCCAATTAGACATAGAGTCTGTGGAACGCCGAGCGCTCTCATCGTTCACTCCAGCCCCGAAGATTTTCCTTCGCTACGTCGATGACTGCTTCTGTGTTATCAGGAAAGAAGATTTGGATCCGTTGTGCACCGCCTGAATTTCATTGAAAAGTCCCTTGAGTTTACCATTGAAGAAGAAAATAATGGAGAATGGCCCTTTCTCGATGTTCTGGTGAAACACGACGGTGTTGGGCTCTCTTTCGCTGTCTTTAGAAAGAGCACGCACACCGGCCGTTATTTACATTATAATTCGGTACACCCTGCAGCACACAAGAGGTACGTCGTGTCATCTTTAGTGCAGCGTGCCCACAAGATTTGCAGCAAGTCTGTTGATCTATCCTCTGACATGGAACGTGTGCGCCGTGACCCATCGGGAAGTGGTTACCCGGATTCCTTCGTGTTGTCCGTCGAACGCAAGTTGGAACGCCCTTTCACAGCCCCGTTACAATGCTCGAAACGGTGCAGTATACCCTACGTGCCTGGCGTGAGTGGGACATTGGCCCGTGTTCTGCGCAAGTACGACGTACACGTAGCTCATGTACCCACACGCAAGCTGAAACACACTCTCGTGAACGTGACAGCCAAATTACGAAAAGAGTGCTTTCCTGGTGTTGTGTACGAAGTCCCGTGTGCGAACTGCGATAGTTTGTACATAGGTGAATCCGAGAACTTCGAGCGGTGGCTGAAACAGCACAGTAATGACGGGGAAAACGAGAAGGTGTCATCAAACGCCCTCGCCAAGCATGCTCAAGCCTCAAATCATGAGATAGGCTGGGGAAGAGCACGTGTCGTCGCTACCGAGAAGGACTTGACTTCTAGATTGTATCTGGAATCTTTGACGATACAAACGAGAAACAACACGCTCAACCTCACGGACGGTAATCTGCCCCCCGCATACGCAAGACGTTTAGGTCACGTGCTGTAGACTATTTAAACGCTTAGCTTCTGCCTTTCGCTCTCATTGTGAACAAGGCTCCCGTTCTGGGTGCCGAAACGTCATTACATTTTTATTCTCTTGTGGTCGGCGTCTTTTTTATTCAATGATTCTTCCCGACCAGACGGGCGTCCGTCGAAGCCTTGATTTCAAGAAAATCACGTGCACGTGCATAGTGGAGAGGGTGCCAAAAGCCAAAAGACTGTGCCGGGGCCACGTGCACTCACAGCGTTCTTTACACGAAAATCGCTTATTATTGCAAGTTACTTAGCAACAAATTTGCTCGATTCTTTGGATTCGCGCATACCTGACCTCTTATGGCTGTTGCATGCGCAGGTCTGTCTAGTCGGGGGCTTCCTCGGTAGCATGAAGGACAATTACGCAGTGCTGCGCAGGTGGCCAGTGCCGACCGCACTGTCTGTGTGCGCAGGCGGCTTCGTTCTGACGGTGCCCACGACCTTTCAGGTACTGAACACAAGTGAGATGTCTACTGGAGCCTCCTTCTTCCTCTTCTCTCTGGCGCACTCGCATACACACAACCACGAGCGGCCAATTGTCAGTTTCATTCTGCTTATCAATGACGTTATTATTTGGCTTTCATCGATCTGTTCAAACTGACGTCATACATATAGATTTATCTAAAGGTTTAGATGGCGCCGCTCAATGCAGTCTACTAGATAAACTCTGCTGTATTGACTTGGACGCTTTAACCATCACATAAATCAGAACCTGCCAAGCAAATTGACACCGATTCACTGTGATTGGCGTTCTTCGTTCCGCTTGTCAGTGTACTAGAATAATATATTATTTTAGTACACTACAGTTCCGCTACAACTTCTGTTAAATTCGGCGTCCCTCGGCGTTTAGCGCTCGGCCCTCTACTCTTTCTAATACATGTAGACAATATACCCTTCGGAATTTGACCGTCCGCTCGCTATTCGACGAGCATCCACGGTTATTCGTGGAAGTCTGTTTTCTGTATCGCCGAATAACCACCTTTAACGATCACGAACTGCTACAAAATGGCATACGCTTATTTGAAGAATGGTGCTCACACCGGATGATGCAGACTCACGTTTCCAAATGTGAAGTCGTGCGCACATCTCGTGCGCAGTATAAGTCGGGATGCGCATGCTGTTTATATTCAACGAACCTAACATATGTTGCCAAATGCCGATACCTTGGCGTACTAATTTCGAACAGTCTATCGAGGTCTTAAGATATCACTCTTTCAAAAAAAAAAAAAAAACATATCACTCAGCTCGCGGCTGATACATCGAATAAACTTGGCTATATTAGAAGGACGTTATTTCTGTACTCTCCTGCAATGTTTGAGTTTGAGTTTATTCAACCACGTGACAAATACATGAAAATACACTGTACACGTGGTTTGGTGCAAAGGGAAAAAAGCTGCATTTCACAGCTTGACTGGTCCCTTCACCCAGAAAAAAAATGAAAATTACAAAGTTACAAAAATTACAAAAAATGTGTCAAAGATCATGCGCAACTTTCATTCGCGCTAAACTTGAACACGCGACCTCGCTTTGGAGCCCTCGGCAGAGAGCAGACCTGCCTTCAACCTCCCGGAATCTGTTAAAAATCGCTCTGCCCAGTTTATTACGTCTACGGTAACTTGTAGAGCACCAGTTGTATTAAGGAGTTTTTGGATCTGCTGACACTAGCCGGCGGAAATATCTCGTCTCTGCTTGCTTCTTCAGTTAATGTTTTCGTAACTTGCATTACGTTTTATTAATTTTTCTCGACAGTCATTCACGTCCGCCTATTTAACTCCAGAGGAGAAGCACCCTACGGCTTTTTGGTAGAGTCGTCGCGTTTAACAAATCGTTTCATCCTGTTGCGGTCGAAGAATGTAATAACATACCCGAAACCATCGTCCCAGGGCGTGACTCGTGAAGTTTTAGCGACTAATGACAACTCTTTGAGGAAAAAGCTTACACGCCTAAGCACCACCAGATGAAAGACGAAGCACAAGAAATGAGCGTCCAACGTAACGGAGACAGAGACATAATAGAAAAGAGCCTCTAATAACAACTCACTGACACTCAGAAACATGTTAACACTCCGCCGACGCTGCTGTATCTTATCTTTTGTATGTTTATATGGTGGTGCACGTTTGTATACGCATATCTTAGTTACTTTAGTTGCCTGTTTAAACTCTTATAACATTTTTTACCTGTGACATCCCCACCCCCCTTTTTTTTATATGTAGGCCAAATAAATGCGGGCCAGATTGATATATTGAGTCAGATTGTAGAGTTTTGCGTGATTCTTCGCTTTTCAGCTATTTTGATTTAAATGTACGTATGCAGTATTGAGACAAAGTTGATTTGGAACCGCCAATTAAACGTAGCCCCTGTATGATCTGTATGCCTACACTTATAAACCTGTATTTATTATTATTATTATTTACTAACTTTACTGAATCATAAAACATGCGAAACACAGATGTTGCGCCGCTTTTCTGCTATTTGACGTCGTCAATACACAGGTGATGGAAATGTGAAAATGAATCCTATTTATGCATGATATACTGGGGCAAACATTCAGATATAGGTTATGGTTGAGCAAAGCCAGTGAAGAAAGCGTCTAGAAGTGCGAGTCCTCCTGGCCTTAGAATTTCTTTTTTTCACTGCACGCGTATAGTTTATGACTTAACACCTGACGACTTAACCAAAGCTCATGCCCTGTGGTGTGGTTCAGAGCTTAAACATCACTGGCTCGAGAAGTATTCTGTCAACTCATTCGGGCTTCTTGCGCACATGGTAGAGTGTAAGCTTTCGGTTTCTGGAGTGTATCGACGAATACTTGCCGTGTTGTACATCATTTAATGCTAATACGCGAGGCTATTTCATCGGCAGGGAGGCCTCTATTTGATTGAGCTACTGCATGGCATCACGTACGGGGACCTGATGCCTTGGATGGGCGTGGCCGAGCTTCTTGCCATTGCTTATGGATACGGTGAGCCAAGGGCGATCGTCGAGGCGCCCCTGTGACGTAACAGTGATTGGACGCACTTGTTTCTTTGTTTGTCATTGTTTTTTAGATGCGAAGCAGCTCTTTGACTAGCCTGTGTAACGCTGTCCCTCCGTCCGCACAAACGCGAGGCAACGCGCTTCCCTCGGCGCAGGTGTTGGAGCGGTGCCAAGTAGGTCACACCGCAGCTGGGCGTTGACGTCACGCTCCCATCGCACGCTTCCCTCGCAGGTGCGCGCATACGTCACTCTCTCCCTCACCCGCCGGAGCGCCCGCAGCTGCCGGCTCCAACCACCGCTCGCCTCCCGTGTCTGCGTTTCAAACAAACGTTTACACCAGTAAACGCTACACCGAGTTTCGCTTCAAACGAATCTTCCAGCGCTCACCGCAGCACCCGCGTTAGCGCCATTCAACCCGTGACGCCACCCGTGCGCAACGCTGCTGCTTCGCATCCCATCAGGGTTCCCTTCGGGGAGATGGTCCAATTTTTTTTTTTTTTTTTTGAGAAGCCGTAGTGCCGGCTGAATTCTGGCCTGTGTTATGCAACCGCAATGAGAAGCCGAGACGTAATACCGCCGGGTATAGGAAAAAAAAAAACAGTTTTTATTAGACCATCTACTTATGCCCAAATCTTTCGTATACGTGCACTGCTTTTTAAAGCAAAAGAGTCATCGCGGAATGCTCGTCGAGCTGCTTACACATCTTGAAGTCAAAATATAGCAAGTGAAATGTGAAATTGAAGGCAATGTCTCCGAGTAGGCCAGCTTGTTAACGTGCTGAGGTTCACTTCGAAGAAAATGCGCCAATAAGATGCCTTCACGAGTTACCGAGGGCAGCACACGGGCAGTATAACAGCGTCTGTCACGGCCATAATAGACGTCGTTCATGACTGGCTGCGCAACAAAAAGACGGACAATAAGACACCACGAGCGCAAACTCGCGACTGGTTTATTAGAGAAGATACATTTTACGTATACCTTAAATGTGTGCCGGAGTTCAGCACGCACGCATGTGGTGGATCATTGCAGCTCATGCGGCTGCACCCCATTCTTCGCAGACACAAAGACCCCTTCAACAGGTAGGCAGACTTAACAGATTTAACAGATTTTACCGGGAAATCATTGAGGCCTTCCATATAAGAAATATGGGAAATATAAGTCGGGCTTCTATCACGATGTCAGACAAGGAATTCGCTTTCTTGCGGCGCACATGTATAACACATGTTACCGATGTGTGACGTCGATTTGGTTCTGCTAGCATCAAGTTTGGTACAAGTTTACGAGGTTTTAGCAGTTTTAGTGTTTGGATGACGTAAATTTGCTTGATTCTTCGTGCTTTGTTCTTTTTTTCTTGGTTTAGTGGTAGTTTTGTATGGTTCTTCGAAGCCACCGCCAGGGTGAGCCCGTACTAATTTAGATATTGGCTTCCGTCCGCGATATAAATAAGTATGATGTTGAAGTACTAGTGGCAGAAAAGTAGAGAAAAAGGACAAAAAGAAATAGTGGGAAAAATAAATACATTCTGCCGTAAGGGGCACAGAGCTGGGCTGTGAATTTGTTATGTTATCTATAGTAAGATCGATTTAATCAAAGTAGACAAGTCAATAGGCCAACTTACAAAAAAAAAAATGCTGTTTTTTTTCGTTTCTTTTTGTCGAGCCTGGTGACGCACAAGTCACCGCCCCGTTATGAAGGGGGGCGATCATAGCAACCATCCGTCCATATAAGTACATTCCATCTTTTATATTATACAAACTCGCCCAACTGTCAGTGCGTTTGAAAAAAAAAAAGGAGTCAGTGGTCGCGCGGAGTTCGGTCGGTAGCTTTTCATGGGCCGTTGGGATGCAGACATTGGAAAGGGAGATAGATTCGCAGTAAGATACATCTTTAAATGCCTAAGAACGGTTGAACAAGGAACATCCCAGGAGCCAATGACGTTCCGACAAGCGTTAGTCGAGGTCACAGCTCTTGTACGCCGCGGTGGTATAGCGGTTACGGTGCTCGACTGCTGACCCGAAGGCCGCGGCGGTCGCATTTCGATGGACGCGAAATGGTAGAGGCCCGTGTACTTAGATTTAGGTGCACGTTAAAGAACACCAAATGGTCGAAATTTCCGGAGCCCTCCACTACGGCGTCTCTCATAATCATATCGTGGTTTTGGGACGTAAAACCCCAGATATTATTTGAGGTCACAGCCGCGTTTCTGTGTACGCACGGCTCACTCTCAACAAATCTCAGTGCGGTGGGAGGCTGTCGCTTTTCATGGTGCTCTCGTGCTCTTCTTCAGGTTGTGACCGGCTGCGCAACGACATCTTCTTCATGTTCGAGACGCCACCGCCACGCTTCCTTCCGTTCTGCTGGCGCTACTTGTGCCCTCTCGTGCTGGCGGTGAGTTTCGTATAACGGTAATCTCTTCCGCTTGCATCTTTGACCTTTGCTTTTCTTTTTTTTTTAATATTGAAATGGGGAGTACTTCTTTGAAGGCCGGAGACATTTTGATCGTATATCTACCTGCCTCCTAGGACGTGAGGTAATAAGGTGTAAGTTAATAACGAAACATGAAAAAATACTTTGAAGGCTGGATTGAACTAAAGGAGGGAATTGACCAAGGGCTCGCTTTTTTTTAGACAAATGAGACAAAACTTAATGAAGCTGACAAAAGGGAAGTCAAGGAAGGCGTAGATGGTATTAATTGTAGTTTTTAATTGTAGTGTAGTCAGTATGACATAATGAAATGGAATTAAAATGGACGAAAAAAAAACACCCATTCCGTCGGTGGGATTCGAAGGTTGTGGATTCGGAGCCCACAGATGGAAAGGGTGTTTTTTTCATTCACTTTAATTATTTTCCGTTCTACACAACAGTTAAAAACCTACAATTAGCGTCTCCTATGCCTTCTTTGGCTTCATTTCATTAGGTTTCATAAAGTTGTGTCTAACGAAAGGCTCGATTGGAACTTTGAGCCTCCAGCGCAAAAATTTGGCACTCTAATCATCATCTCTATCAGACTAAATAGAAGGAGACAAACGCGTTCAGGTGCTTGGGGCGTTTTCCACGAAGCTGATGGTTCAATTTCAATGTGAACTGTAGGATAATAACAATATATAGTTAAAACTCGATCTAACGAAACTCGATTTTACGAGTTCCCGATCTAACGAAGCTTGATTTTACGAGTTCCCGATCTAACGAAGGAATTTCGATTCCCTAGCGAATACCTATAGGGGTCAATGTTACCTTCAACTCGAATTAACGAACTGGCAGGATTCTTTTTGGTGTCGCAAAAGTCTGTTTCCAGACATGGGGGTCAATGTTGCCAGACTGCCACCAAAACCTGACGGCTAAATTTGCCCCTGTATTTTCCGCTTTTCCGTGAGGTTTCTGTGTAATCCGCTGTGCATATCGCAAGTGCCTGCGCGGTCCGTTGACATCGGAAGTTTTAATTAACGGCCCCTGCTGTTGCGAATCTCGGGGCCCTTTCTTTCGCTCTGTGCACAGATCAGACTCGATCGTATCAGCAGGAAGTCGACGCGCTCGGACTCCATTGTGTCTCAGAAGTAGGAAATCCACGCGCAACGACGCGTTTACTGGGGAATCTGAATAGCAACGCAGACTCTGTGCGCCGTGTTTTAGATGCAGGGGGGCTTTCTTTCGATGCGCTCAGAGTTCGGATCGCATCGATCGACCGCCGATTACCTTATTAAGTACGTGACTGTTACCACAATTGCTACATATATTAAACGTATGGTGGTATGGACAGCCAGAGAATTGAGGCATGTAACATATCAGTTCATGCTACGCCCTCAAAAAATGCTTGATCGCCGCTGCTGGACGACACTCCTAGATCTGAGCTGGTCATTGGAGGCGCGACTCGTTGAACTGTAAATGAGAGAAGGCCAGACGAGCAGCTATATTGCCTGCGGTGCCCTGGAAGAGGGGCTCCACGCGCAATAATCACAAACATGCATGCGCTAATCGAAACTTATAGGCTGTTCGTGGTTAGCAAACGCTCGGTGTGAGTAGTCGACACGGCACGCACGCCTAGCTACGAAGAAATTCCTACTTCAGAGACACGGGTCCGAGCAATATGTGTTGTGCACACAGCGAAGGCAAGTGCCATAGTGTCCACGTCGTCGCGTGTGGTCGCCACGGAACGCCCGCCTGTAGAGAGATTCCCTACTTCTGAGACACCATCGAGCGCGATCTGCTAAAGGAAGCAACCCACCCTCTGCAACACTATTCCCCAGCAAACGCATCGCTGTGCGTAGTCGACACGACACGCGCATCTACAGAGCTATTCCGTAGTTCGGAGACACGAGTCCGATGTATTGCAACACGGCGCACACAGTGTCCGGACGTCTGCGACTTATTTACGGATATATGTGAAAATACACCGCTACATGGGTTAATGCCGCATGCTTGTGCAAAAGGCGTTCCTTAGTTTGGCTTTAGCAGGAATTCAAAATAGATACCGGAAGTTGGTGGAGACCGGATGTGGACACAGGAAGCTTACGCCAGTATAAGCATCGGTCAGTAAACTAACACGTCAGCAAACAACACTAGCAGGCTGTTTCACTGATGTAACTTACGTCGACAAATTTTCGGCGCAGCCTGGCATAAAACACATTCGCGTTAACGAGCACAAGGTATTCCTTCGCTTTTTCCTACAGTTTGAATTGAAATTAATTGGCATTTCAAGCTCGCCATTACAAGAGAGGAAGAAAGGTGCCGGAAACTAGAGGCTGAAATGATAACGCCTGACTGAGGTCTCTGACCCCGTACATTCTTTAGAAAAAATAAACATAAGCAAGCAGCAGAACGCTAAATGTTGTAAAGAAATCATTACAGCCATCATGCATACGACAAAGCCAGAATACAAACATCTAAAAACAATAATTAGCGTGTCAGACACCATCACCCAAGAAAACGATCACATCGGATAGTTTTCGATACGCCTCGTGGAAAAAAAAAAAGCCAGACAATTTTTTTCTTTTAAACGTGACAGTCGGAAAGAGGGACGTAAGTAAGCGTCAATGTATTTGCGGAATGGCAGCGGATAGACGGGTGAGACGTGTTGTTTTACGAGATGAATGGCTGCATGGCGTGCATGTGTGACAAATTGGCCTCGCGGTTTGTACAGACAGCTGCGTCGAGAAATGTAACGACTTTTTTCTCGCCTCGTGGCTCTGGCCTGCCGGTGCTAAGACAGATGTCCAATCGATGGAGGTCATTATCCGATTGCGGGGCAACGAATGACAGCAGTTGTCCGAAACAATAAATGCTTCTGCGAATAATTGGACAGATTTCAATCATTTGAGAAATTGAGCTCAGCTGACGGGAGAAATCAACTGAGTTACGTCAAGGTGGGTGACCGGGAGAAGTGAAAATGGCCCACGTGCGCCTCTGATAATCCCTTTCGTTCACTTTATCGATGTAAAACGTTCTTAACAGGGGCTTAAGAGACAGCTTTAAAGAACACAAACAGGTTGGGAGCTCTATTTGGAGGAGCGTTTCACTAATTACCGTAGTGAAACGCTCAGCTAATAATCTTTCTTTTTGAAAAATATTCAGGGCTAAAATTTAGACAGAAGCACGCAGGAAGGCGTGACGGGACGGGCATGTATAACCATAGACCATCATCATCAATATCATAACCAACTAGCCCCTCAATGTGTTTTTATCAGCTAATAATATCTGTGCTTTTACGCACCACAACTACGATATGATTACGGGCCATGTCGTAGGGTAGGGCTTCGGAAATTTCGACCATCTTGTGTTCTTTAACGTGCACTGACATCGCACAGTACACGGGCCTCTTGACATTTTGCTTCCATCGAAATGCGACCGCCGCGGCCAGAATTGAAGCCGCGGCCTTCCGTTCAACAGCCGAGCACCGTAACCACTGTACCACCGCGGCGAACTGCAATGCTCAGCTGCAGCAACGGTGGGAATACGTCATCCCGGAGCGTTTTAGCGTTAGCAGCTACTTGTGTAATAATATACCCCGTAAATTGTACGTGGCCTACAGAGTCGCACTCACTCATGGCCGCAAATGTAGTTTTGCCTGCAATCCTGGCATCGTTTCGTGCATGTGCTCCAAACTGACTAATTCAAAGAACACTGAAAACCTTAATATATTTTGTTAATTTGTCGACTTATGGTATGGTTTGTTGGGTTTAACCTCTCGAAGCGACGGAGTAGTGAATGGCACCGTATAATTGGGACCACCTGGTGTTGTTTGACTTGCACTGACATCGCTCATTAGGCGGGGGCCTCTATGAGTTGGCCTCCATCAAAATGTGACCAGCGCAACCAATTTTGATTTTTAATATTTTGTGCCACTATTCTATGCCAGGTCTCTGCACCTCTCGGAAGGATAATAAGTAAGCTTCCTGAATCATGCCGTAGGTGAATGTGAAGATGTTGTGTTTGGTAGACCCTTTATATATAGCACATATGCAGAACAATTTGAGATGGAGGTTGTTTGCAGTTAATATACGTGCTCGATGTGATCAACCGTCACCAAACAAAAGCTCTCTCTTTAGTCTATGTTTTCACGAGTGGACTTACTTTCGCCAGTTTTGGCAAAGCCGCGTTCAGGAGATATATGTCACTCGGATTTAAAGCTCCGTAAGACAGCGATAACATTGCTTCTGCCTCGCGGGGTTTTGGAATGCAGGGTCGTTTATTTTGCTGTGCGGGTTATAAGGTTTCATAGATTTACTCGAGGTCAGAGTCTGTGGCAAGTCTTCTTTTTAGGCTACGCGATTGGGCGTGCTGGCACGGATCCATAATGAAACTTCAGCACCTTCAGTCTGTGTCTTTGCTGCAGTTTCATTTCTGATAAGTCTTTCTTTCAGCGGCTTTGTCTTGCACTTCTCCTAAAATTAATAGGCGTGACGTGAAGAGACAGGAAAGCAGTGGCGTTAAATAGACAGCGAACCGATATTCTAGCAAACATTAACGGGGTACGGGTTGAGGACTTAGGCAGGTCATGTAATGGCACAGGGCAGATCAGACAACAGCTGGTAGAGTTACCGAGCGGGTACCACGAAACGGTATGCGAAGTCGTGGAGGACGGAGATCTGGAGGTATGGTGCTTTTAGATTATAGTAAATACCAGGCAAAAGGCCAGCTGTTGCAGAAAACCCGGGGTGGTTGGCGGTGGTAGGGAGAGACCGTTGTTTAATAGTAGTCATAAATGTTATTGGCTGACGATTATGGCGATGCTCGTATCGATGATGACATGTTTGTCCTGACGAAGGCAGTTGAATTTACCTGGATAAAACGGTTTCTCCGGAGGCCTTTCGGGTGACTTGCGTAGCTGTGTAGCTGAGAAGCGGCATGCACATACGTCTTCGAAATGCTCAGTTCAGTGTTCTTGCCCTGCTTCGACCTCGGTTGCCCAGCTGATCGGACTGAACACGTTCACGATGTCAGACAGTCGCGAGTACGTCTACCAGCATACGTTCTCGGCGTGGACCGGAATCGGACAGCTGGCTATCTTGGCCTGCGTAATGGTCATCGTGGGATCGTTCGTCATCAGCACACTCGCACATAACAAATACGTAAGCTGCCTTTTCATCTATCTATCTATCTATCTATCTATCTATCTATCTATCTATCTATCTATCTATCTATCTATCTATCTATCTATCTATCTATCTATCTATCTATCTATCTATCTATCTATCTATCTATCTATCTATCTATCTATCTATCTATCTATCTATCTATCTATCTATCTATCTATCTATCTATCTATCTATCTATCTATCTATCTATCTATCTATCTATCTATCTATCTATCTATCTATCTATCTATCTATCTATCTATCTATCTATCTATCTAATCGTTACCGATAACGTCGGACTTTCAGCATTGGCGTCTGTACGGAACGTCTCTCGAAAGCATACATCCCAATCTGTCTAAGAACGCCATGTTGAAAATACAGACGTATGCGGATCTGATTCATTCACTGACTTTCTGTACGATCGACATCTTTTCGAAAAATAATTATTAAAGCTGCTGGCCCATGCTCTAAGCATACAGGGAACACACGGATGCGAGGTGTTATTGTCCATATGGTGTTACGAACATACAGTGGGGATGGAAAGAAACGCGAACAGAGCGCCATCTACCTTCTCTTTTTATTTTCAAGCGGTTGTAGCCTGGATGGTGATAAAAAGCCACTAGAGTCATCCTTGACACAATCAAGAACCAATCAAGAATGCCAACAGCGCGCCGCGCTGTTCGCGTTTCTTCCCCCCCCCCCTGTACGTAAGAGAGCGATTTAGTGTATATTAGTCCAAACTGATTTAATGTTTCTCGCTAGTCTTTATTTAAAGCGAACAGCTTTCTTGAAGCGTTCGCCTATTCGCTTACATTGCAAGTCATCGTCGATGGTACCTGCACATATTTTTCGTCGCCACCCATGGGTTTTAACTGCGGAGATGTTCTAGGGCTGGGCCTGACGACAGATGAGTGTCCGTGTCCCATGTCACGCTCCAGTTTCCAGATACACCCATAGGTGGCGTAACTGCCTCGGTCGCGGACGAAGCGGTTGTCACACAGTGAAACCGCGAAGGGTGGCTCGAGCGTGAATAGGGTCTAGAGTAACCGTAACAGGGGAGGGTGTTGGAGGGGCTGCCACACGTACTTTCTCGTGCACCTAGACGTAGCAAATAACGTCATCACAGACAGCCATACACAATTACAAAGCCACGGAAAACACAGAAAATCACAAGAGAAAACGCAGGAGAACCGCAACTCCGCTGTTTCTGCAGATCTCACAATGGGCGGGACTGGGGTAATTTTTATTTGTCCAGGACCTGTACGCGGCCCTCGAACCCGAGACTACGTACGGGCCGCGGGGCCGCGCGGAGTTCATGCGCTACCACATGTATCTGGCCGACCGGAACGCGCTGCCGTGCTCCGTGTCGCCAGAAAGTCGTCGCGACGTGCTGGACGTCGGCGCCTCGCCCGCCCCCTCAAGCATGCGGCGAGCGTCGCAGGGCGGCGCCAACGCCGCAGAGTCGAAGACCGCGCTCTCGGACAAGCCCAAGATCGTGGTCGTCAGCTCGACGGGCATCGTCGAGGCAAGCGGCAGCTCGGCGCTCGGAGCCGGCGCGGTCGTGGTCGACAGCGCCGCCGTCAGCGGCGCCGGCAGCCCGACGAATAAGGGGAAGAACAAGCGCCGAGCGCGCAAATAGCGGTGCCATCTACGCACCGCGATGGCCGCTAGCGTTGTTTCCATGCGGCATAGACGGTGCGCGTGTGTGGGTTGTGCGTGGCGTTTTGTGGGATAACTATTACGACGCGTGGTCCTAAGAAGAAGGAACAATAACTCACGCATCGCTGTATCCGGAACAGTTACATGTGCAACACCCGCCAGCTAACTATAACAAGCAAGCAACAAAAAAAAATATATATATCGCGTGCTTTTCTAGTGCTACTAAACGAAAATGCAAAATGCAACCGCACTGCACGTCGCAGCTCAGAAATTTACTGACACTTTGTTGATATCGCGAATGAAGTGTATTTGATGTCATCCTTTGTTGCTCTGATACTTGGGTGTAGGACCACCCCTTTCAACTGTATCTAGTGCATCAATCGACATCACTTATTGAAGTGATCGTCTTAAACAACGTTCCCGCGTACAGCCGTCTTCTGCATTGTAGAGTGGTGAAGCCGTGGGGCAGTCAAGCTGACTGTTCTTTTTTTTGTTTAGTTGCTTCTTTTCCGTTGGCTCCGCCACTTCGTCTATTTGTACATTTGTGATCTCTTAAAGGTTTTGAATAAACTTCGACCGCGCAGCGAGAATTAAAACTGTGGTGCTCAGGTTTTTACAGATTTCGCAGTTTTTCTGCAGTGCGCCGTGTGCCAGCAACGTGAATAAGCTGTAGAAGTTTGCGAGCCTGAGTGTATGTATAGTGCATGCGACTGACCCGTACATTTCGTAACACCTAAAAAAATTGTTCGTTGTTTTGGGAACTATTGTATAGTTGTTCGTCTTTAACTGTGTTTTGTGTGTTAAATATCCATATTTCATCAATATAGTAGACTGACGCATGCGTTGTGGACGTTTAGGCCTATAAATCCTCTACATAACCTCCCGTAACGCATCGAAAATAAGGTAAATTCTTTAGAAGCTTTATATCGAATTACATGATATGTCAAACTAATTCCCACTTTTTTGCCAGTTCGATATATGCAGGTTCGACTGTACGTGTGCATATGCTTCCGGCGGCATGCTCGAAGCTAGATGTAGTACTGGCTTAAGAAACATTCTTATAAAATATGGCGAAGCTTGCACTAAGTCACGCAAGGCATAAAACAGCGAATCTGGACGATTCTGAAGTTTAATCTGGTTGCCTCTAGGTTGTTGGCTAGGTGATGCTTGGTTGTTTCTAGGTTGCGTCTAGGTTGTTGCTAGGTTTTAGCTAGGTGATGCTAGGTTGTTTCTAGGTTTCTTCTCGGCGCAGAAAGATTCGAGTTAAACCTCAGGCAGTCACAGACACGACACTGATGGCCGAACTCCAGAGACAAACTCGCGCTGAAACAGAGCGCTCGCACAACCCCCCCTCCCCTCATAGATCTACGGGCACGTCGTCGTTCGCGTAGGGTTTCCATAGCTTCGGGGTCTTCTCGCAGCCGCCTTTCCTTTCCCATTCCATAGTAGTATTTTCTCGTTGTACGTACCGCTGAAGCACTCAGTACAGATGTTTCAGCGAAGCTGAAACGTGCGGCCACGGTGTTTATCACTGGGTTAATCCTGACGGTTTATTAAAGCTTTTCTCAATTACTGGTGACGTCTGTCTAGAAATCTTAATTGGTGTTTTCCACCCGTCTGTTGCCTTCTTCATTTTTAGTGGACCAGCGGTGAGTAGTCGGATTTTCTCAATTTCTGTGGCACATACCCCTTCATGATGATCATGATAGCTTTTTTTTACACATTTGTACAGACCAATCTTTTTACGACCGGCTAAGACAGCTTGGCTGTTAAAAGTGGGTCCTGGTGTGAATCACGTGTCTGGGGTGAATCCGAGGTGTCTCCTGCGAAGATATCAGCTCAAGAGGGAGGCATCCGCCTTCTGGTACAGTTCCTGCTCCAGACGACCACTTTGGAAGGCCAAGACATATTCGAAGACAGTTGTTGTGTGCCGCCTCAAGTTTTCTCTTGTCTGTATAAGACATATTATGCAGGATGGGCAGGTAATCGCCGTCACCGAGTCGCTCCTCCAGAAGTTGAAGAGTGAACACCATGGTTCTGGGGTAGAGCAAGGGCGGAGAACGGTGAGACCTGAGGTTGTACTGTATTGCACCGGGTTGCACATAACCTAAAATAGATTGCTAACAGACTTGGTGTGCCGATTGTCTTTTCTGTGCCGCGGAAGCTGTCTCCACTGTGGCCACGCAGGGGCGTAGCCAAAATATTTTTTGCGGGTGGGGGGGGGGGGGGGGGGGGGCACTTCCTTGATCTGAAGTGGGGGCCGGCCAGGCAGATGCGGTGGAGGGCACGGGCCCGGTGTGCCACCCCCTGGCTACGCCACTGTGCCCCCGTATACTCTATGATGGGAGCAAGAAAGGTGGCTGCGGCAAAAAGCACGCCAAGTCGTACTCAAATTTTGCCACCGGTGTTGTTTATGAATTTCCGCTCTGCTGCGGCAAGACGTATGTCGCCCAGACGGGAAGGTGCGCGAATGAGCGTGCGCGGGACCACGAGCTTTCACTAAAAGGTAAAGATGGGGCACATTTTCCAACCAACTGCAATTCACGTAAGTGTGAGCAGTGCCTGAATAAGATTCGGATTCTGGGCAGAAGCAGGGACACCACGGCTCGAGAATTGTTGGAGGCGTTCCATATAAAAGCCTGGGGCTCCTTATGTATCAGTGATAGTTCACTGTCTCTCTCGCAGGCAGAGAGCGAGTTCTTAGATCACAGGTTGTGATTAGGGTGGCATGCGCTGGATGTGCCTAGCTTGCTGCGCATGTCTGTGCCTATGTATTTCGTTGCACTATTTCTTGAATAACAATCGAAAGTTTGCGCTCCCCTTAATCCTTTCCCTCGTTATTTCCTTGCGCAAAAAACAAACAAACAGCCATACTTCTATAGCTTGTACTTGAACATGAACCGACCAGCCTAGCAACGTGTACTTCTAGGTAACACCGCAATGTCCCATAGGCGTAGGCCTTACGGAGGACCACCATTAATCGGCATTTGTTGCCCCACTGTGATCCAGCTAAAAATCAGAATACGTGCGACGCCGATAAAATTTTCTCGCTCAGTTTCTTCACTTGAGGAGACCTTGTGAGATTTGTATGGAAAGGTGGGACCACCCGAAACTAGTGGGTATTTTTCCATTCTCCTCCGCGAGAAAGCCATAGCCACGCTATCGTCGGGGGACAGTTTGAGACCTCTTGAATTTAGGTAGGCCGATATGTTTGCCAGCGCTCTCTAGAGACGTTGTTGGGTGCTCCTGCGGGAGCGTGCCGCGCTCCAACTGCAGATATCGTTCGCATGTAGTGTGATGCTGACGCCATGGGGCAGGTTTCTTTTCAGATGGATAAGTACTAGATTAAATAATACCGGGCCTAACACAGCTCCTTGCGGCACTCTTTTTTTCGACGGCATAAAACGCTGTAGGGCCCTCCGTAGTACACGTAAAAAGTTGGCACCCTTGAAGATAGTCGGCAATCCATGCGTTAAGCCGTCCTCCAAGACCAAGACTTTCCAAAGCGTCAAGTATTGCTTTATGATAGGCGAAGTCATACGTTGCCTTATTGTCCAAAAATAGCACAGTAGGTGTGTTTCCGCAAGCCAATTCTACTTCAACTGGTGATATCAAGGCGATGACATCATCAAATGCAGACCTATTTAGACGGAAGCCATTCATTTCCTCCGGGTACATTTTCTTAGTTTCCAGAAACCAACTGAGTCGTTCATGAATCATTTTTTCGAATAGCTTCCCTATAGTAGAGATATGGCTATGAAGGAGGCGTAATTTATTGGCTGCTTTCTTGGCTTCAATATAGGGATCACTTTCGCAAGTTTCCATTCTGCTGGAACAACCTTATTTATCCGTGAGACGCTGTAGTACTCTAGAAGACGTAGGCAAAATGTGTGGCTCAGATTTGCGAGGGCTGCGTAATTCCCACCGTCATGGCCAGGAGCTGATCGCTTGTTCGTGTCGCCGATTGCTGCCATGAGCTCTTCAATTGTAAACGGCACCTCTGAGTCGGGAAAGGTCGCTCGCGGTGTACGAGTATGATGATTTTCAATTTTCAGAGAAGGCGTTGCCCCACTGGAAGGAGCCTGCAGTGCTGTTCTGCCACCTGTTTAAGCGATGCGCGCTCCGCGATAAAAGGTTGAAGCTGTTGCGGCTCTTTGCGAATGCATCTGATGACTCGCCAGATTTTGCTCGGCGGTTTTCATATATCCAGCGTTCCACAAAAATCTTTCAACCTTTTTCGGTTCACTTTGGTTAGGTAACGCCGTATATGCCTCCGTGCCCGTCGGCAAGCTGTGAGGTCTTCTATATTTTAAATGCTAAGCATTTCTTAGCGAACTTCTACGACTTTGAGCGTATCTATCTATCTATCTATCTATCTATCTATCTATCTATCTATCTATCTATCTATCTATCTATCTATCTATCTATCTATCTATCTATCTATCTATCTATCTATCTATCTATCTATCTATCTATCTATCTATCTATCTATCTATCTATCTATCTATCTATCTATCTATCTATCTATCTATCTATCTATCTATCTATCTATCTATCTATCTATCTATCTATCTATCTATCTATCTATCTATCTATCTATCCGCCAACGACATTGTGCTCTCGTGGCCGCTTCGTTTATGGGATGCACACCGAAATCGCTATGGCATGACATGACTGTATGACGAACATAAATGACAGGACATAACATGAAACTCATGGCATGCATATCATGAACGGCATGATTTACATGACACAGTCTTGGTGCTCTTGCGGCCGTTTCGTTAACTTGATATATACCAAAATTTGTATGACGTGGCAAGAGAGTATGATGAACATAAGTGACATGTCCTAACGTGCAAATCATGACGCATGCGATGTACGGCACGATTTCAATGACATGGTCTCGGGGCGCTCGCGGCCGTTTAATTAAATAGATATGTACCAAATTTGGTATTGCGTGGCGTGAATGTATGACGAACATAGGGGAGAGGCGGTAACATGAAAATCATGATATACATGTCATGTACGGCATGATTTACATCATACTCTCTTGAGCTTCTGGCCGTTTTGTCAACTGGATATTACCAGTTGGCATTGGTATGGCATTCGTGTGTGACGAACATAAATGACAGGTTATGATATACCAGAATTCAGTGGCATGGTATATACCAGATTGTACATGCATACATGCATGCATGACCAAAAGACGATAGTGAGCTACAGGTCATGACATGAATGACTTCATTTGCCTCAAAGACAAGTTTATGTGTGCAGCTACTTGCTGGCTGCTTCGCATTACATCGATTTCCGCAATGCATAGGATCTTCCGGATTTTTTTGTACATAGAGCCTTCCTTTCTGCCCGCTCTCGAATTGAACATAATGCTTCAAATTCTTCTTTAGAAAGTTCATTACAATGTTTTATGACAGAGAGGGTGTTTTTTTTAGGCATTTGGCTAATGTCGGTATTAATTCTGCATTCGTAGTAGAGGCTGGGATCCCTTTGTCTACTGCTGCTGTGTAAGCTTCCCAGCCCACCTACTTCAGTGTCACTGTCCTGGGCGACGTCCGAAGATGACGGGCAGAGATTAGGATCGGGCAGTGATCGCTACCTCGAGTCTCAAAATCTGTACACCACTCAAACATAGGGACCACTTGGCTTGGCACGAATGAGACATCAATGCAGCTAACAGTCTTCCGATTTTTCAGGTAAGTTATGCTGCCATCATTCACGGGCTCTATATTGTATCTTGCAAGAAGTTTTGCCAGCTCTTGCACCACGGGCACATGTATACGAGCTGCCCGAGATCTTGTTCTGTGCGTTAAAATTAACACAAATAATACGTGGAGACTGAGTGCTTGTCAAAAAGTTTTCAAGTCTTGATACGTAGAATGGTGAGCCTGGTTCCAAGTAGACGCTGATAAGGGCAAATACTTTAGGTGCAATCACTGTGGTTGCGCAACCGTATTCATTCTGGTCATGTGGTGCTACGTCAATCACAGATACACGTACGTCGCTTCGAAAATCGAACGAGGAGACAGCTAATCCCGCTTTGTCGCCTGTAATGATGAAAACAATAATCCTTTAAATTAAACTGCTCTTCGACGCGAGACTCGGAAATGACCATAAAAGGGAAACGGTACACTCGCACAAACCTTGGCGCTCAAACCGCGATCATTCTACTGAAAAATAGTACATGCGCGGAAGTGCTTGTTGGTGGACACCGCTAGCGAGTCGCTTGATAGCGAATTCATGGTTGTTACTCAGAAGAAACACGGCGCTTCGCCGTGAAGGAAGTCGTCATCAATGGTTCAAAAGCCAGGACTGCCTGTACCTCAAGGATAACCCACAGACGATTATACCTGGGCCAGTGGAAAACAACGGATGCAGTAGCAGTCGTCTGACCACAACCTTCCTTCATTGCACATTCGCTGAACACATCCTTTCATTATTCTACATTTGTTTGTTGTGTACACGCGTTATATTTTCAAAGCGCTGCACAGGGCATATATATAGGTGAACCGTCGCCATCATCTGGCGACATCCTGCGGTTCTATTCGTAGTCTGCGTATTCGCCGCAGGTTTCCCGGTCGTACGCCATCACTTGCATGTCGCAGTTTTCCTTGTACTTGTCCGTGCAGATCTGCGGCACGTCGTCTTTGACCTTCTTCGTGACCCACAACATGCATTCTGCGAAAAAGAGGAAATGAAGAGCGATAAATTGGCATCCACACGCAAGAAGCACGAACCTACGAGGAAAAAAAAAAAAAAAGAGCCGCGCAAGATTCGTAGACCGAAAAGAATGCTGCGATAAAGGGATCAAACCAGCGGCTTAAGTTTTTTTTGTCCTGCTCAGTCGCTCCACTATCGGAGGTAACCAGAAAAAAAAATCCACGCATCTCCACGAAGTGAATCCTGACGAGTGGGCGAAGCTCTGAGTATCGCATGGGTGAGTAATCGTAAGTTACCGAGTGTTGCCCCATATAATGTAAATTGAGCGACATAAAGTGACATAAGGTGACTTAAAGAGTCGACGACGAAGGTAGGTCCTAAGGCCCATAATGTCTACGTTGAAGTCGCTGACTACTATAAAGGGTTTGTGCTTGTAGGTGCTTTATATTGTCATTGTTTTATATTCTGTCACAATTATGGTTCATGTTCGTCTATTGTAAACCTTTTTTATTCACATACACAGATATATGTGATGTAAATTGAGTGACATAAAGTGACATAAAGAGTCGACGACAAAGCTAGGTCCTCAGGTCCATAATGTTTACGTTGAAGTCGCCGACTAGTATAAAGGGCCTGTGCTTGTAGGTGTTTTATACTCTTCTGTCACAATTATGATTGGTGTTGTCTATTGTAAACCTTCTTTTTTATTCACATACACACATATATTTCGATTATAGCAACGGTTTTCTATATACCGGGACAGCCGACACTGAGAGTCGACGACGAAGCTAGGTCCTAAGGTCCATAATGTGTACGTTGAAGTCGCCGACTAGTGTAAAGGGTTTGTGCTTGTAGGTGTTTTATTGCGATAGCAATTATATGGACAACCTCGACGGGTTTTTGCCGTCGCCGTCATGTCCCGTATGAAGTCTAAATTGAAAAGATCCCCCCTCGCATCGCATGTTCTACCGCGGGTAAAGGCGCGCGAGCTGGGGCGATGAACCGAAGCAGAGATCAAACGAGTCGGCCCATTTCCGTCGCTCGGAGGGTGCATGCGATAACATCACCGCTCGGGAGGCCTGCCGTCGAAGCAGACAAAAACGCCCCGCCCGTCTTTAACGCGCATGAAAAGACGCGAGGCGGGGGGGGGGGGGGGAGAGGTGTCGCGCGAGCAGCAACTTTGAATTTTGAATCTAAGGGCGCGGTCGCGACCGCTGGCGCGCGCGCTATCTCGACAGCCATCACAGCGGGCGGCTCGTATATCCTTATACGTGCTGCGCTCTCAGCGCGAAGTGGCTATGCGGACAGAGCATCCTACCTGGAACGGATACAAAACAGTTAGCTGCCAGCCTCACTTCGTATAACACTACAATTTGTTCCTATTGCATTCATTGCTTCGCCCTTGCGGTGAAACTGTGACATTTTAACAGTTATGATTGATATTAGTATATTGTTAAACCTGATGTTTAGATTTTACACGGTCCTGTGCCGTGAGCATGGACAACAACGCACAACGCACAAGCCTCGACCCTAAGGTGCTTCGCCCATGAAGAAAAAAGCGATCCCAGGTGAACTAAAGAAAAAAAATTATGGCAGCTTCGCACTTGTTTTCTTTCTTTCTTTCTTTCTTTCTTTCTTTCTTTCTTTCTTTCTTTCTTTCTTTCTTTCTTTCTTTCTTTCTTTCTTTCTTTCTTTCTTTCTTTCTTTCTTTCTTTCTTTCTTTCTTTCTTTCTTTCCCTATCTATTTCTTTCTGTTTCTCGCTCTTTCTATCTGTCTTCCATTTTCTTCCCTTTCTCTCTCTCTATCTGTTTCTTTCTCTCTCTTTCTATGTTTTTCTCTGGCTCTCCATCTTTTTATGTTTGAAATCCCTTGATTTCTCTCTATTTTTCTATCGCTTTCTTTCTCTCTCTCTCTATTTCACGTGCTCGTCTTCGTGTGACACTCGCACCTGCTGTACACGGTACGGGGCTTGCCCAATTCCTGTGGCGCACACCCACCTGAGGAGTTGTCTGTTGACAGCGCACGAACTACGGCAAGGTACAACAGCTTTGCTGTTATAAAATTCAGAGCCCTTCCACTATTGTGAAGATGGAAGCGAGAGAAGCCAGCGGCAGCGGCTTCACGTCGTCTTCGTGCCCATTCGCGCTTCTGTGCGCATTGGCGCTCCGTCAGGTCCCACTCTTCTCCCGAGCGAACGACACGCGTCCGTCATATAGCGAGTCCAAAGGGCGACTGCTGATAACAACGCGATTTCTACGCCACGAGACAAAGGGGCAGAACGATTGGTGGGAAGTGCCACCGCCGAGTATCGCGACACTTTTGAAAGAGGCAGCGGCGGTGGTGAGGGGCCCCGAAAATTGTTGTTCTACAGGTCGCTTCGTCAGCGGACGTCACCAGACAGAACCTATAGCCATAAACACCCTTGTTGTAAGAGAATTCTCGAAGTGCAGGGGATCGCACAATGATATGTACAAAAAATTCGTGTTGTTCGATGGAATCATTATGAAAACAGCGCCGAAACACGAGGACAGAAAGAAAGAAACAACGGGACGGGCGCCCGTCCCGTTGTTTCTTTCTTTCTGTCCTCGTGTTGCAGCGCTGTTTTCATAATGAATACAAACCAACTTGCCCAAATTTCAGTTCTCTTGTTCGATGGAAGTTTCGGGCAAGGGAAAAATTGTCATTGACACGAAAGTACACTAGAAGGAACATAAGTGGGAACATCTCGAGCTTCATTAGAAGAAGAAACTGCAGTTCTGCCTTCTACGTTGCTGCTGATGTCGTTGTCGCTGCTGTTGTGTAACTCCCCGTGCATCATCACTTCCCAATCCGGTAATTAACAGGTGGTACACGCTGAAGTACGAAACGCACTTAAACGTTTTCAAGTGCTCAAGACCTCGACCAAGAACGTGGTGCATGACGCATTTTCGGCGTGTCAACTAACCTCGCAGTCGCCAGCCACGAAATCCTCGATGCACCCGTCCGTCGCTTCGTCCAACCGCAAGAGCGCGCTGCCGACGCTTTTGGATTTAGTCAGTAAAGCGACACTATTACATCGCATTCAAGTGGATTTGCTTTCACCCCATTCATCAAATTAGGCCGAAATGACACCTTGTTACCAATAATTTACTCATCCATGCAGCTTATATGTTACTCTGCTGTTCTCTTACCGTCTGTGTCCAAGTGAGGCATACCGAAAATGACGCAGGTCTTGTAGTCGGAAAAGTAGAAGTGTGCATTGTATTCGTGCTCGTAATCTGCAAAAGAGTCCGCACAGTGCAGAAAGCAGTGTATAACTCCAGAGTCATGCTCCAAGGCGTTGTTGATGTCACTGTGTCCTACTAATAAAGTGACTATACCAATGGAGCGACCGTCAAGAAAACGGCTACCTCGAGTTGAGACGCTTAATTGTTAACGAAAAAGCGAGGAGCAGAGTAAAAGTATAACAATAAAGTAAATGACATGCCAACACAATATCACACAAGCACAGAGATGCACAAGCACACTTGCAAAGGTAATAGACTCACCAAATGCAAAGAAAAAAAAAGATACTCGGAGCTTTTGTAGTTTGAACAGAGGGGTTGGTGGGTAGGGTACAGTACTCAGTCTTGCAAACGACCACAGTATGCGGCCACGTGTGCTGCGGCTTGAATGACGGCAGGACAGCGGCGATGGTTTTGGCTGTGCTTCTTGCTTGCTACAGCACAAGCGACAACCGCTGCTTTTGCTTATCACTCTAATGAACCTCCGCGAGGGAAAAACATGTCATTTGTACGCGGAACGTTAGGGAGCATTGCAATTACAGCAAGTACAGGCGCGCAAGTGGGCATGCCATGTGGTGTTTTCTTGTATTTCGCAGACATCCGTGGGAAGCAGGAAAACCTTAAAACTTAATAGATAAGAGGTTGGAAACTGACTAATGGGGCGTTTTGCAAACCTATCTACAACTTTGCAATTAGAATTCTTTGCCCAGCTTCCTTGCATTAGAAGGTAGTTGAATAATCTTGCCTAATTAAGCAATTAATCATAATACAAATTATAGTGTCACTTTCTTCATGCAACAGTGAGCAACATGCATTTGGTCACGTCGTCATAAAGTGCACCGGCGTATTTTTAAACTCAGGTTGTCAGTATAGGGGCACCCTGTAGTATGTGTGGCATGGCTAGCGGCATTTTTTACTGATGCAGAAGTCTGACAAGCGCCATTTCATGCGCCGCCTTTGCACCCTATATGCGATGGAAACGTACCTAAGTATGAAATGCACCTAATGCTCAAAACACACTTAGAGGTACACCGCACGTAATTCTACGCGCCATAATACTGTGTCAAAAAGTAAGATTACAGGTCAGAATAGTGACACTTAAGTCGTGTTATTTACGTATTGAAACTTGCTTTCATATCTTTCATAAACTTTTACTGAAAGCCAGTCTGCATGCTAACACGTCAGCATATCGCTCACGCAGAGGGTTTCTTGCTTCTCTTGTATCACGTTTCTACGCCAAGCATATTGTTCAAATGGGTACTTATCAAATATGAAAAAGAAACTGTCGATGCTGTGCTGT
Source organism: Rhipicephalus sanguineus (assembly GCF_013339695.2). Lineage (NCBI taxonomy): Eukaryota > Metazoa > Arthropoda > Arachnida > Ixodida > Ixodidae > Rhipicephalus > Rhipicephalus sanguineus. The sequence continues at coordinate 109,892,042 of NC_051178.1, read as the reverse complement.
TCATGTGCAGTAGTTCCCATCCGTAGTCCACATTCTGCAATACTGACTAGACTCGTTGAACAATTTTAGATTTTCTAATCTATCTTAAGTCTGCACGATCTTTTGCGACTCTAAGCGTACAAAAAATATCGTGGTTAAACGCGGTTAAACCAAGCTTGTCGAGCTATAGAAGCAACTATCGCGGAAAGCATGACGCGGCGATGTCCCGCGCGTCGGCGCCTCCTCGCGGCAAAAGTCACGCGACAGGAGTTGCGGTCGCGAGGCGCGTGCGCCGCCGGCTCGAGGCTCTCGCCGACCGACGGAGCGGCGCGCGCGCGAGAGAACAAACAGGCACTGCGCATGTCCGTTACTATGACGACGTACGTGCGAGGAGGCTCATATTCAAGGCCAAACGCATGCACAAGAACGTTCTCTGGGCCTGTACCGGGAGGGAGTATGGAGCTATCGCTCTAGAAATGGGCTGAAACACAATTTTCGGACGGCCAGAATTGACTGGCGTCTCAAGCAGATAAGAGCAGTGCCCACTAACCGTCATCCATAGTGTAGGTGCTCGTGTCGAAAGTCGGGCCTGGCTTGATGTGGTAGGTGACATTCCTCCTGAAACAAGAGGAAACACGTTAGCTGTACGTATAGATGTATGTCAGCGACTATCGATCTTGCTTCGAGTTAGTGATATTGTACTAACGGTTTATTCAAGGTCATATTCCAACATTTACTCGTTCTTTAAGTGTAATTGAACTTCGCAAGACGAATGCGAACTATAACGAAAGAAAGTACTTCGAACTTAGTGCAGCACGCTCAACAAGCTAGTGTCTTGCCGACCAATGACAACACCCATGGATAACGAAACGAAGTATTACTTTTTTTTTTTGGCACCATTGCTTCACTGCTACGGCAGCTGCATGGCGATGCGGTCAAAACACAAAAGGACCCGTGTGCTTAGATTTAAGTGGACGTTTAAAAACGACGGGTGGTCAGAATTATTAAGGCGTGCTTCATAATCGTATCAGGGTTTGCACTCGTAAAACCCCAGTATTATTTTTTTTATTTTAATTTTTCCGTTTACGTGACTGAGGAAGGGACGTAATTCCTGGGGTATCTCAGAGCAAATATGAATCAACTTTGTTTCACATTTAAGGGAAATATCACATTTTTGTGGATTCACGGCAGGTTAATGACGTTTCAGGGAAAGACCTTACCACTGTGTGGAGACCTTACCACTGTATGGAACTGCGTGACCAGCGCAGTTTACTGGCGCAAAATCTCATTTAAAAATTGTCTACGGGAAGCGTAAGCGTAGAGTTTCATTCTAAACTGCTAACTTCCCTAGAACGCTGTTTTCGGGAGGCATCGGCATTGCGTATTCTTTTTCAACATTCGTCAGCATGTCGAGCGGCCCCCTAAAGAACACATGGCGAAACGCGTGTGTGGCATGAAATTTTCACAAAGCCAGAATTTGCCTGATGTGTTAAACAGCGGAGCCATTTAAGGCGCCCGTTTGTCCGTGAGCTGCGAACAGAAATGATCATCATCATGAACCGGCACGCGCTATCTTCGTCCTCTTCATCGTTGTCGTTGTCTTCATCTTCTGCTTCGCTGCCAGAATATGTGCGCCGATTTCTCCGTTACCGGATGCTATAACTCTAATGGGCGAGACAGCGAGAAAGAGAGAGAGAGAGAAAGAGAGAGAGAAATAAAGATAGAGGAACAGACAAATTCTAGGGGAAAATAATTTCTTCGAGAGGCGAGATTCGAACCCGTGTACCCACGATCCAAAGGCGAACGTCTCAACCACTCGGCTATCCGGGCACGCTAGCACAGCACAGCATAGCCTGTATAATATAGTATAGTATAGCAATGGGGTGGAAAAGGGAAGTGAGGGTGAGGAGGAGGAAAGGAGGAAGGGAGAGAGTAAAGCATAGCATAGAAAGCAAGAAGGAGCGAAAATAGAGAGAGAGAGAGAAAGAAAGAAAGGGAACAAAGAGAAAGAAAGATAGAAAGACCGAGAAAGAGAAAAAATACAGGGAGAGAGATAACGAAAGAAATATAAATAAACAGAGACAAACAAGACATACACAAAAAGCAGAGAGAAGATAGAAAAAGAAAGAAATAGAGGGAGAGACAAAAGAGAAAACTTGCCACACTTCGCAAAACAGCAACATCCAGGACTACCTAGGTGCCAATCAGGACAGCTGTCTCTTTAGCATTGCGCCTTCAGAGCAAGCTACGCCAGTTTTTTCTCCTTAATTTTACGTAAAATGTTACAAAAAGAACGTATAGTTTCAGCTACGATGTTCCTGGCTTTTCTATCTGTGCGCTTGATGTGGTTATAACAAAAGGAAGGAAGTAAGAGCAGAGAGAGAGAGGAGAGGCAAGGCTCTTGAGCATGCAGCCTAGAATAACTGGTATACTACCCTGCACTGGGGCAAGGGATGGGGAAGTTTTAATGAGGTATACAGAAACAGAGACATAGTTAAAGATAGTGTGGGGGGAGGGGGGCACATACACTGTCATCAGTCCTCACAATCACGACATCAGGGTTATAACGGCCTGTGCAAGTCCATTGTCTTCAAGAATTTTAACTGCGAGGCCTTAACGAATGAATCCAGTAAAGATTGCGCACTACTTGTCCACTTCTCTTTGTCGTTAGTCCTTCGTGACTTGTCACTCAGCGCAACTACATTAGAATGACGTAGAGAGGAATTCCATGATCTTACGGATTGTTTCCTTTGAACATCCAGACGTAGGTGGCGCTCGGTTCGCTTTTGTCGAACTGCGTGCGTACGGTGCTGACACAGTCGAGGTCTCCGTCCTGGTCCATGTCGAATACGGCAAGGGCGAAAGGAAACTTCTCGAACACCTGAAAGCCGAAACAATGCAACAGTGAATGACATGAAGGGTGAGGTCCTTGTTAAATGCCGTAACGCACATTGGTCAATGACCATCTTCGCGACCACTATGCAAGCGGAAAACAGACGGATACAAAGATGACGACCGGGGGACCACGCGTGAATGCCATATGTCACACAACTTTGCATCTCATTGAACAATACAGGGCAGGGGCTAGTGTGCTAACTGGCAAAAAGTGCAAAACGTTGGACAACACTGCTGTTTCGAAGTATTGTCCAATGTTTCGCAGCTTTTCGCGTGTTAGCACATCAGCCCATGCACCCACCTGGCAGGGTTGTTGCATCGACGCTGAGTGAAAATAAGTAAACTAGGTATGGACCTTTCGTCAGTACCAATGCATGAACACGAAAGAAACACACACACACACACACACACACACACACACACACACACACACACACACACACACACACACACACACACACACACACACACACACACACACACACACACACACACACACACACACACACACACACACACACACACACACACACACACACACACACACACACACACACACACACACACACACACACACACACACACACACACACAACACACACACACACACACACACAGACACACACACACACAGACACACACACAAACACACACACACACACACACATACATACAAGGAAAGTACCGGCCCCGCCACGGTGGTCAAGTGGTTATGGCGCTCGACTGCTGACCCGAAGGTCGCGGGATCGAATCCCGGCTGCGGCGGCTGCATTTTCGATGGAGGCGAAAATGTTTGAGGCCCGTGTACTTAGATTTAGGTGCACGTTAAAGAACCCCAGGTGGTCGAAATTTCCGGAGCCCTCCACTACGGCGTCTCTCATAATCATATCGTGGTTTTGGGACGTTAAACCCCAGATATTATTATTATTACAAGGAAAATACCGGTTTCTTTTCTTTGATCAGCATTGCTTTAAGGATACGACTCTGTGAGCGCGAGCAGACAGCAAGTCATTTCCCACCTGCTGTGTTGAGTGTGAGTCGTCGTTGAGATATCTAAATTTTTCATCAAAAGGCGGGTCGTTCTGCTATGTCATCGCTGATAATCCAGGCGGTGAACGTAGTCGTGGACTTGGCTGCACCGTTATATATTCCACTCTATGTGCTGACCCTCGTTACAGCCTGTTATAGAAGCGCACTGATGTAATACCTGACGCTCACCCTTATACGCAGAAGGGAGAGTATGTGTGGTCTTCCATGGAATGAAGGCCTAGCTTTATGCAGTAGATATGCGTGCCACCATAGGCGTGCGCAGAGTTCTCGATTAAGGGGGGGGGGAGTCACCGCAGCGCCAATTCCCCCATTTGCAATGGACGCAAAAAAAAGAAAACGAAGATCAAGTGCCAATCAAAACGGCCTGCCTTTGGTTCCCGGCCTTATGGGGGTAAGGGTGGAAAACGTTCTTGAAATGCAACATCATCGTTCCTCGTCAACCTTCATAGTCAAGAACCTGCGTGGCCATGACCCTGCACATTAAACCATGACAGGACAGGTCCGAATAAGTAAAGATATGGAGCTGACTTGGTGCCCTCCCTACCCTCCTCCTCGCCCTCCCCGAGACGACAAAGGGGGGCGGCCGCCCCACTTGCCCCCTGTGCGCTCACCTATATGCGTCCTACATACATACACATTCATCCTGTTGCCACCTCGATTGCTCTTCCATTAGTAAAGGGACACTAAACAGAAAATCGATTTTTCACACATTAGTAAGTCGCTCTTTCACAATTCCAAAATCACCACGCTGGCCGCAAGTAGACGCTTTGTAAGCGAGAAAACGCGCAAAAAAAGAAAATGCGGGTGGCGACGCCACCTTCAAGCTCCCGCACCAAACGTCGTGACGTCATCGATTTTGACGGTGTCTACCCAGGTGGTTCCTAATCAGTAAAAATTAAGTACGTTGTCCTCCGAGGGGGCCATGGGCTTAACACACCAAGTCTGAGCAAATTTCGTTAAGCCAATGTCGCCAAAATACGAAAAGTACACTTTGAAATCCGTGACGGCATGTGCGGTGATTTCGGCGCGAAATTTAAAAACGAAACTTTGACCTGAATTTTCTCCTCCATTAAGAAAACTATGATGATGCAGTTAACGACATTAGAGTTGTCAGAGTACAATTTATCAATCTAAAACCGATTCACTGTTTCACTTTGGTGTCCCTTTAGACATTGCAAGTTCGTGCTATGCATTGAATACTTAGGGGGCCGTTCGAAATAGTTCTAGCAGAGCTACATGTCCGTATCAGCGTAAATGCCATTTGCACATTCAGCTGCCTCGTAAGTGCTTCGTTTTGCTGTACAATAGGAATCACTGCGAACGACTGAACGTTTTTTTTTTTGTTTTCGTGTACGGCAATTTGGGATGACTCTGATAACCCTCGTCTCGGATGTCACTGTGATTGACGCATCGGAACGCGCAGCAGTTTGCAGGCACGTGTGCTGTCTGAAAAGAAAACGTCGATCCTCCACTTTTCGTCTCTCCACTTATTCGGCCAGTAATTTCGTTAATTTTATTTCAAACGTGACAGTTGTCTATAGATAGACTTATTTCGAAAAATGTCAGAGTATGCGCGCGAAGCTCTAAAGAGTTCGGTTATTTTCCACGGTATCTAATAACCGTAAATATGCCTATAATGGAGATATGTTTAACATCCTTTTGACGCGCGTATACGAAACACGCAGCTGAAAATGGACCCGCAAGTGACGCAAGCTTTCGAAAGGACTTATTTAGGCATTCGTAGCGGGGCCCTAGTTGAACGTTCATTATCCCATTCCCGTAATTCCGTATGTGTAAGATTCTTAGGGAAATAAATGACAAATATATGGAAAGTATACGGAAAATATATGGATTTATTGAATTATCATATGGAACGTTTCAGTAGGGGAATTGTAAACAGCGGCGACAGGGTGCGGCACGTTTTCTTGATTCACTGAGCGAGTTTTACCTCAACTCTTCATCCCTTTTCAGGGCACTGAGGAAGCGTAGGAGAGGAGAGGGCGATACATATCACGTACTGTCGCAGCGCATTGTCTTTAGGGAGCCTTCATGTGTGCACGCCCCCTCCGTTTTTAAGACTGGTTACACACTACTACGACGGGGACGAACGGGTGCCGCTATAAGGAGCTTCGCCCCTAAAAATTCTAAACGCTTACCGGCCGACGCCTTCCGCGTCGTCGGGCGCTAGCGTTTCGTCTGGGCCCATGGAGCCATCCTCGCGTTGCGCGGGGCTCAGCGACGCACTTTCAATTTGCAATGGCATGCACGACATGCAAGCAATCGCTGCGTCGCAAGAGCTCGCGCTCCAGGTCTGTTGGGTCTTCCAGACTCATTTTGTGCACTACACGACAAATCATGGGAGCGCCTGCTAGCTGACGTACATGGTTTGTCGTAAGCATGGTAACAACACTGTCAAAAAGAGGGGTACTGTACTGTGTGAATGTATACTGTGCGAAGGCCACCATGAGGTGACATTTCCGGTATGTCTTTATAAGACGCGCGCGGTGATTGGAACCGGCCTTTGACGTCAGCGGGAGAATGAAATGGGAAAAAAACGTTTCTCTTCGTCGTCTGCTTGAGTTTTGAACTTTGAGGACTAATAACTTCACTTTTCGTGCACCAATTTGCATAATTCTTTTTGCGTTCGTCTCGGCATTCATAACGAACGACGCAAAAATTAAGAACAATCGTATTATCTTGGAAAGCATCGAGTGCTTCGAGTCTACGCTGCGGTCACCAACATGGCGTCATTTCGTTTCGTTGCTGTCACTAACTGGGTACCGTCCAGTCGTTTTTGTAGACGTGTGGCGGCACCACGTCTAAATCTAGACCAGTTGAAATTCATCTTACACTCTGCTTTGAACGCCATGGTTTGCGCGTAAGTCGTTATCGCCAGGTTTCAGACGCTCACCCGCTCTGCCTTCTCTTTCACCATGCCTGGACAAATGATTGGAAAACTGGCGTTGAAAGTACGCCCGAACTACACAGGTGCGTACGCTTTTTCATTCATTCGTGTATGGAGCTCCGTTTTCTCGTTTTTTTTTGTTTGTCTGTGTGTGTGTAAAACAACCTGCCACTGTGGCAAGCGCGTAAAATCATTTCGCCCACCATTGTCCGCGACAGAGACAGCTGCAGTGTGCGAAGCATCGTCGCGCTTCACGTTTTTCACGACATTCATTTTGGTAGGAAAGGTTTTAACGCTTTCTGGTCTCGCTTTTTTTTTCAGTGGCGCCAATCGCGAGGCACTGAACTTGAAAACCATGCAGTGTGCAAGAATGCCCCACAGCAGCCGCTGTCGCCTAAGCACCTCCATGCACTGCCCGACTCAAATGTATGGCGTCATCATTTTGGTTGCGTGACTGTTGATGGCGGGTACGCGAATAAAAATTGGCCGCGTATCTGCGTGCTTCGCTGCAAACGTCGTCTAAAGACGATAGAAGAGGCGCTGCGTGAGATATGGACGCCATCGGGCAATACGTCGGGAAACATGAGTGCTGTGTTGCGGGCTGGTAGTCCCGGCGCAGCAGCAGGCGAAGACCGGCGGTGACTAACGCGACCGGCGGGGACGCCAGCCAGCCCGAACACGCGGTTTGGCGCGAAGCGTTGAAGCAGAAGAAACGTCCGCACTCAACGAGTACTCTCCACACACTCTTTTATTTACACGTCGCCTGGGTAAAACAGGAATTCCAGAGCGGCGCCCCATGGCATTCGTACAGTGCAATACAGAACCGAAACCGAAACACAACAATGAGCTCGTTCAGAGGGCACGGAGGAAGGCAAGTTTCAGCGCAGTCACATTTTCAGCGCAGCTTAAGAAACTAGGGTCTTTAGAATTACGTATGTATGCATTTTCTATTAAAGGAACACACCTCCCAATACTTACCTAGTGATGTTGCGCCACAGATATGCGTAAAGTTTGCTTTTTAATCGACAATGTACACAAGTATGAACCTAGTCAGCCGTTCAAGATGGCTGGCCCTTGGGCAAGTGGTTCAACTTTGGCCGAGTGGCTGAATCGAGTGACGTGCCGACAAACAGAAAGACAGAAAGACAGACCAAAATTTCTCCGTTTAAGTATCCCATGAAAGACTATCGTCTTTATACTTGCCGGGATTTCGCGTCCCAAAACCGCGATACGATTATGAGAGACGCCGTAGTGGAGGGCTCCGGAAATTTCAACCACCTGGGGTTGATTAACGTGCACCTAAATCTAAGTACGCGGGCCTCGAGCATTTCGCCGCCATCGAAACGCGGTCGCCGCGGCCCGGATTCAATCCCGCGACCTTCGTGTGAGCAGTCGAGCACAGTAACCAATATACCACCGTGGCGGGCGACGGGTACGTGATATGGAAGTAATTGAAAAACCCGATACCTAGGGGCTAAGTAGTGCGCGTACTTTCGGGGGGGGGGGGGGGGGGGGGAGGAGGATGTGCGGCTCGCTCAGCAACGAAACGAAGTACCTAGATCAACGGATGATAACGGCGCTCGCTTATTCCCCCCCCCCCCCTTGCGAAGGAAACAGTGTCGTCACGGAGGGCGTTTCCGCAGTGAATAGCAGACGCGCTTTTTGGTGCGTAGGTTTCGGTATCGCCAGCAAAATTAGCCAGATTTCATCGCTCCGCGGTGATTACCAGTGGCCGCCTTTCAGAAATTTCAAAGCGGCTATGGGCTATTCCCAGGAAGGGCTTCCGTTCGCCCATTTGACTCGACCACTTATTTCCACTGGTTAAAAATTTAATTTTCTTAATTTCTATAATTACTGCCGTAATTAATGTTTGTACGCATCTCAAAATGCTCTCTCCCACAGTAAAGGTAACGCCGCAGGTAGCACGCGGATACCTCTTTTCTGCGATTTTTAAAAAATACTGGACACATTTCTTGAAACACCCTGTATATTGTAGTAATGAATAATGGAAAATATGAAGGGTGTCCCAAATATCACGAAGCACAATTTAAGAAAAGAGGATCCTCGTTACGCGAAGCGCGCCTATTGTATAGTGTTCCCAGTACACTGTAGTAGCCACTACTAATTTTTCTGTTAATGAGTCTTGGTTAATTAGTCCTAATGATCTTTCTAATTCGACAAATACTCACCTAATAATTAAAATGTCAATGAGGCATAAGTAGGCATGTTCAAATGACATCTAACTGCGCTGTTTTCAACAACATAGTAATGCGTGCTCGCGTTTTTTGGCTAATAAAGCCCGCGAAATCTGAAAAATGACACGTGACTAGACTGCAGCGTGCCTTAAAGTCACTGTAACGGGAAAAGTACCGCGTTCGTTTTCTCTTCGCCGCCGCGCCTTTTCGGCGGCTTCGCCACACAAATGGTCCAGCTCGCTCGCCTCGCTAGTGTCTCCCGGCCAGCGACGCACGGCGCTTTGGAGGGCGATTGTTTTTATAGCCTCAGAAATTAGTGCAGGAACATTACGACATCGCGTATCGTTTTGGCACTTCGTCGCAAGCCTGTCGAGGCATCCAAGAATGCCTGAGTGCTGCGCTTTTGGGTGCAGCAACCGCCGGGAAACGGGCAAAGCCCTCTTTGCTATTCCCAGCGGGAAAAAGGATGCCAAGCGACGGGCTTTGTAGCTGCACAGAACACGGCGGGAAACATTTGTTCCCGCGACTGATACCCACCTTTGTGAGGCAAGCATTTCATTAAAAATTCGCATATGTTGTTTCGGGGAATGTTTGCGTCTCACCTGCATTAGTGCAGCTTGTTTCGCGTGGTTGCCGCATAAGATTCATGCACAATAACATTGCCGGGCAGCTCTTAATTATGTTTGGCGTAAAACTGACGCTTTGAGCTTACATATAACGATCAGCGCGCCATGAAAACTGACTGCTACAGTTTGGTATTGCGTGACGTGACAGTATGAAGAACATAAATAACAGGTGGTAATATGAAAATAATGGCACGCATGTCATGTAAAGCACGATTTACATGCTATGTTCATGGCGCACTCGCGGCCTATTCGCTGGCTTCATATGGACCAAAATCGGTATTGCGTGATGTACGTGAATGTATGACGAACATAAATACCAGGTGGTAACATGAAAATAATGGCATGCATTTCATGTAAAGCATGATTTACATTCCATGCTTGTGGTGCACTCGCGGCCGGTTCGCTGTCTTGATACGGACCAAAATCGGTATTGCGTGACGTGACTATATGACGAACATAAATACCAGGTGGTAACATGAAAATAATGGCACGTATGTCATGTAAGACATGATTTACATGCCAAGCTCGTGGTGCACTCGCGGCCGGTTCGCTGGCTTCATATGCACCACAATCGGTATTGCGTGATGTACGTGAATGTATGACGAACATAAATAACAGGTGGTAACATGAAAATAATGGCACGCATGTCATGAAGGCATGATTTACATGTCATGTTCATGATGCTTTCGCGGCCGGTTCGCTGGCTTGATATACACCAAGATTGCTGTTTTGTGGCGTGACTGTATGACGATCATAAATACCAGGTGGTAACATGAAAATAATGGCACGCATGTCATGTAAGGCATGATTTACATGTTACCACCTGTCACTCACGTATCGTTATACAGAAATATCTCGTCATATTATTTTGGTATATATGCATTTTGTTAAACGACCGCGAGCACCCCGAGACCATGCCATGTAAATCATGTTTTACATGGGACGCCTGTCATGATTTGCGCGTTATAACCAGTAACTTGTGTTCGTCATACACTATTGTCACGCCATGTACCAATTTTGGTGTGTATCAAGCTAGCGAAGCGGCCGCGAGCGCACCATGAGCGTGGCATGTAAATCATGCCGGAAATTGCATGCATGTTATTATTTTCATGTCATCGCCTGTAATTTATATTCGTCATACAGTCATGTTATGCCATACCAGATTTGGTGTACATCCCATTAACGAAACGGCCAGGAGAGCCCAAAGTCGTGGGCGGCTAGATGGATGGATGGGTGGATGGATGAATGTTTGGACGGACGGATGGATACGTTCGAAGTCGCAGAAGTTCGCTAAGAAACGTTTCGCATTTAATAAATAATACCGACAGCCGAGCGCGTAAATGCCGCGCAGTTCGCATTTATTTATCGCGTTAGTACGCGTGCGTGCGTGTGTAGGCAATGTGAAAATTGCCGCTATGTCTTTCCAAATAATTTAGAGAACAACGGTATGCTTCATTCGGGGCTGCCAAAGCGCACGCAATGCGTAAAAAATGTGTCACTCCGCGTGAAATCAACACCGTGCTGCCGCAGCTGCTGCCGCGCTGGACCAAATATGGCGGCGGGCAGGACGGTCGCGGTACTTTTCCCGTTCCAGTGACTTTAGCGTGCCTCAGGAAGCAGCGCCCTCAAAGAGGATCACTGTGAGGCAGCAAGTCAAGAGCACGTGGTCAAGAGTAAGCTCCCGCCTTATGCGGGTGGGAGCGTAGTCGCGTGTTGTTTTTTACATTTCGCGTGCTTTCTTTGTCAGCCCGAAAAAATGAGCGCATAATTAGTACGTTGCTGAAAATAGCGCAATTAAATATAATTTGAGCATGCCTACGTAGGCCTCGTTGACATTTTAATGATTAGGTGAGTACTTGTCGAGTTAGAAACATAATTATGACTAATTGGCTAAACCTCATTAACGCAAAAAAAATTAGTAGTGGCTACTACAGTATACGGGGAACAATATGCACTAGGTGTGCGTCGCGTAACGAGGTTCCTGTTTTCTGAAATCGTGCTGCGTGATATACGGGACACCCTGTACAGGAGCGTTGAATTCGTTTCCGCGAGAAGTGGTGAACGTACCGAGAGAGAATCTGTAGCTAGAAGAGCTGCCGGTTTGTCTATGGGAAGTTTCAACAACTGGTGCGAAAAGCACGATGTGCGATTGCTATTTTTTTATGAATAGCACATTAAACATTTTATATGCCGACTTCTTTCATATGCATAACAAATTAAAACGGATGCACGAGTCAAACATGTGCCAATGTCTGAGCCTCGTTTTTTTTTTTCATCCTTATTAACAGCGACAAGCAGCGTTGGTTAAACTCGTCCTCACTAACAACCACGTAGGCATGCGTAAGGTATAAAGACACGGGCCCTGTCGAGGGACGTTCGATAATGCCTGGAGGAGGATGCATACAACGGCAAAATACGAACCTCAGGGATCACTGTCCCCGCACCAGCCTAGCAAAAGCGTAGACAAGCAAATATATCGTAGAATGACCTACTGTGAAGGCAGTGGCGGTACCGTGCACTTTTTCGCCCACTATCTGCGTGGGCAGCGTCGAGTACAAGGCGCACAACACCAGAGGAGCACAATACCGACCAAACAACTGCATCTTGCTCGGCCACAGGCGCAGTGTAGAACACGTTGCATTGTGCTTCAAGTGTTTATATATAGGTTTAAAAGCTCCCCCCCCCCCCTTTCGTCTTTTTACTTTGTATACCGCGCGGTTCCGTATGTATGCTCGCAGGTCAGATAATAATACTACGTGACAACGTCGCAAATAAAACAAAAAAGAGTACGAATCCCAGCTCAATCACCTTGTTTCTGAACGACGCAAATGTGAAAGTGAAGTTGCACCATGCCGCTTTACGAAAAGTTCATCGCAGTTGTGTTCTGTCTTTTTGCTTTCTGTCGCCGCGTCTTCGTGTTTCTAAAGCCATCGCTGATAACGCTTTAATTAAAACACTGGCACCCACACCCAGGCACACATAAATAACAACAAAAACGGACGTATCGGATTGAACATCATTTGTTGTGTTTCAAACGAAATGATTAGTTGTCAAGTTCGAAATGACGTCGCGATAGTGACAGCCAGCTTAAGCGTTATGAATAGTTTATTGGGACATGGCTCTCTCCTTCGCTCTAGCTGTTTACTTCGACTACGAGTGTATTTATACGGTGTAAGACGGGGATTATTGGTTCATGATCTGGACAGCACGATCGCGCAAAGAAGTGCGACGCAACCCGGAAAATACGAGTGCAGTTTTTTTTACGAACGAATGACATGTAATCTCTGTATGACAAGCGTTCAATTCCCCAACGCCGTGCAATCCACGCTATAAAAGTTGCGATAATTGACGCCTCCACGATTTGCGTCGTGCCATTCACATTCGACGTTGCTTGCACATATATGTCATGTGCCTGCCACTCCGTAATGACACCTGATCTCGTTTTTATACTTTTGCTGCTGTTCTCTATGAAAGAAAATCAGGTCATGCAAGAAGCGAATTCAACGCGAGTCATCAACGTCTGGTCATGACATGAATTTAACGTCTAGTCATGACATGATTAACGCGAAAATCCTGTCGCGTACGTCGTCAAACCCTTAATTCCAAACACGTGTGGCACATACCCGTATACCACGGGCCGCGGTATGCGGGTATGCGCCACAGGAGATTGACAGTTTGTCTACCCAGGAACGGCGAAAACAGACATTGGTAATTTAAATGCGAGAGCGTTAAGGGTACAGGGTAGGCCCTATACCTCCCATGTATCTTGAGGCTTCTTTAAGACCCACTTTTTTTTCTGAAACTACTATATGTAAAGCGTTCGGGTTTTATTTCATTTTATTTGTCGGCGTCTATTCTTGCAATGGAACTAGAATTGCAATTGTATTTCACGCGTTGACATTTTTGCAATTTTTTAGCAAGGCAAGTGATCTTTGTCGTTATTTTCTAAAATAAAATTGCCAAAAAATGAAAAATATTGCGCATACGTACAGCATTCCAGTTCAGTAGCTTCGTATTGATGTTTGGTTCATTCCGGTAAAAAATCAGCCGTCTGTTTTTACAGCGAAAGCTGTTATGAAATCACTTCAGCGGCCGTTTTTGGCGCCGTAGTTGTCCGCCGCCGCCGCCGCCGCCGGTGCCCGTACCCAGTATCGCTCGAAATAAGAAAAAAAAAATCAGAAAAAAAATCCAGGATGGAACGAGGTTCGAACCTGGGCCCTCTGCGTGGGAGCCCAGTATTCAACCTCTGAGCCATGCCGGTGCTTGAAACTGCTTTGCAAAAAGGTCCTATACAGGCTTGATGTCGGGAAGGAACCACATTAACATTTGCAATATAGCGTGATAGAAGAGTAAAATAAACACCAAGCGTCGCACAACGCGAATTCTGTAACCAGGCGTCACACAATGCGAATTGCGCAACGAGTAGGTTGTTGAATGCTTCCAACCCATTACAAAGGGCTCCGCCATAATTCTTCATCTTCATCAGGCACAGCATCAACAAGGTGCGCATAATGTCTTACATGCGTTTAGAAGGTACCACGGCTCTCCGTAGAATGACGAAAAATGGCACAGTGCCTGCTTCCCAACTTCTCAAAAATTACAATGATTTATAGCGCAGTGTGTTCCTCGCAAGTGCACTTGTATTGGTTGCCAAGGAAGGCCATAAGCGCATGATCCATTTCCTCGGGGTCTCAGTAAAATTCTTTGTCCCCCCCCCCCTCTCTCTCCCACGTCAACGTATGTTATACAGCATGGCGGGAGAGGGAAATCGTGACCGGGCGTCACCCAATGCAAATTACATACCTGGTGGGTCGTTTAAAGCTTCCAACCCATTACAAAGGGCTGAGCCATAATTCTTCATCGTCATCATTCGCAGCGTCAACAAAGTGCACATAATGCCTTACAGACGTGTAGCTGGTACCTCGCTTCTCCGCAGAATGACAAAAAATGTCTTAGTAGGTGCTTCCCAACTTCACAAAAAATGTGATTTATGGCGTAGTGGGTACCTTGCTAGTGTACTTGTATTAGTAGCCCCAAGAGAGTTTAGAACGGGATCTAGAAATGCCGCTCTTCCAGCTTTCGCTGTGACTGTGCTGCGCTTTCCGCGCAGGCATGGCGTTTTTTAAAGTTATTTTGATAATGGGGCAAATGTAACAAAAAAATTATATCGAGATATTGAGAGTTAAGTAGAAAAAAAAAACAAGCTTCCTTCCTGTTTTGTTCCAAAAGAAGATGTACTGAACAATTTAATTATTAGCAACGTGCCTTACAGTCATCACACGAATCAGCTTTTCGCTTCTTTTCCTGTTTTCTTGGTTTGTTGGCTTGTTTTGTCATATATTCTGTGTCTCTGTTGGCCAAGTACTGTCGATGACGATCGATCTCACCCAACGATATCGCAATGTTGCGCCTCAGTGATATGCTGAACGGCCTTGAGAACGATTACTCGTGCCATGCAGGCTTTTTTGAAAGTTGGAACGGTTTCAAAGGTGGCAGTTCTGAGGGTTTCCATTCCAAGGAACACGATCCATTGTGTTCTGTACTAGTGCCACGGTTCCTCCGCATTCTTCGCAGATACAGTTACTCGTGATCGCGGTTTGTAGAAGATCCACATAAATCAAAGCGTAGCCATTGTCACTACAGGTAACATTTTGTCCTTGCGACGACGCGGAATGAGGACAAAGCTTACTTGCTGAAGTGCTCGCACGAGTGCTCCCGGTATCGTTTTTTTCTTAGTAGCCGAAGCGTGTCTATTTCCAAGTATACTGCGCTTCTAAACAGTTTCTTTGATTTGTCAACACGAGAATATCTGTTGCTACCGCAACAAAATCAACAAAGGCGCAATTTAACTCAAAATAAATGCACTGAGCCGTGTCTCCATGCGGGTGTTACGCACACAAGGCAAGTGGACTCGGTAAGTCCACGCATGATAAAAAAAAAAAAAAAACTGCACCGTGAGCTTTCATGTAACCGGAATACTTTCTTTTAAAAACCTGCTAAGCTCAGAGAAACTACCAGTTTCGACTAAAAAAAAATTCACTTGAGGCAGAAAGCTCAGGTTGCGCACGATCAGCGAAAAGGTGGCTCGTCAGTTGGTCTCGAAAACCTGGTCCTTCTGGCTCAATCAAAACGCGCAAAAGATTGTGGGGTACTGCATATTGTTGAGCAAGGCCTTATCATTTCAATAATTGCAAACAAACAAAAACCAAATTTTGATTTCTTTTAAATTTTTCCCTACCCTGTCTCTTCAAGAAAAACCGACATCGGCAGCGTTGACTCGACGAATGCAAAGAATAAAAATTTAGATCCCAGCAGGAACCGGACCCAAAAATTCTGCGTGGCAGTCGGGTATTCTGCCGCAGAGCCACGCCAGGTCAAGAAACTACTTTGGAAAAGGGCCCTATGTAGGCGTAATGTCTGTGCAACGTCAATTGTGGTTGTAGTGCTGCCATCTCATTTTATAACAAAGCAATAAACACAACATATGTACTCCTGCGATGCAGGCGTCATCTCGGGTTAACGTCAATTGTGGTTCAAGTGATGGCCCCGCATTTATAGCAGTCTTGTTAACAAACATTACATTTGTATTCGTATGATTCAACAAGATATACTCAAGCGTTTCTCGACCCCGGAGGAATACGCTAACGAAAGTTACGTATGATATTCACATCATTGCCCCATAGCCTGCACTTCGTTTCGATAACACAGACGTCTGTGCTGTACGTGAGTGCCGACACTACGTCAGACCATAAGTTACCATTTAAACGTCAGTGTTGTCGGTGTGCCTGGTAAGCCCACGATGTGCACACAGCTCCTCCACTTACAAAAAAAAACCAAAAAAAAAAACCATGTCGATTCTCTTCGTAGCGCTTGGCTCGAAGCAAAAAAATGCGGCATAGAACCACTCGCTGACTGCTTCGCATGAATCTGATTTCCACAAGGCGTGGTATCTGCCATTTTTTTTTAAATTTTAGACGGTGCACGTAGATACGCGAGGAATATGCAGGGGCATTAGTAACACGGAAGTTTGGCGAAGACAGGTATGTACCGTACTTCTTTGGCAGGAAATCCGAAAACGGCGGAAAATATGCAGACAAGCTGAATGAATATCCATATTTCGTTAAAATTTCTTGCCACATATAATTCACAAAACTTTTTCAGCACAGCTGCCACATTTATCTGTTTTGCATACTAGAAAAGCATGGTGTTCCATAAAACTTATGATTTCCTGGTTAATTTAAGTAGTACGTTCTTCGCCTGTCGAAGCTTTTATATCTAAATATTCTTACGAAAATCGGCCTTTCCATTCCCTTACGTTGCCATAAGATGACACGGGTCTTTACGTCCTTTATAACTTACCGCCACTGAATAATAACAGTAATAAATGTTGGTGTCCTACGTCCCAAAACCGCGATATAATTATGAGAGAAGCCGTACCAGAGGGCTCCGGAAATTTTGACCACCTGGTATTGTTTAACGTGCACCTAAACTAAGTACACGGGCTTCTAGCATTTTTCCTCCATCGAAATGCGGCCGTCATTCGACCCCGCGACCTTAGAGTCAGCAGTCGAGCACCATAACCAATAGACCACCGTGGCGGGTCATCCACCACTGAAGCAGTATCGTTTGCTTACTGTAAATTGGCTACCTTTCTTCCTCCAGTTTTCCAGTCTGGTGTTTTGTTTTTTACCCGCCGCGGAGGTCTATTGGTTATAGTGCTCGACTGCTGACCCAGAGGTCGTGGGATCGAGTCCCGACCGTGGCGGTCGCACTTTCGATGGAGGCGAAAAGCTATAGAGGCCCGTGCGCTCAGATGTAGCCGCACGGTAAAGAACCCCAGGGGGTCGAAATTTCCGGAGCCATTAACTACGACGTCTCTTATAATCCTATTGGGACACAAAACGCCAACAATTAAACCCTCATCCAAAAACGGTGGGCTTGCAAACAATGACGCAAGATAAGAGAATGACACGACACAAACGCCGACGATCACTATTAACGCAAAGGCTGCACAGTGGCGAAAAAAAAAGGTAGACACAAAACTTATCTGCGTATGCTTAGGTAGGGTAGCGTTACCTGTCACTCAGGCACACGTGCAGGTGTACGTGGCAGGCAGCTCGTCCTGTTAATTATATATCGCAGGTGGAGCATAAGAGGTCGTTAACCGGAGGATCGCCATCCAATATTTCTTTTGACATTCGAGACTGTAAATGCACACGCGAATTTAACGAGTGCGCACTTTTATACAGACAGAGGAAGAAAGAAACGCGTCTAATGGTTGAGGCTTCGCATATCAATTGTAGTGGAAGCGCATGCGTGAGCCAGCTCTCAGTGAACTTGCACTGAAAAGAAATTAAAACGTCTGGGCGGTTGTCTCTCGCGTGCACCCACAACTGTGCCTGATTTACAGATGGCGCTGCCATATACCTGAGCATGCGCAGACAAGTTCTGTGTCTACTTTCTTTTCAGCCACTGTGCGCCGCTCTTTCATTTGATAGCCGACGTTTGTGTCGTCGCGTTCCCTTCTCCTGTATCCGCGTATGCTCTAACCATCAATTAAGTCCCACGATCCGTTATGCATTGCAGACTTGAAGACGAAAGCCATCTTCTTCTTCTTCTTCTCAGTCGACTGTATTGATCCATGCCTCCTCCCCCGAAAGCTTTCTGCAACTAACGTGGTTTTACACTGCCCCCAGGATCGGAGGCATCGCAGCTTTCAGCACCTCACGTGGTCTTGCAGCCCTACCTCCGAGATCGGCCCACGTTTAACCAAGCGACTATGTCGTGTTACGACATCACCGTGGGACGTCAGAGTGACAACACGTTGATTTCATAATGACGTCACAAATTTTGGCAGCCTGCGTCTCATCATGATGATCTTTTTTTTTTTTGCATCACTTTGTGTTGGCGCCGACGGTCAGTTTTCTTGTTTGATGAGCCATCTACTTGGCTTTCGCCTTAATAAATACGAGGAAAGAACCCATTTTTTTTTTCGTAACACGTTTTTGAACCTTAAACCATTGTTGGCGGTAACTCGTTACTTTTTAGAGCAAAGCTGTATACCTCTACTCCCCAACGGTTTCGTCTCCGTAAGCAAAAAAAAAAAAAAAAAAAACAACCGGCGTCGTGCTCGGACGCTCAGTTTCAAGGGTGCATATTCTAATTTTAATAGACGTTCTCGACGCTGCTTCTCGTATGCGCTCAGTGTAAGCGACGAAGGTACAATGCTATCAACCGTTTCAAGGGTGCAGATTTGTAAATTTAATAGACGTTCTTCTCCAGAGTCAACAAGTTCAACAACGTTAGCTTCAACCCACAGACTTTCGAACGTCTCCCGGACGAAGGGGAGATAGACGAGGTCGAGAGGCTGATGGACGTCGACGACTTGGATGACCCAAAGCAATGTGTCATGGCTATGAACGTGTCGAGTCAGACAGTTCTGTACGATGAAACATGCATGACCGGTCTGCAAAATCAGACGCACTGCTTGGCCATCGCTCCCGGTGAAGGTCAGACGCTAATCTCACTTTTGTACGATTCCAATGCGTAAGACCATCCAAGCGACGTCGCAATGGGTAATCGTTCTGGGTGTCGTTTACAGATTCGCTGTCCAACCACCCTCACAGCGTGCATTGGAGCCATAATTCCCTTACTTCCCTTTCCCACCCCCTTGCTATGCTGCACTATACCAGGCTATGCTATACCTTACTCTATCTCCTCCTATGTCCCTCCTTCTCACCCTCACTTTCCCACTCCCCCTTCCTTGGAATACTATACTATACAAGGCTACGCTAAGCTTTGTTTCTCTTTCAATCTCTTTCTCTTTCTCTCTCTCTCTCTTTCTTTCTCTTTCCCTCTATCCTTTTCTCGTTATCTAGCCCATATCAACTCATTCATATGGTTCCCATAAACGCTTGTTCTGCTAGCGTGCCTGGACAGCCGAGTGGTTACGACGCTCGCCTTCGGACCGTGGGTACGTGGGTTCGGGTCCCGCTCGCCAATAAATTTTATTTTGTTTTATTTATTTATTATCTCCCGCCTCTCCTCCTACTTTCGTTCCTCCAACGCGTTGCTAGGCGACGCGAAATGCCATATACGCGTAAGGTAGAGGCCGCTCACGATCGTGACAATTTTCTCAAACACCTCGTAGCCGAACCTCCAGCTTAAACAGCTCTACTGTTAAAAAAGAAAATTACATTGGAATACATAGAAATGAAGACATCGGGAGACAGGTTGTCCCACGTAACTCGAGCCAAGGCTTTAAAAATGAAAGGTGCTTCGGACGCGAATTAAACCCAATGCACGGTATTCGCATTGGCCTATCGTTACTCAGGCTATCTTTTATTTTCCTCTTTACTAACTCATTAATTGTGTTTATTTGCCCTACTTTTTATATTTTTTGATTAAAAACCGTAAGTGTTAACGCGGGGTCAGAACAAAGCACAGACTGAATTGGGATATGTCTCACGTAGTCCTTGTTTCCGCGTTGCACAGAAAGCCCGCGAAATGTGGCCGAAAGAAAAAAAAAGAAACGTGGTTGATCCCTCCGTCGTAGGAATCGGTATAACACGAAAGTGAACTGCGTCTTCACGGAAGTAGTTGCATGGCGCTTTAACAACGGCGCAAAGGACGAGACCAAGAATGAAACGGGGACAAATTAATTAATTAAGGCAAATGCACTAATTAATTATAATTAATTAATTATTTATTAATTAATTATTTATTAAATAATTAATACGCTTACTTATATATGAAAATATTGGCTGAGGTTCTAACTCTTGTAAACCTAGTAATCAAGAGCGAAAAGTATGTTTGGCTTGATTTTTGCAGACACTGTGCACAAAGGGGGCGAGAGCAGCAGGTTCAATCATGGCGCGCTTCCGCGCTCGGTAAGCTTCTCTATAACGTGCTGATCTGGTCTCCCTTTGCTTTGGTGTTTCAGCAGGCAACTTTGCCTTTGCTTGAGACCAAGCACCGGGTGAGGAGACGTTATACCTTCGCCTAGTCATGTGGTACAGCATCGGCGAGGCTCCGACGCAAGCTCAGCTGCGACGCCTCTTCGCAGCGGATCACGTGGCGTGTCTTGGAGCGGGAGAGACGCAGGAACGGGGGAGGAGCAACTGCGTCTGTAGCAAGGTCTGTAGCGTCCGAGCTGGCCGATAGCCAAGAGCGAGCGTTCTGCCATTTCGCTGGCTCGCTTGCTTGCTTGCTTGACCCTTGATTCTTGGCTCTTACCCACTACGGTGGATTGGCCATGAAACCGGCGGTTAATATGAGTGGGGAAACTTAGAATTTAGACGAAGGAAACGGAACTAATCGGTCGTGTAGGGTATATAGAAGAACTGAAGAATGATTAGTTTTTGTACCAATAATCTTAGGAATAGAACAATAATATGAAATACAATCAATCAGCGAGAGGAAGTCCGATGTACCAAATTTTGATTGGGAATAAATTAACAAGGAATTCTTCTTGTGTCCAGAAGAAATTTGCACACAGCTAAGCAGACGGTCCTGTTACTGTGGCCAAAAGAAGATGCCCCAAGGGAAAGAATATTTTCAGAGTTAGGAGCAATTCTTAAGCTTCTGAATAAGATTTCGTTTTTTTTTTTTCTGTGGCTAGTGAAACGACGGCAAATAAGTAAAAAACGCCAGGCCTGCGCTGAAACCGCAGCACAGTTGTAAGCTCTCGTGGGGCTACTAATACCAGTACTCTAGCAAGGTACCCACTACGCAATAAATCACAATTTTTGTGAAGTTGCGAAGCACCTACTAAGCCATTATTCGTCATTCTGCGGAGAAGCGAGGCACCAGCTACACGTCTGTAAGGCATTATGTGCACTTTGTTGACGCGACGACTGATGACGATAAAGAATTATGGCTCAGCCCTTTGTAATGGGTTGGAAGCTTTAAACGGCCTACCAGTTATGTAATTTGCATTGGGTGACGCCCGGTCGCTATTTCCCTCTCCCGTCATGCTGTATAACATACGTTGACGTGGGAGAGGGGGGGGGGCGAAGAACTTTACTGAGACTCCGAGGAAATGGATCATGCGCTTATGGGCTTCCTTGGCAACCAATACAAGTACACTTGTGAGGAACCCACTACACTATAAATCATTCTAATTTTTTAGGAGTAGGGAAGCAGGCACTATGCCATTTTTCGTCATTCTACGGAGAGCCGTGGTACCTGCTAAACGCATGTAAAGCATTATGCGCACTTTGTTGACGCTGTGACTGATGACGATGAAGAATTATGGCGGAGGCCTTTGTAATGGGTTAGAAGCATTCAACAACCTACTCGTTGCGCAATTCGCATTGTGTGGCGCCTGGTTACAAAATTCGCGTTGTGCGACGCTTGGTGCTTATTTTACTCTTCTACCACGCTATACTGCATATGTTAATGTGGTTCCTTCCCGACATAAAGCCTGTATAGGACCTTTTTGCAAAGCGGTTTCAAGCACCGGCATGGCTCAGAGGTTGAATGCTGGGCTCCCACGCAGATGGCCCAGGTTCGAACCTCGTTCTATCCTGGAATTTTTTTTCTTATTTCGAGCGATAGTGGTTACGGACACCGGCGGCGGCGGCGGCGGACGACTACGGCGCCAAAAATGGTTGCTGAAATGATCTCATAACAGCTTTCGCTGTAAAAGTGATCGATGTTTTCAGGTTCTGGACAGTAGAAGCATAAAAGAGATGGCACCAGATCTGACCTGTTTAAATAAAGATTAAGAGGAGGTATACGGCATTGAAATTTTGTAAAAGCCTCTCGAGCCATGCGGATATTATTCTTTTGCCAAGGGCGGACGTTGCGCTCCGGTGGCTGAAGATTATTGCAACGCGATGAATGATCTTGGGAGACACGGATTGGCGGAATTTTCGCTCTAAAACATACACAGAACTCCGCCGGGGGTTGTCTAAGTGACGCGTAAGTGTGGAGTTGTATTGTAGCTTGCAGCTTTCCCTAGAATGTTGTTCTCGGAAGGCATCGGCATTGTGTCTTTCATGTTACTCCTAGCGTTCGACAGCGTCTGGAATGGCCCCGCCGCGGCTGCATCCCGCGCCCACCGAAACGTGATTTTGGCGTTAAACTTGCGCGAATTATAAGCTTTCCTGACGTGTGCAATGCTCCATGCCAGATTTACATACTCTCCGGGAGAGGGCTTTTAAATGCGCAAGCATTCCTACGCTGACTCAGCGAGAAACATGAACGTCTCTCCGTTACGTAAGATGATCGTCGCTATAAAGGAAGAAATGTAGCAAAGAAAATAAATTTTCTTGGCGTTGCTGGGTTTGAATCTAAGCTTTGCACCTCATTATACACAATAAGTGCCAATGCATAGCGGCATTCATACTTCCACTACACCCCAGCAACACACTGTTCGATGGTTTTTAAAGGGACCGACAACTGCCCAGAATATGAAATGAGTTGACTCCACTGATGTAAAGATTGTCCGTTGCACTGACTCAAACCAATCCTGTTTTTTTCGTGAGAGATGGATTTATATTTTCATTTCTTCATTGAAAGTCGCGAAAAATAACCTGTGGCGCCTCTGGCGGCAAGAACATGAATGATCCGATGAAGACGGCCACGTGACCGTTGATTGCTGTACGCGGTCGACGATTTTTTTGTTAGTATTGAAACATTGTTCGTTTCTTTATATTAAAAGGTATTACTCCATAATAATGTACATATAGGCCTGCGTTAGTAGTATGCATTACAGTGGCGCTGCCTTCGCGTGACGTAATGATCCCATGCTCGTCAGCGCGTCTTGAGCAACTTTTCAGCGTGCTCATGCAACCGTGCACGCAGTTTCCAGGTCGCTAAGATTTTGGAGCGACATAGTTTTGCTACCTACACTTCGTCTCAGAAATGACGCGCGCTGCTACTCGGTGCGGCCGTGCATATGCACAGTTACGTTTTCGATTACTTGGCTTGGCTCGTGTATCGAGAGAGTAACGACGCCGGGACAAGCCATCCATGACAGCCGCAGGCAACCTTGGGCGCAGGCGCCCACAACGCTGTAGAAATACCGGGAAGGTGTATAAAGCCACACATCTCATTGTAACAGCTTGCTATTTTCAAAAATGGTTGGAAAGCTCAAAATAAAGGTGGTTAAACATAGTTACAGTAACTCGTGCGAAAGCAGAACAACGGCAGCTTTCACAAGGGCTAGCGGCATCGCTATCAATTCTCAGCGTTGCTGGAGCAAGCCTCCAGGCGTGTTTGGAGCCTTTCAGATTGAAAAATACTGCTTATAAAATAACTACGTGCTTTTCGGATAAACCACTGCAGCTACAAACGCTACGACGGGTGAGCTTCCTGTCGCGCCGTAAAAAAGTGGGTCGAGAAAAATCAGTTGTCGGTCCCTTTAATCACTTCAAGTCTCCATCACTCACTGTATTTCTGTCTTATTTGCTTTACATCATATGTTGTTTATCGCCTGATTATTCGTTAGCACCAATTCTATTTAGTATTTAGCACAATAAATGTATTTTATGAAACCGCTACGGGCTCATGTTTTGTAGCGTTAGCTACACTTGCCTAGCCGGAGCCGATTTCGCGTGGATGGTCATGAGCCGTGCTGCGCATGCGCGAGGATCAGTGATGTCACACAGCTGGTCACTGGAGCTGGCATCTCACGCGCTCTCCGACGCCGCCGCGCGCGGATCGCCGCTGCTGCTCTGCGCGTTCGGGAGGAGTGGCGTCGTAGGCGCGGTAGACACGCTGGCGCCGGCGCGCGCGCTGACTCCACCACCGCCGCGCGCGGCTCGCCGCTGCTTGTCTGCGCCGCATTCGAGAGGAGTGACGTCGTAGCCATAGACAAAGTGGCACCGGCGCGCGCGCAGCTATTCGCCTTCGCTGTGCAGTCGCCGTCTGACACTGCGCTGGGGCCGCTTAATGGCGCCTCTGACTGGCGTTTGCAGGTGGGTAACGTCATGGAGAAGGAGAGCGCAAATGCTGCTCGACGGGGTAGAAGAGCCCAGAAGCTTATCTCATCGGATTCCGAAGTAGTTGCCTGGCAATATAGCGGTTCAGCGTACGAAGAATGAACAGAAGAAGGCTAATAATCCTGGACAATCTGGAAAGCTAAGAATAATCAGCTGAACCTTTGCTAACGCTATGTATATCCTGGCATAGCCGAGCTAAGCCACTGCAAATTTTTTTCATCTTCCTTCCACCTTCCATACTAATCAACAGAGCCGGGACTCCATTAGCTTGTTTGGAAGATGGAACTGTACAAACTGCATATCAGTATAAACTGTGCCAACATTTTTGAAGGAGGCCGCCCAAAATATCGATTTATCGACTAAAAAATCTCTAATCGATAAAGATTCACAAATTAGTGGCTAAGGTGGCAAACATTTAATCGTTAATCGATTAAAAAAGTTAATCGAGGAGCCCTTGGCAATCCCCCCCCCCCCTCGCCCAAAACCCGCCGCGGTTGTCTAGTCGTTACGGTGCTCGACTGCTGACCCGCAGGTCGCGGGATCGAATCCCGGCCACGGCGGCCGCATTTCAATGGAGGCGAAATGCTAGAGGCCGGTGTGCTTAGATTTCGATGCATCTTAAATAACCCCAGGTGGTCGAAATTTCCGGAGCCCTCCACTACGGCGTCTCTCATAATCATATGATTGTTTTAGGACGTAAAACCACCTACAAATATTATTATTCACACTTGGCCAAGGTGCATACCTAAGCTCAATGAACATTGACATAATGAGGGGAATGAATTGTATTCCCAAGCTTACACGGTAGGAAATATGAGCAGACTCTCATTGTCCGATTGAACGCGCAAGGGACAGCAAAGCCAACGCCGCTCACGTCAGCAACATTAAATATCGAACAAAAGCCGCTTTACGGTCACCATGCCTTCTCTTTCTTTTATGTCACATTATTCGTGTTGTTAAGCCCGAACATTCAGATTCGATTTCCGGTCACGGCGGCCGCATTTCGGTAGAAGCGAAATGCAAGAACACCCATCTACTATAGCTTCACGTTGAAGAAGCCAACGTGGTCATAAACGAAGCCGGACTACAGGACGCTTCATAAAAATATCGTTGTTTCGGCAGGTGAAGCCTCACAATCACACTGCAGGTAATGTAAAACAGCCATTTTGAATACAACCGACTACGAGTACTATAAGGAATATCGCATATCGATCTTTACTACACAAGCAGCGCACGTGACTTTTTTTTCCGAGCGTGGTCCTCAATTCCACCATCCCTTATAAGGCTTCGGAGTGGGTGGAGTGTTCTCGTCCGTGCTATTAATAATCAGGCCGCGAACATTGCCTCCAGGACCAGCATCGATGCGCGGTTCCTGCGCCGTCGCGCGCTCAACGAGGTGCTCTCCGCTGCCATCAGGACTCAGTGGACGTGAGCTGCCCTCAATGTCTTGCCGTGTGCTAGGGCGACTGTTCTCGTCAGCGGGTCGCTCCCCTCCTCTGTCCGCTATCTCGAGATCACCGCCCATAGAGTCGAGTTCGCCTTCTATTCTCGGCTGCGTGTCCAACTCCCGGACGTTGACAGTCGCTGCCCCGTGCTCGGCGATAAATTTCGCTGTCGACCTGACGCCTTCGTCCTCGGAGTCCTTGGTCCACGTGAAGAGCCTCCCGATGGTAACCAGGGCTCCGATAAGGCAGGCCCCCACGAGCAGCGCCGATAGCAGCGCCATCGCCTTGCGGATGGTGGTAACGTCGGCGTAGCCGGGAAGTCGTCGCAGAGACTCGGTCCCGACTGACGACGTGTGATCGCGGCCGCCACGCTTTTTTGCGCTCGGCGAAGTGCCGAAGTTGTTGGCGATCCACGACAACCACTGGTCGCGCTCCAGCGAGGTGGTCGTCGGCGGCGTAGCGGAGTAGTGCTCGCTCGAACGGTCCTCGGGCACTTGCGTGAGCGACACCCACGGCGTAATTAGCGGAGCCGCGTTTGAGCCCAACACTGGCGCCGAGCATGTAGACCTCGGAGGAGCAGATTCCTTCCGTTTCGAACTGTGCATGATTGGTTTGAGACTTACTCAAATACTACATACCCACTACGGAAGAAAGACGAAGAATCGTAAAAAAAAAAGTGGGGGGGGGAGGGATATTTATTCTTTCATTGGGTGCTACCGTGCTTGGTTTTAGCCACAGGAGTGTTTTCGACGCTGTATGCAATTTCCTACGAGAGACTAAAAGATTTGAATGTTAAGTGTAACTTATTTCAGTTTCTTTTTCGAACGTTTCTTTCCTTAATCATATCTGTATATACATGTATTTTTGGGCGTTTCTCTTTCGTTATTTTTTCTCTTTTTTTCGCTTTATGAAATTGTACTGTTAATGTGTAACGCATAAACCATTCATTTTTAAAACCGTTTCCTTCAGAAAGTGAATTAGTTGTTTAAGAAAGGCACCGTCCGATTCATGGCGTATCACCCGAGGTGGGTTGCGCCATATGTCTGAGGAACAACAACCACAACAATTTATTCCCGTCCCGAAAGGACGGGCAACGTTTTAAGGGGAAATTTTAGTTTCATATCGAAAGGGTATTACTCCAGATATCTTATTTTGCTGACGCTGTGTGTTAGGATGACGATGTCGATACGTATGAACCGGCTAACGTTCTCACATTGAAAATCATCGTGGAGTATTCCCAGGTGGGATTCTTCTGAAAAATAAAGTTACTTCAGCCGCAATTGCGAAGCACTGACAGCGATAGCAACCAAGTGAAATATTATACGAAGTAAAGCTAACAGCGAACTGTTTCGGATGCGATCTGGCTTAACTCAGAACGCTGGCGAAGGGAATACGGCCGCTTCAGCGAGCGAAGCGGTTTTCCTGCGGTCTGTACCTTCAACGAGAACTAAGCGGTGAGAGCACAGTACGTACAAAGGCATGATCAGCCAACTTATCCCTTCTAGACATATATGGCGCGAACGGCCGCGGGCGACCACGCCCTATAATTGAAAGTATTACCGGTACTACGCATTTCCTCCCGGACGCACGCAGCACCCCCCTCTCCCGCCGTTCCTCCATCCGGCTTTTATCTTCATGCTCCTTTCGCACGACGAAAGACGGGCGGGGCGTTTCGTCTCTGCTCCCGAAGCGATGAACGGCAGCCCTCGAACTCGGGGCGATGTTATCGCATGTGTCCTTCGCGCCGCGGAGATGGCCGGCTCGTTTCATCGCTGCTTCAGCTGCGTTCGTCGGTAGCACTCGCGCGTTTTTACTCGCACGTGGAACATGCGACAGCAGGGCGACGTTATCAATTTGGACATTATACTGAACATGACGGCGACAGCAATTATCCGCCGAGAGTCTATATGATTGCTATCGCAATACGATGAAGCGCATGACAACGCCGAGCATGATTGTGCGATTCCCACAAGACGAGGTAATGCATCTGCTGACTGAAAGGCGTCGAAGTCGTTTTCCCAAAATACCTAACCTTCCAGCAAGCTTTCCTTCTGCGCAGGAATAGTCTGCTGCTTGAGAAATATCATTTCATGTGGGCTCCACGAGCGCAAAAGAAAAAAAATTCGGCAGATCCCACGTACCGTGGGAATCGATGTTATGCGAAGCATGCGCAGGAAGGTGACTGTGTCGCAATTTTTCACAATGAGTGAAACGTTACGGAATGACGCTAGAGAAATGTGCAAATGCTATACGCACACACATATTTTGAAGAGTCGCGCATGTGCTATATAACCAGTTGTTTACAGTTGCTGAACGATACCAACGGCAACATAGGTGTTACCAACACTAGACGCAGTTAGCAGTTATGTAGTGCTAATATTCTTCAATACTGGAAAGCGTGAATTCGAATAGGGCAATAAAGGAAAACAGATGCACAGGACAGGCGCTACACGCAACTAAGCTTTATTAAGAAAAGTTTCCCTAGATATATACACAGCCGAGTGGCACGCGCAGGTGCACTGCACGTACGTTACAGTCACAGTTGCAGTTGTTATGCGTATACTTATCCGTTATGACGGAGAACGCAAGCACGTTTCACGAACCCGTGTGCATTTGTGGAAGGGGTTCTTGGCGGTTCTTGAATAAGGTCATCATAACCGTGATCAGTGAGCACCAGCATCTGGACAGGACTTGTTATCGGATCCGTTCGTGATAGCTGCTACGAACGGTCTAAGTGTAGTGAAGTGCAAGGTATAGTAGAGCTCGTGGAAACCGCAGATGACTCTTGCGAAGAAATTATCTATGATGCCTCTTGTCCTGGACGTGGCACCAAGATCTTGTGATGCCCTGTCCACATTCAAGCCGTCTTTCATGCCGTCTAAGAACCAGGCGTTGTTGGGTTTTGATAAATTATTGCTGAAGTCACCGCTAATCATGAGGGACATGGTCCCCTCGCCAGAGTTATTGTAGGAAGCATGACCCCGGATATATCGTAATCCAGTGGATGGTAGACCAGCGTCCTCCAGGACGGCTCTGTCTTCAGCTCCTTAACTTTCCTTGCGTCGGCCGCTGTGGTGTAGTGGTTACGGTGCTCGGCTGCTGACCCGAAGGACGTGGGTTCGATCCCAGCCGCGGCGGTCGCATTTCGATGGAGACGAAATGCCAGAGGCCCGTGTACTGTGCGATGTCAGTGCACGTTAAAGAATACCAGATGGTCAAAATTTCCGGAGCCCTTGACTACGGCGTCTCTCATAATCATATCGTGGTTTTGGGACGTAAAACCCCAATCCCTATTACTATCACTTTCCTTCCGCGTCAGTGTGTATGTTTGCGGTTACTGCGTTGATTGAGACTCAGTTATTACCTGTGGCACATACCCGCATAACATGAACACTGGTATGCGGGTATGTGCCGCACGCGTCTGTGGGAAAGGGTTTCATGACGTACGCGACAGGTATTTTGCGTTATTCATGTCCTCACCAGTGAATCGTGTTCGTCATACACTCATCCTATGCCATGCAAATTTTCGTGTCTTACAACCTACAGAGACGACCGAGAGAGCGCCCAGACGTAGGCGGCTAGATAGATAGATAGATAGATAGAAACGCTCAAAGTGCCTGAGGTTCGCTAAGAAATGCTTCGCATTTAAAATGGGTGCCCACGAATGGGGTCTTTAGTTGCGAATATGGCAAAAACACTGCCGATAAATGAGAATTCCGGCTTTCAGTGCTTCGAATATTTTTTAAATGATTCCCAATGACCAATGCTATAACTTGCGTTTACACTACTTTGTATGTAAAAAAATTTAATTGCCATGTTTTAAGCAGTGAGGCCTGAGCAGCCGCACGCTTCGCAATCTGCCCACCGCGTTTTGTTTTGTTCGAACAACAGCCGCTAATGTTGACTTCTGCTGATCAGTCTTCGAGAATGGGTAAAGGACACTCTGGGCGACAAAGGTGTGACTTTTCAACGACACTGAGTAGTTTACTCTTTTGGAATTTGCTTAAGAAGTTGTGTCCACGAATGTGGACGCAGGTAGTGAAGAGGAAAACAGATATCTTATTTTGCTGACGCTGTGTGTTAGGATTCAACGCTTGGTTTCTGAGAAGCAAAGTTTTAGTGAGAACATTAAAGTTCTAGGGGGTACAGTCTTTGTATGGATCTTGTAGTCACAAGGCCGTCTTGTCGTTTTATCTTGCACGAGCGAACGTGACCATCATCTCCTTCGTAGACTTCAATCACCCTTGCGAGTTGCCACATTTGACGTGGAAGGTTTTCAGCATGTACGAGTACAAGATCGCTGGTGGCTACCGACTGGAACAACGAGGAGCTGAAGAAGATTAACGATGAGATGGAGAGCCACATAAGCGACGAGACATTTGAGGCAGAGTACGCTACCGTGATTGAACACGAGGACAACGCGACCCGCATCTTAGCCGAGCTCCAGAGCAAACGCCGCCAGCATAGCGAGACATCTGCAGTGTCAGCGCCCATCGAAGTTCGCGACGTGCCGGCGGCTATTGGACCTGCTGATAGGCCAGGAGCCAAGTTACCGAAGCTGACAATTAATCCGTTCGCTGGTGACTTGTGCCAGTGGAACGAGTTCTGGGAGCAATTTGATCAGGTCATCAACCAGAACGGCAATCTTTCAACTAGCGACAAATTTCACTACCTGAGGCTGTTCTTGAAAGGAGACGCAGTGGAAGCTATAGCGGGGCTTCCTACCACCGAAGCATGCTACGAAGACGCGTTAGACATCCTGAAAAGACGTTTCGGCGACAAAAAGCGCTTGGAGCAGGAGTATTTCTCAAGGCTTCGAAGGCTTACTCCTGTGCGTTCTTCCAACGAAGTGGCCAAACTCCGCAAGTTATATGACCATGTGCTCATTAACACGCGGGGACTGGAGGCGCTTAGCATCAGCAAGTCGTCCTTTTCATCGATGCTGTGCGACATTCTGCTTAGGGCATTGCCACGTGACATCGTCGTGGCATATCATCGATCCTGCGTGACACAACCTGAAAGCTCCAACAACGTTCAGCATGACACGGAACTAGAGCGTCTTCTTCACTTTGTCTCTATTGAAGTGGAGAGCCTCGAAAGGAGTGACATTGCAGAAGAGAAAGGATACGACGAGGGCACTACTCAGTAAGAAATTCAATAAAGCCTTGATAAATTTCCGTTGAGACGACAGTTCAGGTCGGCTTTTTAAGATTGTCTGTTCCGACAGAGGCATTGTTTGTTCTAAGATTCTAAAATTGTCTGTTCCGACCGAGGCGGGCCAACACGGCCACTAGCGATACCCTGTGCGCGCTCTAGCGCGGACAGCGGCAAAGAACATGTTCGATGTCGTGGCCTCCGTGATCAGCTCCGGCAGCAGCGCGCCGTCGGAGATGGTCGGAGATGAAGCTAATCGCGGAGGCCACGTCAACGGTTTCCTTGCTGCCGCAGTGACCGCACGCAGCGCTGTCATTCCTGCCGATTCAGAAAGCAAAGGACTTCTTCGTAAAAGCGATGCCAAGTCACACTCTGGAAAGTACCGTCGTCGCGAGTGGAGAGAGTCCAGATGGGTGTTGAAGTCGAAGAGACGGGTCCAGTTGGTACAAACGTGTGTGCTGCAAGCTTGGCGTATTCTATAAAGGACTTATTGGTTCATTTGCAAGCTCGCGAACCTTTATTGCTGCATTTGTTCTTGACAACGGGGTGGAGTCTTGTACGCCACTCTCGTTTGCACATCGAGCCGTTGCATCGGCATGCTCATTTCCCAATATGCCACAGTGACTTGGGAGCCACTGAAAGGCGATGTAGTGTCCTTGCTCAACGAGGTGATGGAGCAGCTCTCTGATTTGTACGAACTGCTCAGCTTAGGGTTATTGTCTGCCTTTTTGATGTCGTATAGGACACAAGCTGGTAATGAAGCACCCAACGCACTTGGTACCTCATGTCCCTAGATAAAAAAAAAAAATGAAAGTTAGGGGAAAAAGCTCCGGCACATCCAACGCACTGTAGGAACCGATGTTATGCGAAGCATTGCCCGTGGAGCTCGCTATGTTGAATTTGAGGGCGTTCAGCAAAACGTCACGAGGCGGACGGACGTCACTGCGTAAATCGAGTAGACGCGTGCGCGACGCGTCCGTACCCTGACGCCTAAGGGATGGCATTATTAAAGACCGTACGTATTGGAACTTGGCATATAAATTTAGATAACCAGGACTGGGACGTCAAATGAAGAATTGCGGAAGTAGGAAAATTGCAAGTCATTCCACTCTGTGAAGGTGGATGGCCAGCAAAGCTGTTTAGCACACGACACAGAGGTGACATGGCAGAGGCTAGTTTGGTATCGAAGGCCAGCTGCTGGTTTCATTTATTTCATTGTGCTCCAGCGTGGTTGGCTTTTCTTTTTCTTTTATAACTAGGCTACATTGAAAGGCCGAATGTTAGAAAGCCAGTTTAAAAAAAGCAAGCTTACACCGATCTCTTTAGGGTTGGCTTCACCTTTAAACACAAATGCATTGCTCGCAAGACATTGTCTCAGATGCAACATAAGCTGTCTCATATCAAATTATGAAGGTTCTGTGACATTTTTAACAGCTAAGCTGTTTAGGCTCTAAGAATCCCCGTTAGTCGCGATAAGAAATTATCATCATCATGAGCTGTCATGCGCTCTCTTCGTCCTCTTCTTCATCTTCTGCTTCGCTCCCAGAAAACGTGCACCGATTTGTTCGGCGTGGAATGCAATAACTCTGATGGGCGAGAGTACGAGTACAAAGAGAGAGCAAGAGATAGAAAGAAAAAGTAAAGAGATAAATTCTTGACAAAAAATCTTCTTGGCGAGGCGGGATTCGAATCCGCGTACCCACGACCCGAAGGTGAGCATCGTAACCACTCAGCTAACCAGGCACGCTAGCAGACCACAGCATTACCTTGTATAGTATAGCATAGCAAGGGGATGGGAAAGGAAAGGGAGGGTGAGGAGGCACCGATTTGTCCTTCGTGATATACAATAACTCGGATAGGCGACACAACGAGTACAGAAAGAAAGACAGAGAAGAAAGACACAAAAGAGATAGAAAAAACAGAGGGCATGACAGAAAGCGAAAGACAGATAATCAAAGAAAGAGAGAGAAAGAAATAGACAGATAGAGCAAGAGATAGAAAGAGGGAGAGAGAGAACGGAAGCATAGCATAACCACGTATAGTATAGTATAACAAGGGGCGGGAAAGGGAAGTGAAAGTGAAGAGGAGTGTAAAGGGTGAAGCATAGCATAACCATATTATAGTATAGTATAACAAGGGGCGGGAAAGGGAAGTGAGGGTGAAGAGGAGTGTAAAGGGTGAAGCATAGCATAACCATATTATAGTATAGTATAACAAGGGGCGGGAAAGGGAAGTGAGGGTGAAGAGGAGTGTAAAGGGTGAAGCATAGCATAACCATATATAGTATAGTATAACAAGGGGCGGGAAAGGGAAGTGAGGGTGAAGAGGAGTGTAAAGGGTGAAACATAGCATAACCATATTATAGTATAGTATAACAAGGGGCGGGAAAGGGAAGTGAGGGTGAAGAGGAGTGTAAAGGGTGAAACATAGCATAACCATATTATAGTATAGTATAACAAGGGGCGGGAAAGGGAAGTGAGGGTGAAGAGGAGTGTAAAGGGTGTGAAACATAGCATAACCATATTATAGTATAGTATAACAAGGGGCGGGAAAGGGAAGTGAGGGTGAAGAGGAGTGTAAAGGGTGAAGCATAGCATAACCATATTATAGTATAGTATAACAAGGGGCGGGAAAGGGAAGTGAAAGTGAAGAGGAGTGTAAAGGGTGAAGCATAGCATAACCATATTATAGTATAGTATAACAAGGGGCGGGAAAGGGAAGTGAGGGTGAAGAGGAGTGTAAAGGGGTGAAACATAGCATAACCATATTATAGTATAGTATAACAAGGGCGGGAAAGGGAAGTGAGGGTGAAGAGAGTGTAAAGGGGGAAGCATAGCATAACCATATTTAGTATAGTATAACAAGGGGCGGGAAGCGAAGTGAGGGTGAAGAGGAGTGTAAAGGGTGGAACATAGCATAACCATATTATAGTATAGTATAACAAGGGGCGGGAAAGGGAGTGAGGGTGAAGAGGAGTGTAAAGGTTGAAACATAGCATAACCATATTATAGTATAGTATAACAGGGGCGGGAAAGGGAAGTGAGGGTGAAGAGGAGTGTAAAGGGGGAAGCATAGCATAACCATATTATAGTATAGTATACAAGGGCGGGAAAGGGAAGTGAGGGTGAAGAGGAGTGTAAAGGGGGAAGCATAGCATAACCATATTATAGTATAGTATAACAAGGGGCGGGAAAGCGAAGTGAGGGTGAAGAGGAGTGTAAAGGGTGGAACATAGCATAACCATATTATAGTATAGTATAACAAGGGGCGGGAAAGGGAAGTGAGGGTGAAGAGGAGTGTAAAGGGGGAAGCATAGCATAACCATATTATAGTATAGTATAACAAGGGGCGGGAAGCGAAGTGAGGGTGAAGAGGAGTGTAAAGGGTGGAACATAGCATAACCATATTATAGTATAGTATAACAAGGGGCGGGAAAGGGAAGTGAGGGTGAAGAGGAGTGTAAAGGGGGAAGCATAGCATAACCATATTATAGTATAGTATAACAAGGGGCGGGAAAGGGAAGTGAGGGTGAAGAGGAGTGTAAAAGGGGAAGCATAGCATAACCATATTATAGTATAGTATAACAAGGGGCGGGAAAGCGAAGTGAGGGTGAAGAGGAGTGTAAAGGGTGGAACATAGCATAACCATATTATAGTATAGTATAACAAGGGGCGGGAAAGGGAAGTGAGGGTGAAGAGGAGTGTAAAGGGGGAAGCATAGCATAACCATATTATAGTATAGTATAACAAGGGGCGGGAAAGCGAAGTGAGGGTGAAGAGGAGTGTAAAGGGTGGAACATAGCATAACCATATTATAGTATAGTATAACAAGGGGCGGGAAAGGGAAGTGAGGGTGAAGAGGAGTGTAAAGGGGGAAGCATAGCATAACCATATTATAGTATAGTATAACAAGGGGCGGGAAAGCGAAGTGAGGGTGAAGAGGAGTGTAAAGGGTGGAACATAGCATAACCATATTATAGTATAGTATAACAAGGGGCGGGAAAGGGAAGTGAGGGTGAAGAGGAGTGTAAAGGGGAAGCATAGCATAACCATATTATAGTATAGTATAACAAGGGGCGGGAAAGCGAAGTGAGGGTGAAGAGGAGTGTAAAGGGTGGAAGCATAGCATAACCATATTATAGTATAGTATAACAAGGGGCGGGAAAGGGAAGTGAGGGTGAAGAGGAGTGTAAAGGGGGAAGCATAGCATAACCATATTATAGTATAGTATAACAAGGGGCGGGAAAGGGAAGTGAGGGTGAAGAGGAGTGTAAAGGGTGGAACATAGCATAACCATATTATAGTATAGTATAACAAGGGGCGGGAAAGGGAAGTGAAGGTGAAGAGGAGTGTAAAGGGTGAAGCATAGCATAACCATATTATAGTATAGTATAACAAGGGGCGGGAAAGCGAAGTGAGGGTGAAGAGGAGTGTAAAGGGTGGAAGCATAGCATAACCATATTATAGTATAGTATAACAAGGGGCGGGAAAGGGAAGTGAGGGTGAAGAGGAGTGTAAAGGGGAAGCATAGCATAACCATATTATAGTATAGTATAACAAGGGGCGGGAAAGGGAAGTGAGGGTGAAGAGGAGTGTAAAGGGTGAAGCATAGCATAACCATATTATAGTATAGTATAACAAGGGGCGGGAAAGGGAAGTGAGGGTGAAGAGGAGTGTAAAGGGGGGAAGCATAGCATAACCATATTATAGTATAGTATAACAAGGGGCGGGAAAGGGAAGTGAGGGTGAAGAGGAGTGTAAAGGGTGGAACATAGCATAACCATATTATAGTATAGTATAACAAGGGGCGGGAAAGGGAAGTGAGGGTGAAGAGGAGTGTAAAGGGTGAAGCATAGCTAACCATATTATAGTATAGTATAACAAGGGGCGGGAAAGGGAAGTGAGGGTGAAGAGGAGTGTAAAGGGTGAAGCATAGCATAACCATATTATAGTATAGTATAACAAGGGGCGGGAAAGGGAAGTGAGGGTGAAGAGGAGTGTAAAGGGTGAAGCATAGCATAACCATATTATAGTATAGTATAACAAGGGGCGGGAAAGGGAAGTGAGGGTGAAGAGGAGTGTAAAGGGGGAAGCATAGCATAAACCATATTATAGTATAGTATAACAAGGGGCGGGAAGCGGAAGTGAGGGTGAAGAGGAGTGTAAAGGGTGGAACATAGCATAACCATATTATAGTATAGTATAACAAGGGGCGGGAAAGGGAAGTGAGGGTGAAGAGGAGTGTAAAGGGTGGAACATAGCATAACCATATTATAGTATAGTATAACAAGGGGCGGGAAAGGGAAGTGAAAGTGAAGAGGAGTGTAAAGGGTGGAACATAGCATAACCATATTATAGTATAGTATACAAGGGGCGGGAAAGCGAAGTGAGGGTGAGAGGAGTGGTAGAGGGTGAAGCATAGCATAACCATATTATAGTATAGTATAACAAGGGGCGGGAAAGCGAAGTGAGGGTGAAGAGGAGTGTAAAGGGTGAAGCATAGCATAACCATATTATAGTATAGTATAACAAGGGGCGGGAAAGGGGAAGTGAGGGTGAAGAGGAGTGTAAAGGGGGACGCATAGCATAACCTATTATAGTATAGTATAACAAGGGGCGGGAAAGGGAAGTGAGGGTGAAGAGGAGTGTAAAGGGTGGAACATAGCATAACCATATTATAGTATAGTATAACAAGGGGCGGGAAAGGGAAGTGAGGGTGAAGAGGAGTGTAAAAGGGGAAGCATAGCATAACCATTATAGTATAGTATAACAAGGGGCGGGAAAGGGAAGTGAGGGTGAAGAGGAGTGTAAGGGTGGAACATAGCATAACCATATTATAGTATAGTATAACAAGGGGCGGGAAAGGGAAGTGAAAGTGAAGAGGAGTGTAAAGGGTGAAGCATAGCATAACCATATTATAGTATAGTATAACAAGGGGCGGGAAAGCGAAGTGAGGGTGAAGAGGAGTGTAAAGGGTGAAGCATAGCATAACCATATTATAGTATAGTATAACAAGGGGCGGGAAAGGGAAGTGAGGGTGAAGAGGAGGTAAAGGGGAAGCATAGCATAACCATATTATAGTATAGTATAACAAGGGGCGGGAAAGGGAAGTGAGGGTGAAGAGGAGTGTAAAGGGTGGAACATAGCATAACCATATTATAGTATAGTATAACAAGGGGCGGGAAAGGGAAGTGAAAGTGAAGAGGAGTGTAAAGGGTGGAACATAGCATAACCATATTATAGTATAGTATAACAAGGGGCGGGAAAGGGAAGTGAGGGTGAAGAGGAGTGTAAAGGGTGAAGCATAGCATAACCATATTATAGTATAGTATAACAAGGGGCGGGAAAGGGAAGTGAGGGTGAAGAGGAGTGTAAAGGGGGAAGCATAGCATAACCATATTATAGTATAGTATAACAAGGGGCGGGAAAGGGAAGTGAAAGTGAAGAGGAGTGTAAAGGGTGAAGCATAGCATAACCATATTATAGTATAGTATAACAAGGGGCGGGAAAGCGAAGTGAGGGTGAAGAGGAGTGTAAAGGGTGGAACATAGCATAACCATATTATAGTATAGTATAACAAGGGGCGGGAAAGGGAAGTGAAAGTGAAGAGGAGTGTAAAGGGTGAAGCATAGCATAACCATATTATAGTATAGTATACAAGGGGCGGGAAAGGGAAGTGAGGGTGAAGAGGAGTGTAAAGGGGGAAGCATAGCATAACCATATTATAGTATAGTATAACAAGGGCGGGGAAAGCGAAGTGAGGGTGAAGAGGAGTGTAAAGGTGGAACATAGCCTAACCATATTATCGTATAGTATACTAAGGGGCCGGGAAAGGCAAGTTGAGGGTGAAGAGGAGTGTAAACGGGGGAAAGCATAGCATAACCATATTATAGTATAGTATAAACAAGGGGCGGGAAAGGGAATGAGGGTGAAGAGGAGTGTAAAAGGGGAAGCATAGCATAACCCTATTATAGTATAGTATAACAAGGGGCGGGAAAGCGAAAGTGAGGGTGAAGAGGAGTGTAAAGGGTGGAAACATAGCATAACCATATTATAGTATAGTATAACAAGGGCGGGAAAGGGAAGTGAGGGTGAAGAGGAGTGTAAAGGGGAAGCATAGCATAACCATATTATAGTATAGTATAACAAGGGGCGGGAAAGGGAAGTGAGGGTGAAGAGGAGTGTAAAAGGGGAAGCATAGCATAACCATATTATAGTATAGTATAACAAGGGGCGGGAAAGGGAAGTGAGGGAAAGGGGTGAAGGTGTCATAATGACGTCACCATATGACGTCATCATGACATCACAGATCGGCGGAATTTGTGGCGTCATTATGGCGTCATCGTGACGTCACAGTGATTT
This sequence comes from Rhipicephalus sanguineus, assembly GCF_013339695.2. Classification (NCBI taxonomy): domain Eukaryota; kingdom Metazoa; phylum Arthropoda; class Arachnida; order Ixodida; family Ixodidae; genus Rhipicephalus; species Rhipicephalus sanguineus. Next base: position 109,853,484 of record NC_051178.1, on the reverse strand, counting down.
CACGTGATCTAACGTCACTTGATGACGTGATCGCATGACATCGTAGCTTGATCAAAGGTGGGCCGATCACGGAGGCAGTGGAAAACCACGTTAGGTTCACGAAGCTTTCGGAGGATGGCGGCGGGGCAGGATCAATACACCGACTTAGAAAAAAATGTGACTTTCGCCTTCGATTCGTCTTAGGTGAGTGCATAAGGAACCCTGTGAGTTCTTTTTTTTATGTAATTGTTTGCTGTTGCTCCGAAGCGTGCGCATGTCCTGACATAACGAGGACGTGGAAGCTGCTGGTTTCACTGGGGGGAAATAAACGTTATTGAAACAAAATTGGAGTGGATATTTCGTCATAGTTCAGCATAGAGAAGTACCATCACCTTGGGAATCCTGGTAAGCTAGCCACTTGTTGCACACTGAACATTTTGCACACGGACGGTGCCACGAATCCCCGGATCTCAGCTATATACAACATTGCTGTAAAAGGTACCAGGCAAAGGAAGTCAGGAAAACATGGAATGAACTCGCAATAAGGCCCTTGAAACAATTCGTGTCCTCAGGTCGCCCAATATTCAAGTGGATTTTGTCATGCCGGACAGCTCTCTTTCTAGCGACCTGCGATGATGCTGCAGCACTTATCCTTGAAATAACTCTTGCCTTCCTATTTCTCATATATATATACAAGTAAATGTTGGATTTATTGACCTTCAGTCGCTTTTGAATTCTATATGGCTTTCGTATGCTTGGTTATACATTCATTTCTATCTGTGCTATCCTTCAAATTTACTTCCTCCTTACGCACTTGTACTATTTATATAACAGCGGTTGCGGTGTCTCTCGCCCTCAAAGAACAGACCCAGTAGTGCGAAACAAAAGGGAAATTATTTGCAGTCGGTAAACCCACCAGCTGAATTATAAAACCATTAGCGAATCGAGAAAGCTCGACTCACTAAACACCGGTTTATCGAGCAAGCAATGTCAGCCCCTGCAAGGAATCCAAGCCAATGTATTTCGTGTGTCGTGTCTCTCGAACGTAGGCGTATTCGAGGCGCTAGGAAGGAGTACGCGGCACATTCCGCACACAGTCCCAGCGGAGCTCCCAACCGCGCGGGACCCGCCCCAGGCCAGAAGGAAAGGAAACACATTATACGCGGCCCCTTGTATCCTCGCCGTCAAGTAGCGCCACTGCGAGAGCACTGGCAAGGGTGGGAGGCAGCTCCGTCCAGCTCGGATTCGAAGACCCAAGAGGCCCTCGTGAAACGTGCGAGGACAGCGGCCCGCGCGAATGGGATGCCGGACTAAGGATCTCACTCACTTACCTTCTCACAGAACACCAAATAAACGTTTTATTCTCTCTGCACCTTGCGCACCATTGCGGCAACTACGCTGACCACGGCGTGGCCCGCACGTGAAGAAGCCACATCAGAGCATACGTGAGAGGTGTGCGGGAAACCCAACTCATCAAGGAATGCAAGCATCCCTACATGATTCATGTAAACAATTTGCAACGATGTAGCGACATAAAGAGAGGGACACTATGAATGCAATACACACAGATCTCCTCGATTTTCCTCGCCCTCTGGCTGAAATACGGAAACCTCGTAATGGCAAACATTTGCTTTGATTGAGCTGAATGAGCAGCAACTTGCGCCCAAGCTACCGAATGGTGAGTATGCGCGTGCGCTGTGGGTTGCAAGTATATCAATGTAAAACTCGCCCACACGATACCGTTACTGCACACGGACCTGCGGTGTCTGCGCACAGACGCGTTTGCGTCACGCAGTTCTCTTGAGCCAAGCGCAGGTATTTATTTAATACAGGTGAATACTGAGTTTAGTACGCGCAAGCCAGGATGTTTCATCAGGGAGCGAAGCACAATCTCACTTCACATGGAGAATAAACCCAGAAGCAGACCATTGCTTGAGTACAGGGAGGGCCAAAAGTTCGCAGGCCACTATCCCATGTATTCCTATAGCAGCGTGGACTGCAGCTGAAGCTCAGAACACCTCTCCAGGCGCCGTAAGGTTGCAAATAATTTCCGTAGAACGGTTGCAACGGTGCTGCCTCTTACGAGAAGGGCCCACGTGGAGTGTGCGCGCGTTCTCGCACCGTGCTCCTCCCGATACTTCACGCGCTGGGCAGCAGTGTTGCGTGCTCGAGCAGTCTCGCTTCGAGGAAGGGGTCACAGGAGCATAGAACAAAACAAAAGAAGAAGAAGAAAAAAAATACTGACGCTCCGTTTTGGCATGCTGAGAAGAGTTTGGCACGTGCAAGATATGAGCAAGTGAGGTTGAGCTCGCGTCGTTGAAAGCTTTTTCACTGCTGTGATCGCCGAACTAACTTCTGCACGGCCTCATTCTTTGATTTGTGCCACCTGGATCGGCTCTACACCAGCTGCTGCACTGGACGGATTCACGCCGATAATCGCGGTGGTCACCTTCATCAAAAGACTCCAGCGACGGACTGAATCTCGAAAGAAAGGAGTCGACCACGCGAAGCACGCGGGGCTCTCGGAAGAAGCGGGGTTTCTCCTTCGGACAGCGTGCTTTCTCTCTATCTCTCCTGTGCCTCTTGCACGCGGGACGCGGACACATGGGCCTGATCCATTCGCTGCCGGCGAACGTGGCCGATGCTCGAGAGAGGTGGCAGCAGCGTCTGCGTCGCTGGCAGGCCGGCGAACGCTGTTCCGACGAAGAAGAAGAGGACGAAGGAGGCCTGAGCGAAGTGGTCGTCATCGGCGGCGGCGACACGGGCGAGCCGGCAGGCGGAAAAGCAGCCTCGATGCAGAATCGACAAGCGAACCCGGCGGGCGACCGCAACGCATCGCCCTGCAGGTACCTCCCCGAGGTGGACACGGACGACGCGGTGAAGATCTGGTGCAGCCGCAGTCAGCCCAGCCAGGTACGTATACGGCAATTCGCGTTGTGCATTTTGAGAATCGAGTGTGCTGTCATGCTGCTTCGAGTCGTAGTGCATTGAGTCGATAGACGCGCCTGTGAATCGTGCGACGCGACGGCATTTCGTTCTCGTTAAAATGCGGTGGGCGTGCGAACGCGGACGCGAGAGAAGTCGGTACAACCGCGGCCGGACTGGAAAGGCGCCCGAGCGTTCTTGACTTCTCTCTTGTGTTTTCCATCGTTTTTTAATGTGAGTCCCTCCTAACTAGCTCTCAGTCCTGTCATTTTAAGCTTTATATTGTTCTTAGTTGGCTCGATCGTTCAGAAACTTTACGTCGGTGGTAAAGACGGTTGTAGGGTATTAATTAGTTGTGGATTAGCGTTGACTGCGTCTGGGTTGTTTTTCAAAACGTGAAGCGAGGTTGACATTGTAGTGCAATTTAACGACTTTCTGACGATAACGTCAGTCAGTCTCTAGACATCGTATAATAGGTTAAAGATACCGCCGTAATGCTTCGGTCGTCGCCATTCTGCAGAACGATAATGAACAATTATGAAGCGTAGATATATATTTTTAATTTTTTTGACAAGAAAGTAAAAATAGTGGGTTGTATGATTGTGCCAGCTGTGACGCCTGTATCTGAATCCTCTAATGTGGGCTATCAAATCCGATGGCGTGCCTGTCAACCACACTGTGACTGCACGGGCACCAACTCAATTCCTACAAATGCTTTAGCTGTGGCGTCCTTTCCATAAGCATGACGTGGCGACTTCGAGCGCTTGTACACGCGGGGCGTATGAAATAGGGCTGAACGCAGAAGTATAGGCACGTTAGCTTGCTCGCTCTTATTTTCCGTATTGTCTAAATTGATGCCGGGTGATTTATCCATAAATGAGGTATTTCTGTATGAACTTGAAGTTCATTAGTAAATCACATAACCTTTTCTGGCGCAGTATACTATCGCATGTCTGCTGAGCAACCATGTCACAGCTGGTTTTTTTTTCTTTACTTTAAGGTCTTGTTTTGCAATTGCTCAATTTCGTTCTCGTTGTTTATTTCGTCGTCATCGTTAAGTGTCGTCTTGCGGTACATTTCCGACGCGTTCTTGGATCGTATGTCCCGCAGTGTCTATACTTAATCCGCCGATGGAGGTCATTCACTGAAGCAACTCGCTCAGGTTTCCCGATTGTGTTGGTCGCAAAGCAGCCAGGCAACGGATCTGAAATGATCGCGTTGGTCGAAACTCATCCGTTTATTCTTTCGAAATCCTAATACGCGTCAACGGACGCGAAATTTGACCGTCGCCGTCAACACGAACGATACAAAAAGTCACGCGATTAGATCATGTCGTCGTCGTGACCTTCTCATGGAGTCACAGATCAGCAGAATTTGTGACGCGATCATGCCGTCACACAACGTGACGTCACATGATGACATCACGTGCCATCATCGAGTCATTGGTCAGGGGTGGGCCGATCCCAGAGGCAATGCAACGCTACTTGCAATGCAAAAATCTTCAGGAGGATGGGGCAAGGATCAGTACATTGGACTAAGAGAAAAAGAAGCTGCAGCAGATGGGTTTCACCTTCGAGTCGTCTTAGCCGAATGCGTAAGGGGCCTTTTTTGGGGGGTTTGTCAATCGCTGGCTCAGTTCTTTGTCCGTGCAACTTTAATATAGCATGCCTAATGAACCAATCAATGGCGCAGGAGCAGAAGGTCCATACACACGCAATACGCTTACACGCATTATTTGGCAGTTTTGGCGGTTCGAACTAGCGAGAACACCTACCAGTCGCGAGGCATGTAGCAACGGACGGATCACGTTTGCCCGTTCCAACATCGGTAGTCGCGAATCATTTAATTTTCGTCAGACGCGGCGTAAGGTCACGCGACCTCACTCAGTCGCGGATGTAAATGCACCACGAACGTTGTCTCGCTGAAACCTGTGCGGAATCGGCAGTTCCTCAAACGCCGACTTTTCATCGGCTACTACAGTTTCATTCAGTGCTAGAAAACCAGACATGGCAAAATTAAGGCTGAAAAAAAATTGTATTACATTGCTCATTACTTTTCTCATTTTTAAATGAAATTAAATGACAATACAAGTTACAGCTGGCCGGAATGAGTATCACTACATTACTATTACTTTTGAAAAGTAGTCAAGTTACTTCGAAATTACTTTGACAAAAGTTCAGCATTCAAGCAATAACTCACGTACACTTCATTTGCAGCACGCATACAGTGAAATCTCACAGATCTTTGTTCAACTTCCGCGCTGTGAGTTTTTGGTGGTCAGATTATCTTGTCTTTGTTAGCCGTTTTTCCTTTCTTGGTCAATTTGTTTTTGTTGCCGTAAGAGGAGCGGACATGCTGTATTTTACTCAAAAGTAGTTGTAATTGGCAAAGTAATGAGGAATCTTCTGGAAGTTATTCCCTTGAAGTAATTCATTACATTACTAGAGCACCATCCCGCAAAATTGATTCATTACAACACTCACTACACCTAAAAATAATTTAGTGACTCGAATTCTCTTATTTTCATTACTGTTATTTCATTACTGCCTAGTATTGCGGAAGGACAATGCATCTGGTGTGTTTTCACGCAGCTCTCTGTTTCGCACAGTGCAGTCGACGCAGTCAGACACACACACGCGCGCGCAAAGGAAAGTTGGTGGAATACACTAGTTTATTTATTTATTTATTTATTTATTTATTTATTTATTTATTTATTTATTTATTTATTTATTTATTTATTTATTTATTTATTTATTCACCGATTTATTTACTTTATTGGACACAGTGGTGTCTCAGTGGTTACGGTGCACGGCTGCCAACCCGCCAGGATTATTTTAAGAGGGGGAAGGGGGGCAGCGCCAGTCCCTTCGGGGGGTAAGTGGCGAGGCATAGATTTGGGGGGTGCGGCCGCCCCCCGCTATCGCCGCCCCTGTGCTGACCCGAAGAAAACGTGGATTCGATCTCGGCCGTGGCGGTAGCACTTACGCTATAGCCCGTGCACTGTGCGATCTGAGTGTACGTTGAGAAAACCCAGGCGGCCAGATCAAAATTACCCGGAGCCCTCCCCTAGGATGTTTCTCATAACGTCAGCATCTTTGGGACATTAAACCCCACAAAACAGTTGACCATATACTTCAGTGTCAGCGGCTCTTGAACACCGGAGCCTCAACAGTTCTAATGACGCGGGCACATGACCTCCTAGTTCTTTCTAAAGAGCACATCTGGCTCGATCTATGGCTAGACTTATGAAGAGCAAGTTCCTTGTAGCCAACGACGGCCAGCTTGTTTCTTAGGGCTTTCACTTTAAAATCGACATTTGAATACAATAAAAAAACTATTAAGAAGCTCTATGTCAGTAAGGTTTCTATTTGGGCGAGTCGGTTCCTACTTATCCAAGGGCGCAAGGCACGAATAAGAGCAGAATACCGGCGCTTGTGATGTGGTTCTATGTTTCTTTGTCTCTTCTTGGTCGCGCTGCTGCGATCTTGAATTAGCTCTGAATCAGTGTTATTTCTTTCCCCTTAACTGGGACGCGCCCTCACTTTGTGAAATGAGGTCGTATTCTTCGTCTTTTTTCAGGTGACGCCCAGCGGTCCCAGCGGTCCCAGCGCATGGCTAACGGCCGAGCAGGAGCGCTCGAGCTCCAGCGGCAGCGAGTACGAGCCGGACGACGAGGAGGACGAGGACGAGGAAGAGGGGAGCAGCGAGGGCAGCACGGAGACGACGACCAGCTCGACGTCCACCATCCCGTCGGGTATGCTGCGTCAGTGGAGGCGCATCCGCAAGTGCTACGCCGACAACCCCGACGTCATCGGGGAGATACACGTCTACAGGTGTGCGCAGCGAGGCCCCTAATTCGAGACAGAGAAAAAAAAAAATGAGAGCAGGGCATCTCGGGCAAGCAAGAATCGCCACGAGCACACACTCTAAGGAAAAAAGAGAGTCATTTTTGTGTGAGTCCTCTTTTGCCACATTTAACTCTCTTTGAAGAGGCACGTTAACTCTCTTTTGCAGAGACGTCCGTCGCACGACTCTCCGAAGAGAGTTTAAGGATATCCAAAGAGAGTTCACGCGTCTCTTTAAAGAGAGTTATACAAGTGGAAGTCAAGAATCACAAAAATAGTCAAATGACTCTTTTTTTTTTCTTAGAGGGCAGGTTGATGCCGACCACACAAATGTGGCTTGGATGGCTCCCGTCTTTACGAACGAAAATTAATTGCTGGGGTTTAGCATCCCAAACCCACGATATGATTATGAGAGACGACGTAGATGGAGGGCTCCGGAAATTTCGACCACCTGGGGTTCTTTAACGTGCACCTAAATCTAGGCACATGGGCCTCAAGCATTTTGTCCTCCATTGAAAATGCGACCGCCGAAGCCGGGATTCGATCCCGCGAATTCCGGGTCGGCAGTCGAGCGCCATAACCACAAGACCACCGTGGCGGGTGGTCTTTACGAATTATTCACGTTTGTTGGCAGCAGGTAATCGCAGCTTTTCGCACTGCTTGTTGCGTAGCACGTTTTTGTACTCTATAAAATAGAGCGCAATAGCGGAACTTTCGTCGACGTCACAAGCGGAAGAATCACGTGACCTGTAGAGAAACATCACGCGTGACGTCACTGGCAAAGTGGCACGTCTTTGTCGATTCTGGTTCTGGCAGTAGTGATTCTGGTAAAAAAGAGTACCGTGTAGCGGCACGGCCTAGGTTACTGGCCCCCTCTAGTGACACTGGCCAACCACTGACACTGGCAAAATAGAGACACTTAGGTAAAGGCACGCCGAAACGTTCCCTTTCATTCAAATTACGGCGGTGGTATGACGTCATACGGGAATTTTTTTTTCCAGGTCACGTGCCTCTCCCGCATGTGTCGGTAACCGGAAGTTGCGCTGTTGCGCTTTTTAGGATGCGGAAACACGCAGCAGCGTAATGGTACACTGCACTTGAATATACTGCCAGTGTATTCTAGTACACTGTAGTAATGGTCTGAATGACACGCGCGCATTAACGCAAGTTGCAAAGGGGACGCACGCGTTTCGCTGTGGTGGGGACGACGCACATGCTGTCCACGCGGTGTGGCCGTCAGAGATGCCTTAACTTAAACAACTTGATTTGGAATCCCTCAAAGCACCGAACTGCTTAGTGTTGTGAAAGTATGGAAAGATAACTTAGGGGCTACAGACCGATTCGCTTTATTCACTACAGATTTTGTACTCTCGGGTAGAATTCGATTTGTGATTAACAATGACAAACCGCTTTTTTTGTGGACAATAACTGGAGGGTATTTTAGAGAGACAACTCTTTCGGGATCGCGCATTGTGCGTCGTTTTGTATCACGACTGAGCAGGAATGTTTTCCGTGATGTGCACAGCTTTGCTATTTAACAATCGCGAGCGCTCGAAGAAATATCGGACAGAGCGTAGAGGCCAGAGCTGCGTGTAAAAAATTCGGCAGATCCCACGCGTTGTGGTAATCGGTTTCATGCGAAGCAGCGAGCAAGTACTTCTATGCTGTACTTTGTGGCTTTGAGCCAAGCGTTACGAGGTGGATCGACGTGTTTTTGTAAGCGTAGTAGCTATGTGCACATCGTGGTCTTACCAGGCACGTCGACAACATTGGCGTTTAAAGGGTAACTTATGGTGCGACGTAACGTCAGCCCTCACGTTAGAGTACATACGTCAGTATTATCGAAACTATGTGCACTTTTGTCTTCATATGATTCAGCAAGCTATACTGAAGCATTATTTGATCCTGGAGGTATACATTAACGAAAGTTGCGTATGATATTCACATGATTGCACCATAAAGTGCACTTAGTTTCGATAATACCGACGTATGTACTCTAACGTGAGGGCTTACGTTACGTCGCACCATGAGTTACCCTTTGAACGCCAGTGTTGTCGACGTGCCTGGTAAGTGCATGATGTGCACCCGGCTACTTCATTTACAAACACACTTCCATTCACCTCGTAATGCTTGGCTCAAAGCCATAAAATACAGCATAGAAGTACTCGCTCACTGCTTCGCATGAAACCGATTCCCACAACGCGTGGGATCTGCCGAATTTCTTTAGTTGTACCAATTCTATGAGCTACACATGTCTGCGAGCTAACTGACAATGTTGGAGCAGCAGCCATGGGACCACAAAGTATGCGGGCCTGCAAACGAGGCATCGCTTTAATGAACGTTTTGCGTGTGCGACGCACCTGCACGCAACTAAGCATGTTCCGCCTGCGCGGCCTTCGTGCACCTTACTCACACCGCATGTGCACGATGGAACTGTCGTAATTGAGTTCAATGTTGCAATGATAAAAGCGGACAGCTTGCTTTAGTTAGTGCGAACTTATCGAAGCCATCTGCCGTGACAGGCGGGACACAGAATGAAATGAATACGACAGATAATTCTGAGTGAGGGTGGTTCTGCCATTTGTCGCGCATTCCTTTTTCAAGAAATATCTTTCGCCAGTCTCTTCTCTTTTTTTGTGTGGTTGTGTGTGACATGTTGATCATGGCGATGACTCGGACTAAAGTTAGTGATGTTTCGTAGGCGAGCCATTAGTGTAACTATAGTTCACAGATTAAGATATATATCGAATCATACAGACTAACTATACTTCATAGGGCATAATAATAGAGTGATACATAGTCACTGTAACACAAATGCTTAAGTGTCTTTGTTAGAGTTGCGCTCTTAAGGCGTGTCTAAAGTGCTGTGTGTAGTCTTCATTAAACACCAATGTGGGCGACGGTTAGGACTAACGGGTAATCACCCATTACTGACATAACCAAGAATCGGGGACATCAGAGCAGAGCTTGACCACTCCACACTGCGTCGTAGCGAGACAAAGCTTTGTCAGTCCCGTGGCTCACTACGTCACTCCTCCTGAGTGACGTGGAGAGCCACGTGACCCAGAAGGCTACTACTCTACGCCACTCAAGAGTTTGTGCTCAGGAGTGACGTTGGTTAGTAACGTACGGAGCCACGTTACGCATTAACATGACAACGTTAACATTAACATCTGGCTCATTAACATGAGCCAAATTGAAACATTAAAAAAATACAACCAACAATGGACAAGAAATTAGAAAAGTCGTGCGCTGGAATAGAGAAGTGCAGTTCGCTTTATCGAGAACACAGATTTCCGTCACCCGACTGTCTTTCTCCGCGACACGGCTTAACAAAAGTTCTGATTCATGCGCAAGCTTAAAGGTTCATTCACACCTGCGACTTGCACCGGTCGCGCGACCATTTGTGACCGGCGACCAAAAAGTGACTTAAGGCGGCCGATGTTCGCACCTGCGTGCGACTTATACTCGTCGCCACACAAAATCTACGTCTGCTGGCACATATCTCGCTTTGCCATTGCTCCGTCAAGTAAGCTCACGTCCTGTTCCTGCGCCTGTGATTGGTTGAAAGGCTTGCTACTGCAGTCGCGCGACTGAAAAATCGAGCAGCGAGCGTCTGAGCCACAGCAGCCATTTTCGACCATTTGCGACTAACTTTGTCGCGCGACCGCTGCCAGTCGCAGGTGTGAACGAGCCTTGAAGCTTGTTTATATCTACCTCTTGTAGTATGATCTTGTGAGTTACTTACGAAAACAGTAATATAGGTAAATAAAAGGCAGAGCAAAAAAATAAATACGAGGACCAGAAAGAAACACAACAGAGAAGCCTAAACTATCAACTAAATTTTAATTTGAAGAAACATGGAGGCTTATATACGTGAAAAAAAAAGCAGATGTGACCATCATGACGTCATGTCGTGCAATAGCCTTTCGAGTACTCCGGCGTCTCGCTCCTTCTGGGCCCCTGATTCGCTCAGCAACTTTGCGACTACAATCACGTAGCTGAAGAATGAACGAATTGACGAGATCGGTCGCGTTTCGACCGATGCGTCCATTAGCGAACGTCGCATTGCGACCAGCTTGGCCGCGCGATATCTGTCACTCGTTGCTCGTTGCGACACATGCCTCCTGAGTGGCTTATTTAATGGCTTATGTCGTAAGATAACGTAGAAGGGGCGGAATGGTAATAATTTATACAATAGAGGCGATACTTTCAACGATTTATTGCGAGCCACACACTCCTGTGCCTTGAAAAATGAAAGGGGTAGAATGAATGAATGAATGACATAGACAAGCATCCCCAGATATAAACCCACACGTGTACACGTAGGATCTTTAAAAAAGCGGCTACTTGTTAGCGAAATGTGCGGTTCTCCAACCGCTGCGAACGGAAAAATCGGCATTCACTCGTTTTCATGCAGCACAAAACTACAAGCAAATCCACACGAATTTCTGCGAAAGGAAAGCTTCGCAGTTGAGGAGAAGTTCTTGCTGGTCTGGGGTTCGAATCCGGTTCAAGAGCAGTCGCTCTATACCCGCCATGCATCCGCACCAACTTTAGCCTGATGCCTCTGCTCGCTGAGATGTCGCTGCTTTTTGTGTGACGACGTGCGCAGGGTACTGACCTACATGGGGCACCCCCACTGGCGTAAGAGCAGCTCCGTAGTATCGCCGGCCGGAAACAGCCCGAACCTGACGACGGTGCTGCAGGCGACCATGGCGCTGCGGTTGGAGGACCTGCGCCAGAAGAAGATGCAGATGGAGGCCGCCTGGCGGTCCATGATGAAGAACGCCCAACCCATCAGCCGGGTCCTGCTCGAGGCCCAGCGCGCAGCCGTGCAGCAGCTCGAGGTGCGATCCCTATTCTTCACGCGCCTCGCCCTGTCTGCCGATGCGAACACTAACACGCGACGTTGTACGTGAACGGCATAGCGCGATACAGGACCAGTATCGTGCGCTTAGCCACGCAGTTGTTCCCAGCACCTCCACCACTTGATGGTACGCGTTTAGCGTTGAGTCCGTGATGCGTTTATTAAATAAATAGCACAGGTTAAGCGACCAGCAGTCCGAAACGCAGCAAGCACGAGCACCAACAGCCGTCCTCGTCTTCGTCTTTCACTGGCGCCCCTGTCTGCGCCCTATTCATTATACAAATCAACATAACTGTTTGGTGAAGGTTCTATGCAGGCATGGTTTGATTTGTTAATCACCGTCACCGACCCAGTGTTTATAAAACTCACAGGGTCCCTTATGCATTCGCTTAAGAAGACTCGAAGGCGATATCCATCTTATTTTTCTTCTCGGTCTATGTATTGTTTTCCCTCCTTCCCCCCTCCCCCGAAAACTTTCTGCACTGCACCTTGTGTTACACATGCCTCCGGGGCCAGCCCACCTAGTACTATTGGATGGTCTTGTGTGATGTGAATTCGTAGTGACGTAATGATGACGTAACAAATTTTGGAGATGTGCGACTCCATGATGACGTCACAAATTTTGATGGTCTGCGACGTCGTGGTGACATCACATGGCGACGTCATCGAGCTTTAATCTCTGATCAAGCGACTTTTTGCATCGTTCGTGTTCAAGCCCACGGTCACTTCTCGCGTTCGACGAGTCATCTAAGGCTTTCGCCTTTAAAAAGTTCGCCGTTAGGTGGCGCGAAAACGTCGAGCTTTTCACGGACGTAGTCAGTTGCTGTGATTGGCTATTCACCGTTACAGATAGCCGCTGCTAAAAACTCTAGGCTGACAAGCTTTCATGGAATGTTAGCCTGGATGAGAGATCAAGTAAAGAAAATTCGCCACATGCCACCTGTGGTAGTAATAATATCTCCGGTTTTACGTCCCCGAACCACGATATGATTGAGAGGCGCTTAGTGAAAGGGCTCCGGAAATTTCGACCATCTGGTGTTCTTTAACGTGCACTGACATCGCACAGTACACGGGCCTCTAGCATTTCGCCTCCATCGAAATGCGATCTTAGTTTGAGAATCTTAATTTACGAATCATGTGTGGCTATCAGGCAAAAAAGAAAGCGTAGTGCGTGTAGTGTTTCCACGAAGGTAGAGCGCTTCAAAATAGTGTTGCGGCTGTATCCATCCACGTGCGCAAGTAGGAATCGCCATTTTGCAATGTGTAATGTTGCGCACAGCCACAAAATGAGAGACAGTATTAGCTATGGAGCCTGAGTTTGTTCGGTGCGAAAACGTTCAAAGATACAAACATTCTTTCCCTTTAGAAGTCCCGTTTCAGTTTCTTACAGCGAAGCCGTTTACCGCAAGCCCATGTGTTTTCAGGTTTCCAGGAGAGGTATTCTGAATGGCTCGCGTCCGTATGCAGACAAAAAATACACAAAAAAATTTAGGGGGAGGTGAAGCATGTAGGGAAGGGTGTTTTACCACTGAGCTACGGCGGTCATCCTGCCGTCCACTTTATTGGGTATATATATATATGTGCATTTAAACCTAGGAGTGTTAGCGCCGATCGCAGCCATGGCGGCGAGTGTGGAACACTTTTTCTGCCTGTTGGCGTCACGTAGTACGTGATCTTTTTCTATGGGCTGGCATCTGACCAACAATCCCTCGCATGCTACCTGAAGGCATCAAGTCTGCCAGTCACTTTTCGTCCACTTTACTTTCTTCCCATTTATACCTTAATTACTACAAATAACATCCCCTCTATTTTCCTTGGAATTATTGTCTGTTAGTTCTCATTAATATTGTGCCTACGAAACAAAAACGAGCCCTTAAGATTATTCTTTCCTTTATTCATAGCGAGGGTCTCGTTCTGGCAGACGTGATGCAGGCAGCCTGCGTCGGCGTTGTCTCTCGCGGGCGAGGGCGCTCTCTCGTTCCTCGCGAGCTGGTAGTTCAGCGTTCGTCGCAGAAACAGCGTTTCCGTAGTCAACGCACGCCGTTCGCCCTCCTCGCCACACGGCGAGCGCTGAGGCGGTGGCGCCCTCTCTTGCGATCAAACAAATGGAGCAGGCGACGATGTGCGATGCACGCCGACACGCCAAGACCCTAAGGTGCTTCGCCCCTGAAAAGTGGAGACTGCGCAGCTGGCGGAGCGCGCTCAGGAGGCGGCGCTTGCCTTCGCGTTGTGTGGTGGTGCTGTTGTAGTATGACGTAGAGCACTGTCAGAAACTGGACAAGGCGGGACGCCGAGAAGGTACGGCGCGTCTCGCCTTCTCCGGTTTCCCACCGAGAAGGTGAGACGCGCTTCGCCTTCTCGGCGTATATGGCTGGTAGGGAATAACGTAGCCATAGTGTGCGAAACTCACAACCTTCTTCGTGCGGCGTACTTTGCAGAAGGAGCTGTTGTCGCTGCACCAGGCAAGTGCGAAGATGGAGGCCCGCAAGACTCGACGTGCCAGGGGTGAAAAAACAGCCGCTGCGGAGCGTGCCGAAGACCAGTGAACGGAGGACTGCTGCTGCCTTTTCTTTTTATAAACTTTTTTTTTTGTCGCGTCGCCTTTTCATTTTTTTTTTCGCTTGTGGGGCACGGAGCTCGACACCGAGCACTTTCAGTGTACCATGCGTAATAAAAAGCCGGGTGACTTGTGTTTTCTTGTATTTTTAACGGTCAGTTTTGCTTTTCTGTGTCGACGTTGTCATCTTCAGAAACAACGCTTCGCCGTGTAAATACGCCACGCTGAAAACCGCGTAAATAAGCGCGTAAATAAGCGTCCACGCTAAAGCGCCATTGCGTTACGAGTCGGTGGGCTGAATAGCGCTGTTTGCCACGACTTTAGCTTATTCGTTTTTTTCCACTTGTAAGGAGATCGGATGTAAATGCAGATGAAACTTTATGTATCCTCCCTATACTTCTTTCTAGAAAGCAACGTCTTATGTGGGAGTAATTGTAACCTGGAATGAGAAAGTTGTCTTGGTAAGAGTGACCTAATTCCCTTCAAAGGAACATACATGTCCAAAGGCAACATACTGCTGCCAGCCTCGCATTGCTCAGTTGATAAATGTTACGATTAGGCTCGCTGTTACACCTTTCGATGCTTTGCTTGGACCAATTTTGCGCATGCGAAGCTTGTAATTTGGTTACATGGTGCCTATATGTGTAACGTTTTGTGACGCAAGTCAAAGACTTAAATAAAAGGAAATGTTATGTTCACCACATCAACCTCTGCTCCGCAAATTATTGCGGATATTCGTGCAGCTTCACAGGCCGCCAGTAGGTTATTTCCTAATGGCTCAAACGCGCTATGAAGGATTGGCCAAGAATCACATTGAACTGCAAGATAGTCACGTTATTACGAATAGCACTGAACATCTGCCTATCGGAACACCAGGACGTCGAGCTGAGCCGATCACAGGAAACACGACTTCCTCGTCTTTTCCACTTCCTTGTACTTTCCCATGTTTCACAGAGGCACATACACACAGTAGAATAGCGCAATCTCATCCCATGCTGATGGCATTACCCCCTTTAAAAAAAATTCGGCAGATCCCACGCGTTGTGGGAATCGGTTTCATGCGAAGCAGTCAGCGAGTACTTCTATGCTGTCTTTTATGGCTTTGAGCCAAGCGTTACGAGGTGGATCGACACGTTTTTGTAAGTGTAGTAGCTGTGTGCACAACGTGGGCTTACCAGGCACGTCGCCAACGCTGGCGTTTAAAGAGTAACTTATGGTGCGACGTAATGTCAGCCCTCACGTTCGAGTACATACGTCAGTACTATCGAAACTAAGTGCACTTCATGGTGCAATCATGTGAATATCATACGTAACTTTCGTTAATGTATTCCTGCGGGGTCGAGCAATGTTTCAATATAGCTTGCTGAATCATAGAAATATAAATGTAACATTTATTAGGCTGCTATATAAGCAGAGCCAACATTGGAAGCACAGATATTAATCTGATACGACGCCTGTGTCGTAGGAGTACATATGTAGTGTTTTTTGCTTTCTTGTAAGATTAGATATCCTGCCCCACAACCATAATTGACGTTGCACCGACATTACGCCTGCATAGGGTCCATTAAATGCGAAGCATTTTTTCCAAAGCAGTTTCAAGACCTGACGTAGCTTTGGTAGAATACCTGACTGCCACGCAGAACGCTTGGATTCGATTCCTGCTGAGATCCCGATTTTTATTCTTTCCATTCGTCGGGTCAGCACTGCCGATGTCCGTTTTAGGAGCTGGCTCACCAGGTTCTTAAGCTGGGGCGAATTCCCGCGCCGTAAGCGTATCCTTAGTTCCAGAGACGACCGCTACAGGCTCAGCTCGCTCGAAAGAGAAGACTTCTTCCTCTTGTTCTTCGAGCGCCTTGATGATGATATTAACGCAGGCAAAACCACATATAGCCAACTGTAGCATGCGCACGCTCGCGCGAAAGAGAAGTCTTCTTCCTCTTGTTCTTGGAGCGCCTTGATGATGATATTAACGCAGGCAAAATCACATACAGCATAGCCAACTGTAGCATGCGGCGCTCGCTCCACTCCGGCAGTGCGCTTCGATACTAATACCATGAACGTTCACGGTTTACCCGATTATCCCCTAGCCAGCTCCTCAATCATCATTCACTTCGTGGATGTGGCGTGATTTTTTTTCTTAACGCTCTGGCATTTAAATTACCAATGTCTGTTCTCGCCGTTCTTGGGTAGATATAAACTGTCTCACCTGTGGCGCATACCCGTACTCCGCGGCCCGTTGTAAACGGGTATGTGCCACATGTGTCTGGAGGAAAGGCTTTGACGACGTACGCAACAGGATACACACGTTATTCATGTCATGACGAGACAGTCATATTCGTCAAATCTTCTTACCCTCCCAACATCGTTCCGACGCTCAATGGTGATTAGAACAGAAACTAATCGCACACGCACACACACACATGATGCAGCAGTGTCGAGGTGTTCGAACGATCATGCAAGTAGACTGCACGAATAGTCTACCGGGGTAGTGCGTCTTCATCCTCGATACATGCACAGTGTCTGCCTGCTGTAAACGACGTGACCGCCGAGCCGTGCCTTCAGGCAGCACTTCGTAGTTCACGTCGTTGAGGCGATGTAGAACTCTGTAAGGACCGAAGTAGAGGTGGAGTAACTTTCCCTAGCGGCGTCTTTGGCGAATGGGAATCGACAGCCACACTTGATCACCGGGTTAGTAAATAAGATCGCGATGACGAGAATTGTACCTCTGTGATTCGATGCGTTGCTGGTTTTGGAATCGCTCGAGTGCAAGCTTGCGAGCTGTGTCTGCGAGCCGGATAAAGTCGTTTGCATCAGTGGTAATGTCACACCTGTCGGGAGAGACAGGTGTGATCACGGCATCCAGCATCGTAATTGCTTCTAGGCCGCGAAGCAACCGGAAGGGGGTGAACCCCGTAGTCTCTTGAACCGCAGTGTTGTAAGCGAACGCAATGTATGGCAGAACGTCATCCCAGGTTTTGAGGTTTTAATCAACGTACATAGATAGCATGTCAGCGAGCGTCTTGTTTAATCTGTCCGTAAGACCGTAGGTTTGCGGATGGTATGCGGTAGTTTTGCGATGAGCGGTTCCGCTAAGCTTCATGACGTCTTGCATAATTTGGGCTGTAAAAGCTGTGCCACGGTCAGTGATGACAACTGCTGGCGCTCCATGGCGGAGGACGATGTTGGTCATGAAAAAGTACGCAAGCTCATTGGCAGTGCCTCGTTGTAGGGCTTTTGTTTCGCAGTATTTTGTCAAATAGTCAGCAGCGACTACGATCCAGCGGTTGCCGTCATGAGACTTCGGGAAGGGCCCATGCCGAGTTGGTGAAACGGCTGTGATGGTGGTGCAACAGGCTTGAGGAAACCAGCTGTGCGCATAGGTGGGGCTTTACGACGCTGGCAATCGTTACACGTTTTTTACGTAATGCTTGACATCCAGAGTGAGCTTTGGGCAAGGGTACGCGCGAATCCCAAGCGGCCGGGCGAAGGCTCATCGTGGCAGGCACATAAAATGTCGGCACGCAGCGCTGATGGAACGACGAGCAGGTGTTCGGTCGCATAAGGTTTGAAGTTCTTTTGTAGAGGACGTTGGGACGGAGACAGAATGATCCTGAACTCGCGAATGCCCTCATTCCATGCTCGTGGCAATATTGTCGATTATATAATGGAAAGGTATTGGGGTACAGTTGAATGCGAGAAACGCGACAATGAAGTGTTGAAAGGTCGTTTAATAGGCAGGAGGAGGCGGAGGAAACATTATTGTCAGAATCCACCGGCCTCAGTGGTGCAGGTCCCACGCCCAGGCGTCAGCCAAGATCCCTTGGCTCTTGGTAATATCAGTGGAGCCAACCTTTTGACAAGGGGACTTGCCCTCGTGACGGCAGCGTTGGGGTAGCGTTGCCGCAGACGACGCCCGAGAAACAATGCTCCCAGAGAAAGGATCGAAAACTCGGCAAGATATCGAAACGATATTTCTATAATGGGATAAAATTCGGGCGACTTGGTGAACTTGCTTAAAGGAAATACGCGAACTGACGAAACGCCAAGAACGAGAAATGACCAGCCACGGTGGTCAAGTGGTTATGGGGCTCGACTGCTGACCCGCAGGTCGCGGGATCGAATCCCAGCCGCCGCGGCCGCATTTTCGATGGAGGCGAAAATGCTTCAGGCCGTGTACTTAGATTTCGGTGCACGTTAAGAACCCCGAGCCGTCCGTGCACTACCGCGTCTCTCATGATCATATTGCCACGTGCGTTTCTTTATCACTATTGCTGTATTCAGTTTTCGGCCACAAAGACTGTCGCAACGCTCAGCGCGAACCGCGCCTCATTGATCGAGAAGCTTCGCGATCATTGTAGATCATTTTGTTAAGATTGCGTGCGAGACGCACACACTCGAGCTTATTCTAGAATTTGCACGACAGCCAGCGATAACGCTGGAATATTCGACGGCACATGTTTAAATGCCGACGCGCTTCACCGCTTGTCAATTGATCGACGGTCGACGCTCTGTTAGACGCTATCAGGGTATTGCTGTAGTTTGACTTTCAGTTTCCCGGCCACAAGTTCGGCCAAATAAACAGTTTCATCTCGGACGTGCTGACTGCTGTCTTCGTCGACGTCACGACCACGTGACAATATCGTGCTTTTGGGACGTCCAACCCCAACAATTATTATTATTATTATTATTATTATTATTATTATTATTATTATTATTATTATTATTATTATTATTATTATTATTAATAAGAAATGAGAACGAACAAACTCAACGATCTTCAACTAAGTTTACTCGCAGAAAAATTCCGGCAGATACCACGCTGTGGGAATCGATTTCATGCGAAGCAGTCGCCGAGTAGCAGCTTGTGCCGGTTTTTTTCGCATTGAACCAAGCGTTACGAGGAGGATCGACGTATTCGTGTAAATTTAGTAGTAGTGTGCATATCGTGGGCTTGCCAGGTACGTCGACAACACTGGCGTTTAAAAGGTAGCTCATGGTCCGACGTAGTATAGTGCCTAGAATATACTTGCTAGTGTGCTGAGCGCGCGCTTTGGCGTGGCCACCGCGCTGATGCCTTCCGACAGTCACCGCATGGCGGCGCTGCGACTCGGGTGGACCCTGTGACCACTACGACTCGCAGTGGTCACAGGGCCCACCTTCCGAGAAGTAGTTTTGAGGGAGGGAGGGAACAAAGCCGCAGCCGTGACACACGCTAGTCACCCAGACAGCAGCCAGATGCAGGATACAGAAGGAATGTCTGAGCGGGTCATTATTGCCGGTGACTCAAATTTAGCCCGATGCGCAGAGGCAATCAAAGAAAGGGTGAAAGGAGATAAGAGAGAGTCTCCATAGGGACATTCCCAGGACATACGCTGGGGACAGTCATGAGGCAAGCGAGTGAAAAACTCGCAGCTAAAGCTCACAGACGTAACCTCGTGGTAATTGCGGCAGGGCTAAATGACGTGTTGAATGAAGAATCGTCAGGACTAGCGACGACCTTGGTGAAAGGGGTCGATAACATGCGCACCGTGTCCCCCCAGGTGCAAATTGTAGTATGCACAATACCGGAAGTACCAGTGCGCAATATCAACTTGCAAAGAGCGGTTGTCGACGCAAACAAAGAGGTATAGCGAATTAGTCGAGAGAAGGGTTTCGAGGTAGTGGATATAAACAGGGAGGTGCACAGGTGGGGCGGTTCCAAAGAGACAGAATTCACTTCGATAAGAGGCTTGGTCATGAGGTGGGCTGGCGACTGGCAGGACGCGCAGTAGCTTTTTTGGGGGGCACGCGGGCCCTTCAGAGTCCGGGGTAGCTAGTAACAGGGAAAACAACCAGGACTCTTTGACAGGTAGTATTGGGAAAAACCAGAAAAAAGGTAAAAGAAAAAGGGATAAGGCGCGTGTTGCAATTAGTTACATAAACATGCAGGGTGGCAGAAAAAAGGCAAAATGGTTAGAGATTGAGGAGCAGTTAA